>NW_020837951.1:2725986-2952807 GCF_003676395.1 Aethalodelphis obliquidens
TGGAAGGGGTGCAGGCCGCGTGCAGGCCCTGGGCTCGGCTGGAAGGGGTGCAGGCCGCGTGCAGGCCTCGGCTGGGCCCGTGCGCTGACCGTGAGGCCTGGGCGGGCTGGGCTGAACCCTCCCTGACTCGGCTGTGCCTCCCGGGGCTGGTGAGGAGTGGCCCCGGGGTGCTCTCTCTTTCTAGAACGTGATCTCCCCGAGCTTGGCCCCTGGTGGGTCCGCTGAGCGCTGGGCCAACTCAGGGCCACAGGAGGCTTGGGGCAGAGCGGGCCTGTGGTGGCCCGGGGCCGCGGGGCCGGCCTCTGCACCTTCGAAACGACGCGGCCTGTCTTGTGCGCCCCTGAGGACGAGGGCCGCATCTGGGTCGGGCCAGGCAGGCGGACGAGAGGGCCGCGGCCCTCCCCGGGCGCCACTGTGTGTCGAAACCAGTCGCTGACGCGGCCGCGGTGTTGAAATAAGTGCCTATGGGTTTCCCAACATCCTGCCAGCTGTCACAGGACCGCGTGCCAGGCCTGGCCGGGGCCTCCCTCTTGGGGTGCCCAGTTCCCCGTTTTCTCCCTGGGGAAACGAGGAGAGACCGCCCCTCCCCTACTGCCACCTGGGCGGGGCAGAGGTCGTGACATCAGGGCAGGGCCGCGTTACCCTGGGCCCACGTAATTCTTGTGATCTGCCCATTTTACGGAAGTCAGGTGGCTTTGGCGTGGAAGGCAGGATTTGAACCCAGGCCTCTGAGTCTGTGCCGATGCTGCCTCCTGGGCAGGAGGGAGGGGAGGGGCGGAGAGAGGAGGAGGCGGGCCAGGATGTCCCGCTGGCCCGGGGGGGACACACACCAGCCTGGCGGCAGAGGGCGGTGGCCAAGGGTCCTGGCTCCCATGCCCTCCGGTGGACAGCCCTGGACTGGGGGTGTGGGCCCTTTACTGAACAGCCCACCTTGGGGAGACGGTGGGAAGCGGGCCTGGGGCTGCCCTGTGCGTGGGCAGCCAGTGACCGTGGTGGCTGCAGGTTCATTGATCATCCACTGTGCTCCAGGCCCTCGACTTCCGGGGCTCGTGGAGCCCTGCCTGTAGCCTCCTGGGGTGGGTGTTCTTACGCTCAGTGTTCAGAGAGGAAACTGGGGCTCAGAGAGGCCGAGTGACCTGCTGGGGGCACACAGCAGGAGGCAGGGAACTGGTGTCTAGGCCGCGGCCGGTGAAGGCCACGCTCTCTAGGATTCTGCTGGATCAGGTTGGGAGGAGGTGGTGTAATGGAAAAGTCCACCCCCAGTGGCAGGTCCTGGCCCTGCCATTCTGAGCTGTGCAACCTCTCTGATCCCTGAGGGACCTCTGCCAGCTTGGGTGTGGAGCGGGTTGAGGGTTGGAATCTGGCTCTCTGGATTAAGAGGAAGAGGAGAGGGGCTCAGGACCGTCTTCCCAGCGCGGCGCTCCTGCAGACCACAGCCAGGTCCCCTGCGGGGTGGGGCCTGGGGTTCTAGGAACCTGTGGCCGGCCTCACCCTGACCGCGGCATCTGCCCGGCGCCCGGCGGCGGGGGAGGGGCCCTGGAGACCAGCCTCTTATAGATGAGGAAGTGGATGCTCAGAGAGGGTGAGGGGCTGGGCTTGGGCCACACAGCGAGGCAGCCGCTGAGCCAGGGGCCTGTGGACAGAGGGTGCGTCGGGAGACCCACGTGCTGGTAAGGTGGAAGTTTCAGTGGTCTGGTGGGGAGGACCACGCAGGTTCCAGCCGGTGACACGTAGCGCCTTCACTGGGGCTGGGAGTGACAGTAACGGGAAGGGCGGTGACCCCCGAGGTGGCTCTCGGTTCCTGAGTACCTGCTGTGTCCCAGGAACTGTGGTTGCTGCCTGCCTGCTGTGCCCCAGGCACCGTGCTCAGCTCACACCATTTATGTCCCGAAACAACCCTGTCCGGAGGTTTTATTCGCCCATTTTCCAGATGAGAACGTTGGCGCCCAGAGAAGTGACATTGCTTCCTGTGGTCCTTGGTCAGGAGGAGGTGGGGCTGGACTTGGACCCTGGTCTCAGTGCCTCCGGTGCCAGGGGTCCCCTGCGTGAGTCTGGTGCCCTCCCTGGGCCTCTGGCTGGGGTGACTGTCCTCATGGTGGGCATGCATGCAGGTCTGTCCCCTCCCCCAGCTGTGCACAGAGAGCCCAGGGCTTGGTTTGCGGGGATGTAGGAGTCTACTGTAGGTTATAGCTGGAGGGAGGCAAGTGGAGTCTCCACCAGGAAGGTAGAGTACCCTTCCTTCTGCTGCATCACTGACTGACTGGGCCCTTCGGGTTCCTGGAAAAGGCCTCTGGCTCTGGACTGGTTGTCCCTGGCAGGGCCTGGCCTTGACTATCTGCCTGTCCCCAGCACAGTGGGGGGCAGTGGGGGAGTAGGCGTCACACTAGGGGGTGCTCCATGATTCGTGAAGGGAGCCGAAGCCGAGGGCACTGTCTCCTTTCGGAGGACGAGGACGCTTAGACCCAGTGGGGTTGGGTCAGATGCCCGCGGGCCCCCCCACCCCCGAGCTGTGAGCTGAGCAGCCAGGACTCGAACCCAGATCTGTGGGCTGTGGGACACCTGTGTTCATCACCTGTGGGGATGGATGAGGACAGGCCAGCCTCGTGGTCACTTGTTCACGTCCACTGCCTCCTGGCCGCTTTCTTCTTATGCGGCATCTCTTTGTAGAAGAGGAGATAAAGGCTCAGAGGGGTTGTTCAGCCTTCTTGGGGTTGCACAGCTTGTCAGCACCTTAGGGCCTCTTTGGAACTTGGTGCTCGCCACTGTCATTCTGGAGGCAGGAAGGTCTCCTGGGCGCCCAGGCCGACGATGGCCATGAGCGCCACCTCCCGCCCTCCTCCTCGCACCTTAGGGCCTCCTTGGAACTTGGTGGTCACTCAGCTGGTTCTTAAGGACTGTGGTGAATCCTGCAGCCTGTATTGGCCCTTTCCCACCTCTCATCCCCAGTCCATTTGGTCTTTATTCAGTGCCTGCTGTGTTCCAGGCCCCAGGCCAGGCCCCAGGGATGCCTGGTGAACCAGTTGCGGCTCCAGCCCTTGGAGGCCCCAGACCTTCAGTCTCAGACTAGTGGGCTGGGGACACCCTGTGGTGTGGTGAGTGCCCTGTTGAGGGTATGTAGTAGAAGACATCCCTACCCTGGCTGGGAGAATCAGGAGGGCTTCCTGGAGGAGGTGTCGTTCAAACGGGGTTGGAGTGAGCCAAGAGGTGTAGGGGGAGTTTCAGGCCCAGGGAACAGCATGTCCAAGCCCAGAGGTGAGAGAGCTGGTGTGTTCCCGGAAATGAGTCGGTTCCCAAGCCTGTGGGTGGAGAGTAGGCAGGCTCAGATTGGGGAGGGCCAGGGGTGCCGAGGTCTGGCGAGGAGGAGGGCGGGAGGTGGCTCTCACGGCCTGCGTTGGCCTGGGCACCGAGGAGACCTTCCTGCTTCCAGAACGACATGGCATCTGGGCACTCAGCTGGCCCAGTCCTGGTCTGGGAGGTGGGGGAGCTTCTTGGAGGGAGGCTGAGGGGTCTCCTGGTGGGCCTCGGCCCATTCTGGAGCTCTGGGGGTGGGATGCTGAGGCAGTTGGTCCTAGGCAGCTGGCAGAAGCTTCAGGCAGGCCCTGGCCCAGAGCCACCCCCAGTTCGTCTCTGGGTTAGCCCAGGGACCACTCGGAGGGCTTGGCATTAGAGCTCGGGCCTGAGTGGTGCTGGTCAGCTGTCTCATAGCCGAGAACACAGGTGGGGCGATGAGCAGGTGTGGGGCTGGGCAGGGGACCCCCAGCCCTCCTGGGGCGCCTTCCAGCCCACGCTGGGGGAACCTTTGAAGGGCTCTGGGGCGGGTGGGGTTCTGGAGGAAATCAAATCCGTGTTTGGCCTGGAGAGCGCTTTTGGTGGGCGAATTTGTGCATGTGGCTGATGGGGGAAATGCTGAGATTCTGTAAAGCAACCTTGACCTCCCCCCGCCCCACCCCACCCCCACCAAAAGAGAAAACAAAACTCAAGCACCCTGCAACGCTGTTACCCAAAAACCAAAGAAAGTCAAAACCAGCCACTGAGTCCCACCCGCCCAAGGTTAGCCTGCTTTTCCCCCCGCATGTAGCCAGATAACGGCCCATCTTGGTGTTTATTATGCTTTAAATAAAAACGGAATACGGATTTTCAGTGTCTATAAAGCTGAGCTCTCCAGTGGCAAGGCGAGACGCCCCCTTCCTTTTGGTGGAGGAAAAGGAGGCCTTTGGTGGGGGGGGTTAGGCCCTCCCATGGCCGGTGGAGGAGAGAACCGCTTCTCGGAGTCTCTGGACCCAGCACCCAGGAGGATCCTGTGCCAGCCGCAGCCCCCCAACCCTCGAGCGCTGCCGACTCCCCTGAGGGCATTGCCAGGTGGGGGGATTCAGGGGCTTCTGGGCCCCCAGCAGGGCATGTGTGTGTGCACACGCCTTGACCCGCGTGTGTGCTCACGCCCGTCTGTGCTCCCCGTGTCGGTGTCTCCATGCCCTGTGGCGTGGAGGATCCCGCCATTGCCCGCTGTCTGTCCCCCTGCTGGCCCGCTCTGCTCACCTCCCTCAGCCCCGCACCTTGTGCCCAGGCAGCCTTGGACCCCTGTCTCGCCTGCACTGGCCCAGCTGGGTGGCCTTGGGCAGGTTGAACTTTGTGTCTCCAAGCTTCACTTCTTCTGTGGAAAGACAGTGATGCTTGTAGAATTTCTGAAAGAGCTGGATGAGCTACACACTCTGAAGTGCTCAGTGTGGGCTCCCGGGCACTGGGCATTCAGGAAATGCTGGCAGTGCCCCTGCCTGGCTGGCGTTTAGCCGTGGGCCTTGGGGCGCCAGACCGCTTGGGGGAGGGACCCGGCCAGTTTTGAGTAGCCTCTGGGACCTGGTTGGGGACAGAACCCCAGGCTTGCTGCTTCCCAACTGTGGGCCCAGGGGGCCCCGCCCCTGTTCCCTTGGGCCCCCAGGCGGTGTGGGCACTCACAGCTCTCCACGGGCACTGGTGGTCATCTGTCGGGTTGTTTGCTGGTAGGCTAGCTGGCTACCCTCCCGCTGTCACGGTGGGCCGTTCCCCAGTGCAGGGGTCACGGCCTGTCCTGGTGACCCCGCTGAGCAATGAGCAGGTGAGAATGGGGGTAGCCGGGTCCCCTCCCTCCAGGGCTGTCGGGTTGAGGCCCAGAGCGGTGCAGTGTCCCCACGTCGAGCTCCCCTGTGGGTCAGGCCCCGTTTGGAGCTTGCCCTGGGCTCTGGGGTACAGTGCGCTCGCGGTGAAACGCACGCATCGCCCGCGTTCAGGGGAACCCAGAGCGAGAGCTGGCCCCCGTCAGCCCTGGCTTACCTCTGTCACTTTGCTCCTCTCAGACCTCACGGCAGCAGGCTGTTGGGGCCCGCTCTTCACGTGGCCCTGGCCCGGGGGTGCGTCCGTTTCTTTGTTTCATCCCAGGAGGCAGGACTCTGCCTTTGACAAGTTCACCGTCAAGTTCACCGTGTGTGTGGCCGGTTAACTCGTCCACATGTGTCGCTGGGCCTCTGTAGCCCGGGCCCGGGGCTGCCGCGGCTGGGGAGCATGTGTTCAGGGGCAGCGCTGTGCCCAGGGGTGTCCGGGTTGCCCTGCACACAGGTTGGGCGCTTCACATCCTATTGTTAACCACGCAGAGCCCGGCGGCGGATGAAGGCCCTGGGGTCACGTGCCTCGGGGGGATGTGGGGTGTCGGCCCCTGTCCCCGCGCCCCATCGCCTGCCTGTGCAGGATTTGGGGGAGTGGGGAGCCCCCTGTCCTCCAGAGATTATCATGTTCACCCGTGAGTCTGAGTTCTCCCTTTTTCTAGTCCTCTGTGTGTATGTGTGTGTGTTTTCGTGGGTCATGGACCCCTGCTGCCCAGACCAGCCTGTGTCCTGGGAACCCGTCCCGTCCCCTCGGGTGGGGGAGGGGTGTTGGGGAGGTGGCAGGGCTGGCTGGGGGCTGGGCGGGGCCGAAGCCCACGGCCCTCCCCACACCCTGCCCTCCCAGATGGGGGCTGCACGGCGGACGGTGGTGCCGTGGGTGCCGAGCAGGTTTCTCACTGGCTGCGTTTGGGGATTAGAAGCAGCTCAGCAGGAAGCTGGCAGCCGCGTGCCTTCTGGGCAAGGCAGGGAGGGGCCGAGGGCGCGGGCTCCGGGAAGAGGCCGGGGAGAGGGGGACCGTGGGTGCCAGGCCACCCCGGCCTGCTTCAGGGGCGCATTCTGGGACGGGTGCTGTCATCATGGGGAGAGAGGCGTGCTCTCCATCGGCTGGGGCCACGCAGGGGAGCCAGGCCGCCCCGGGCGTGGCCGTGTGATGCTTGTGTGCAGGTCCCTGGGCCGGGGGGTCCTAGCCCCCGAGCAGTTTCACTCTTGCCCCCCGAGGGGCCACACACTCCTGTCTCTGGAGGGTGGAGCAGAGAGAAGAGGTGGCCCGTTCCTGGTGGCCTGCAGGGAAACGAGGATGCTTCCCTGGCCCCCGTCCCCGTGGAGCTGTCCCCAGCGGGGTGGGGAGAGGTGTCCCCGGGGGTGGGGGGCGGCTGTTGATGCCCGTCCAGACCGTGGCAGTGCCCGGGGGCAGGTGTGAGGTGTAGCTCTCCCTGTCTCCCCGGCTGGCTGAGACGTGGTTCACCAGCGTCGGTCGAGAGCTCCGTTGCAGCCAGAGGTGGGGCGCTCCGACCCCCGCGTGCTTGCCCTGCTCCGCTCCGGAGGGCAGCCTGGAGCCGGGTTTGTGGAGGGAGGCTGGTTCCCCCCGCACACCGAGGGCTCTGGACCCCAGAGGTGCCGCAGCCTGACCGTGTGTCCATCTGCCTCCGGGATCCCGCGGACGTCCTGCCCACAGGTGGCCCTCGGGCCCCGCCCGGCTGCCTTGTAGATCCCCTTGAAGCGAGTGCAGGGGGGGAGCCAGGCCATCCTTGGCCGTGACTTTGTTTTGTTTCCTCCAGTCGGCTTGTCCTGCTCCATCCTGTGCCCGGAAGAGAGGCCAGCCCCTGCCTCGGTGGGGCCCCTCGCCCCTCGCCTTCCCTCCGGCGGGGGTGGGCCCTGCTGACGTCCGTCCCGCAGTCATTAGCAGCTGCAGCCGCTGACGGCCGCTGGCACAGCTCCCGCCTCGCTGGCCCTCCTGCCCACTGCCTCGCGCAGCAGGAGTGGGCCTGTTTGCTGTTCCCTGTCCTACCTGCTTGTCCCTGCTGTGCTCTTCCTGGGCGCTTGGCCTTTATTTCCCCTTCGGGTCCCGCCACCGTTCACCCTGCCCCCGGGGGTCTGTCCCCACTTCCTGTGGGCTTCCCGCTTCCTGCTGCTGAGGGAGCGGTGTCCATGCCTGCGGACCGAAGGGGGCACAGACTGCCTCAAGGTGGGTGCCCGGCACGGGGGGCTCCTGGGGACTCCCGGGCCAGGGCCTCCCTTGCTCTCTGGCCGCGGTGGCACAGCGGGGGAGCCTGAGGAGGGCCCCGCCCCGGATGGTGGGTGGGCGGTGGCCCTTCTGTGTCGGAGGCCTGCTCCAGCCCTTACAGCTGCGGTGTGGCCGCCCTCTTAGAGGCGTTTCCCACGCTCCCCTGACGGCTGGCAGGGCCTCAGCCTCCCGGCCGTCACCCCTTCTCGGCCCCCCTGATTCCGGGAGGTGACACGACACTCCTGATTGATGACTGAGACCCCGGGCCCGGCCTGAACGCTCTGGCCGAGACCCTCCCTGGGGTGGGCTTCCCTGTGTGGCCCCGGCCAGAGCCCGAGACCCAGAGGCCTGTGGCCTGCAGGGTGCCAGGGCCCATTGGCCTACCTGGCCCCTAGGGTGAAGCTGAGCCTCACAGGGGGAGGGCGGAGGTCCGGGCCTGGGTGTGGGGGCGCTCAGCGCCCTCCCTAGTTGGTGGGCACACTGGCCTCTGGGCTGGTGACTCGAGGAGGGCGTGGCCCCAGCTCCCAGGCCCTTCCCTGCGCTGCTCCCCGGGGCCTGTGGGCTCTTTGGGATCGGGCTCCAGCCCTGCAGGGGCTACAGTTCCTGGGTCACCCGCCTGAGTGTGACCTACCCGGGCCCCTCCTGAGGGCCCCTTTGTGGCCCGGTGCCTGGCCGGCCCCCTCCCCGGTTCCCAGGCCCATCCCGCCGGCCGCCGGCATCAAGTCTGGACAAGTGTGGCGTGTGTGTTCAGGGCGGCCGCCTGTGGAGGGGCCGGAGGTGGCGTGCCGGCCCTGTGAGTCACACGGAGCCTGGGAGCCGGGGCGGCGGGGGCCCGGCCGTGGGCGGGCGTGACAGGGCACGCTGCCGGCCTGGCCCGGGGGACTGGGGGCCGGGGGCTGCCTGTGCCTCCTGGAGGAGCTGGGACAAGGCCCAGATCTGGGGTTGGGGTCTCTGAGACCCAGCCTCCCCTCCCCGGGCTGTGCAGCGGGGGACAGGGTTCCTGCCTGCCACCCGGCTCAGAGCCTCACACGGAGCAGACGCTGCCCAGGTGCCTGCCTTCCAGGTGGGCAGAGAACCTGCTGGGGGGGAGGGGGACGGGGAGGTGGGGAGGCAGATGGGCACGGAGTCCAGGCCCCTGGGTCGGGTGGGTCGATGTCCCTAGATGTCCAGGGGGCAAGCATGGCAGTGGGCTCAGTTTGAAGGGGCAGCTGCCGCTGTCCCAGGGCACCTCCAGGCCAGACCCCAGCCCTCCTGTGCCCGGGCCGTCCCGCTCCTGTCCAGCTGGGGATAATGCTGGCCACCGAGGCCCGCTGAACACCTGCAGACCCCTCCCCCCGGGTCTCGGGGGTTAGAGGCCAGAGTACAGGCCTCTGTGGTGCTTCCGGGCCGCCAGTCCCGGGGTTCGGGGGGCTTAGATCTGCAGGGGTTCCAGGGTCGGCAGCAGCCTCACCTCCTCCTGAGGGTCAGCACCCCGCTCTCCCGCTTGTGGCAGAGACAGCAGAGCCCCAGGGGCAGTGGGCATGTGGAGGCCCTGCTGTGGGGCGTGGTGCCCACCGCGCAGGGCAGTCAGACAGAGCCGGGGCCTGAGCCCGGCGGAGCCTCTTGTCGGATCTGTGACCCGGGCACCGTGTGCCCTCTGAGCCTCAGCTGCTGCTTCTGCAAAGCAGGAGGGCTCCTGCCCTTGAGGGCCGGCGTAGGCACCACTGCAGGGAAGGAGCGGCCTGCAGGCTGGGCTGGGGCACTGAGGTCCTGGGGGAGGCGGGGTGGCTGGAGTAGGGCAAGCATGCCTGGGGGCGGGGGTGGGGTGACCAGCCTGGGCTTGGGGCTGGTGTCCAGGAGGACCCGGCCTGTCTGCAGACCTGCCTTCTGGGGCGGTGGGCTCGGACCTGAGCTAGCATCTACAGGGCTGGGGCTCTGTCCAGACCTTCCTACTCTGTCCAGCAGGTGTGAGGAGGGCTCCCTGGAGGAGGTGTCCCTGACAGGAAGACCCGGAGGGGATGACCATGCTGCTCTGAGGGCCAGGGCTGGGGCTGAGAGGGGCTGATGGCCACACCAGCTGGAGCCTCCCGGGGACGCTGGGCTGGGCACCGAGACCGTTGTGGGGCAGATTGGCCGTGGTGGCCCCAGGGCCCCTCTGAGAGAGGGAGGTGGGGCTGGCCTTGGTGGGAGTGATCGATAGAGACCCCTGGGTGAATTCAGGGTTTTTCCAAGGTGTAACGGTCAGCAGCAGGGGTGGGGCCCCTGCTCAGGGCATTGAGGGGGTGGCTTCACGGCGGACTAGCCCCTGACTTCCTGCGCGTCCCTGTGGGCGCCTCCTGGGTGTAGGAAAACAGGAAGAATCAAGTGCTCCTGGTGGGGGCAGGGGGCTGCAGGTGGAGCCCACCAGGGGGCCCTCGTCACCCCCGGCCCAGGCCCGCCGGCCTCAGCGTGGCCCTTGGTCTCTGTGCTGCCCCTCCAGCACCCCCCCGCCCCCACCCCACCAGGATGTGAGTGAGAGGGAGGGGGCCACTGGCTGAGCCAGGGGACAGCGCCGGGGCTCAACGTAGCCATGTGGGCTGGTGCCTCCGCCCACCCCCGGCCCCTGCTTGCCGTTCTCTCGTGCCGGCCTTGGGGAGGAAGGAAGCTGAGGGTTGGGTGGTGTGTGTGTGTGTGTGTGTGTGTGTTTGTTTTCGCCTGGGCTCCGGGGCTGCTGGCTAGGGCCTGGGCTCCAGCCTCCAGTGCCTTGACTATGAGGGTGAGGCCTGGGGAAGGCAGGGGGCCGCAGCGGGGCCTGGTGGGGGCGCTCCTGGGGGCCAGGAGGTAGTCACTGAGGCAGGTCTAGGACAGCTGGAGGGAGAGAGAGGCTGCCCCAGAGCCCGTCTGCCAGGGGCAACCCCTGGGCCAACATCTTGGGTGTTGCCGGACTGTCCAGGAGGCCCAGAAGCGGGGTCTGAACAGGGCCCCTGTGCTTGGAAGGAACAGTAGGTCCCTGGGATGGAGAGGTGCTGGGGGCGAGGGGAGGGACCTTTCAGGCCGTATGCCGACCCCCTTGTTACATCTGGGGGGAAGCTGGGGCTGGGAGAGGGGCAGCCCTGTGGCTCGGGGGGCGGGGGGTGTGATCTGTGGTTTTTCTCTACTTTCTGTGGGGCAGACACTCCCGCCGTGGCCAGCTTGAAGCCGCTGACGGGATGTCGCTGAACGCTGGTCGGGAGGAGATGTGCGTGTGGGCTGCTGCAGCCCCCGCGGGTCAGCCCCCTGGGCCCCCCCTTTTCTGCCCCCCCCGGAGGCAGCACGTGCTGCTGCTTGGGCTTCTGCTCGGCGCCTGGCACGTTCCGGGTGCTCGCTAACGTCTGAGCGCCTTTGGCTGGGCCAGCCCGGGGCAGGGCCTGGCTGGTGAGACCCCCGGGGGGCAGGAGGCACACGGCGGTGCCCCGCGCAGACTTGCGGGCCTCGGGGCCCACGTGGATGTGGCTCGCGTACGCACACGGAGGCCGGGGTGGCAGGGCCTGGGGCCTCTGAACACCCAGTCCTGCGAGGGGACCCCCAGTTGTCACCACACAGGTGGGTCACGTGCCCAGGTTGTGTCGTCACCCCTGAGGCCGCCCAGCTGGTGGGACAGGCCCAGTGCCTGGTCAGCTGGACTCCTCTGAGGGCGCCGAGGTTGGGTCTTCCTGCCAGCGAGGCGCCACGTCGTGGCGGCACAGGAGGTGGCACCGTCCGGGCATGGGGTGGTGTTCGGGGGGCCTGAGGCTGAGGGGGCGTGGTGGGCTGGGAGCCAGCTGCTGGCCGGGATGTGCCCTGGGCCCAGCACTGGCGCTGCTGAGGCAGATTAAGTCTCTGTGGACTCGAGAGGTGACCCTGCCTGCCACCTGTGGGGCTGAGCACCTTTCCTGCCCTGGTGCGGAAGCGCTCAAGTGGTGAGGCTCATTGGGCGCAAGTGAACTGAGTCAGTGGGGCTAGGGTCCAGAGGGCCTCACAGGCACCTCCCCAGCCGAGGAGGAGCTGGGGGTCACGGCAGACCACCAGCCACAGCTGAGTGGGCGTGGCTTGCCTCTGTAACTGGGGCTGGGCCGTGATCCTTGCTGCAGGCCGGCCCTCGCCACGCCCCCGTCCATCGGGTGAGCTTAGCCAGGTGTGGTCCCGGGCCCTGAACCAGGCAAGCAGGGAGCCCGGAGCTGTGAAGAGGAGTGAATGAGGAATCCCGGCCAATACGGAGGAGGGCGGCAGCAGCCTCGGGACCGTCTGGCCAGGGTCTTGCTAAAATCAGGCCTCCGCGAAAACCACACGTGCACACGGCAGAAACGTGAGACAAATAACGTGGGAAAGGATGTCGCGTCTCCCTCCCTGGACCTGGGAGTCCTGGACCCGCCACTCTGCAGTGTGACCCCTGGGGATTTCCCTCTTCATCCTTGAACCCCAAACTTTAGTGGGTTCCGCGAGTGTGGACCTCTATGGTCAGGGCGGGGTGGGTGGTGGGCCCCCTGGAGGGAAGGGACCTGCCTGGGTCCCACAGCAAGTTGGGTCTCAGGTGGAGAGCGCCGTGCGAGCGGATGGGTGCATGATGGTGGGGTGCGCTGGAGATGCCTGGGGGGCAGGGGAGGGGGACTGCTGCTGGGCCGGCAGCCGGGTCAGCGTGGGCGGGAGTCCCTGGCCCTTCTGTAGGAGTCCTGCTGGACGAGCGAGGCCGCCTGGGCCCTGACCCTGCCCCACGGCCAGTGCCAGGCCTGGAGTGGGCAGCAGGGTTTCCACGTGCTCAAGTGAGGGCACCGCCTGCCTTCTGTCCTGGGCCGGCCTGGCCGCCAGCTGCCACAGAGCAGGCCGTGTGCGGGCAGCATGTGCGGCTCAGAGCTGCCCGGGCAGCCTCGGCCCCTGCAGCCTGATGTGGACAGTGTTGGTTGGACCTTAGGCCTCGGGGGGGCAGGGACTGAGGACGCCCCACTTGCCTGCCAGAGCGCAGCGGGGCTGAAGGCCGTGTGATATAGCCCCCCGCACCCTCACTTCCACCGCCGGCCCTGGGCTGGGCTGCTGGCTGATGGGCTACAAAAGGCATTCTGTGCCCCGGGAGAATGACCCCGTTGTGTGGCTGGAGGGTGGCCGGGGGCCACGAAGGCTTCCTTCCTTCCGTACTTCCTGCACACCCGCTGTGAGGCCGAGCCCCCACCCGGGGCTCGTCTAGTCCTGTCCAGGCCCTGCTTCCCGGGCTGGGGGGCTCCCAGCGGCGGTCAAGGCCCTGCGGCACCGCCACCTCCCCCCTGCTTGGCCGGCGCCTGCGCCGTCGTCCCTCCTGCAGGACCCCTCGCTGCTGGCGCGTCAGGGCACAGGATGCTCCTGTCGGGGAGCAGGGGGGAAGGCGTGGTGGGGGCCTGAGGGTGGGCGGGGGTCTGTGGCCCCCACGAGTGCTGCTTGGGCTTCTTCCAGCCCACGCCCCCCCCCCCCCCCCCAGGCCCGCACATCTGGGCGAATGAGCGTGCCTGGGTGAGCCGGCTGGCAGCGCGTCGGGGAGCCGTCGTGCCCCATCCCCGCGCCCTCACGCCAGCCTGCAGCTGGGGAAGTGGGCTCGGCCAGGTGTCCTGACTTGCCCACGGCCAGGCAGCTGGCAGCGGAGGAGTGGATTTGAACTCCGGTCTGGGCCTTGCCCTCTCCCTCTTCTGGGCCCCTGGCTGGGCGAGGGTCCCGTGCGCCGCGTCGTCTGAAGGCCGAGACTGCTCTCAGGTGGAGGAAACGAGGCTGGGGTCCCTGTTCTCCTCTGAGAAGCACTTGGCTTCGGCCAGCGGGAGCCGCCTGTGGTCACAGGTGTCTGGGTGAGGGTGGTGGGCCGGGCGGCCCTGGGAAAGGGGAACTCAGCAGTTCCGGCGGATTCCCAGCTGCCTGGCGGAGACGCTGGCCCTCCCGGGCCTCCTTCCTCGCCGGCTTCTGCTGCTTTGCTCGTCCACCGTGCGGCGTCGCCAGAGGCCGTGGGACCCTGAGCCGGCGGGCCGGGGGCTGATGGGGCCGCCCCCGTGGTGGGCGTACCTGTGGCCATGAGGCTGTACCTTCTGGCCTCCCTTTCGGGAGGTGGCCTGGCCTGGCGGGCGGGCGACCCCAGGTGGCCGGCAGGTGAGGGCTGGGCTTGGGGGGCGCTGGGGGCGGTATGGCCTGGGAGGTGCCTGTGTCTCGTCTGTAGGGTGCAGTGCTTGTGGTGACTGCGCCGGGGCGGGGGGATGCGGGGGACAGGTGGGGAGAGCCGGGCCGGTGCTGGGTGTCTGCACAGAGTGTGCCTGTCTAGGGCCAGTCACGGCTGCCCAGCGCACGTGAGGTGCCCGGCCGTGCTCCGCGCGTCTGGTCGGTGTCCCGATTCTTGCCCCCGGCCCGAGGCCGGGGCTGCTGGGCTCTGGCCTGCCCTGGGTGTCTGGGCCAACGGGTTTTTGGGTGGGGAAGGGAAAGGGGCTGGCTCTTTTCCTCTCCTTGCCTTGAGGCTCCCTGGAGGGCCTCTTGGGGTCTGGCTTTTCAGATGAGGAAACTGAGGCTGGGGATGGCGGGGACTTGTCTGGTCGGAGGGTGCGGTGGACCTGGCCCATCCTCCTGGGTCTGGTGTGGGAAACGTCTGCTCTGGGAGCCGCAGGCACCCTGCGATGAGGCCACACGGGGCTTGGGCTGCCCGGAGTTGGCCCGGGATGGACAGATGGCCCTGGACCCGGCTCGCCCCTGGGTCTTGACTCCGGCTCCTGTGGTGAGGGGTTTGTCAGGGACGAGGCCTGCAGGGAGACCAGAGACTGGCATCCCAGCGGGTCCCGGTCTCCCACATCGTGCTGGCCCGGCTCACGGGCCGCTTCCCTTCGTTGGGTTACCAGGAGCTCCATTTCTTCACGCTCACCCTGTGCCGGGCTCGTGTGGGTCACTCACTGACCTTCACCGACGCCCCTAGGAGGACGTGCTCCCCTGTGCCCCGGTTCTGGGGGAAGCTGAGGCCCAGAGACGTGAAGTTATTTTCCCAGGGCCGCGCGGAGGTTCAGGGGAGGGCCTCCAGCAAGATGTGGCCTTCGGGGTGGGAGCCGGGACCACCTGGCTCTTCCAGGCGTTTGAAAGGCCTTTTGTGATTTGTGAATGTTCAGACCCCCACGTCTCGGGTGCCTCTCCTGCATCCCCCTGGATGGGGCCGTGACCCGGCCTCCCTCACGCCGTTTGGAAGGTGTGGACGCCCGGCGAGGCGGCACTGGGCCGTCTCCGGGAACCACGTGGTGTGGGAGTTGGGACCCAAAACGAGAGAACACTGCAGCCGGGGGCGCTGGACCGTCTTGACTGGGGGGCTGCCCACCCTACCTTGCCCTGTACAAGCCCTGCCCACGTTCTGCTCGGTCAGGATTTCAGGGACGGGCACTCAGGGTGTGCTTGTGTCCTGGGGCCGGCCCTGGGCCTCTCTGGGCTCGGTGTCTCCCATGCTCCCTGAGTGACCGCGAAGGCTCACTCCGGGTCTGAGTCTCTGAGCGCGAGGTTCCTCCCAGGCCCCGTTCTCCTGCAGCAAAGAGCTCTGTGGCACGTGTACCGGGGGCGGTGCCTTCCTGTTCCGGAGGTGTCAGTGGGGGGTCTGCGTTCACACCCCTCCGGCAGCTCTTCCTCGAGGGCAAGGACTGAGCACCCCCACACACGGGGCCCTGCACAGGCCTCTTCAGCCCTTGGTTTTGGTTTCCTTGTCTGTAAACTGAGCGCAGGAAAGAGAATTTTCCAGGTCAGTTCGTCTCTTGGCGTGACAGGACATTTAAAATCATCTAAAATTACGTTCATACAGAAAACATCCCGGGCTGTTAGGCCAGGCTCTGTGCTCGTAGAGAGAGTGGGGAGCGTGCTGACTTCTTTCCAGGGTTCTCAGCTGGAAGCTGCGTATGTGTACGAGGGGCGCATTTTGGTGGTTGCAACCCATGGGAGCATGACGAGGGGTCATCGTGGGCATCTGGTGGCCGGGCTGGACGTTCTGAGTCCTGCCGCACATGCTGCCCGTCTCCCTGCAGGGGATTGGGACCGTTATTCTGGCCACACACAGGAGATGAGAGCAGGGTATTTTGGGGTTTCTCTGCGTGGAACATGCACCTACTTGGCTGGTGGATAGTGGGTTGATTTTTTCTTTTTTTCCCATTGTCTGCCACCCATAGCATCTCTTGCTACCACTTTTCGCTTTTTCCGGTCGTTCCTTCTCTGGGAAATCATCCAAAGAGGCATGTTAGCGTAGTGGGTGACATTGAGTCAATAGGCTCTGAGCAAGGGCGTCTCCTTGAGCCAAACGCGCGAAGTCTTTTAGTTTCTGGAGTTGCTGTTTCGAGTGCGTTTGGCTTTCTTGGTATCTGGGGTCTTCCTGTGCCTGGATCTGCAGCCCTCCTGGGTCTGGGTGGGCGTGGGTGTTGCACTCAAGGCCTCTGACAGAGTGAGGTGGTACTTCACTGTCCTCTCGCTGACGATGCAGGCGACAGCTGCTCCCTCGCGGGGCCAGGTGCTAAGGGCTCCCCAGGTGTCCAGCGGGCTGTATGTTCCCAGGAGGGACTGAGCCCTGCTTCCCAGGCAGCTCTGTGGACTGCGCGTGGGTTTGGGGAATCGGGGTGGGTTTGGAGCTGTGGAAGGCATGGTTCTGGGTCCCCGCTTCTCCTTGTCAGGTGCTGAGGGGCTCCCCCCTCCCTCCGGCAGCCCTGAGAGCTGGAGGCTGCTGCCTGCCTGGTGTGTCCCCCTAGGCCTTGGTGTTGCCCCATCCCTCCAAGCTGGGCCTCACCGAGCTCCAGCACCCCTGGGCACAGGTCTGGTCACTGGGGCCCCTCAACACGGCCCTGCCGCTGGGAGCGCGTGTCGGTCACCTGGCTGGCCGCGCGGTGGGCGTCCCCCAGCCCCCATCCTGTGTTCAAAACCGCACGTGGTTCACAGTTGCTGGAAGCTGTCGGCAGATATATTCCCAAGGGCAGGAACCGGCAGTGGAAACATACTTTCCCAGATTCCCTCCCCGCATTGACCCTGACCTTGGCCCCCCCGGGGGTTGCTTGTGGTCGTTGGTGAAGCCGAGAGGGCCCGGAAGGGGCACTGAGGCGGCGGTGCAAGGGCAGAGGCCCCGGCCCCAGGTGGCCGGAACAAGGTGGGGGGCGGGCTTTGGAGTTTGGGGCCTGTGGTGGGGAGCCATGGAAGGTTCTGGTGGTGACTGAGTGGACAGTGGCCATACTGCCAAGTGACCAGTGCAGGGGGCGGCCATGGGAAGGGCACGCAGAGCCAGTGGCTGTGTCCTGGCCACCGCCAGATCTGAGCTTGGCCACTTGAGGCTCTCGTCTGTACGAAGGGGCTGGTGGGTCACTCCCGGGGGGCGGTGCTGTGCGGACGGAGGTCACGGTCATCCGGGCCCAGGGAGAGACTTTCCACCTGTCAGTCTGTCCATCCCCTTCCTGCCTGGAGGCCCTGTGGGCTGGGTGGCCGGGCTGGGTGCTGCCGTGGGTGCTTGCTGAGGCCCATCTGGGTTCTCAGGGCAGGGGGTCACGGGGCACGGACGCTGCCTGTTACACGGCCACCCTCGCGTCTGCGGGGTCTGCTGCCGCAGCAGCCCCTGAAAAGCGCCTGTTGTGGGATGAGAAGGTTCTCAACCTCCTGGCCGCTCCGCCCCGGCAAGGTGTGTCAGGAATGAGGCCTTAGGTCGGAGATCTGGGGACGCGGTTCAGTGCTTTGTGAGGATGGAGGTGGAGGTTCTAGGGCCTCCTGGGCCTCCGTTTCCTGGTGCAGAGTCGAACCCACTCTCCTGTCCCTGCACTTGCTGGGGGCCTGGGGGCGGTGGTGAAGGGTAGACCCTGTCTCACAGCAGGTCCCCAAGGGGTGGCAGAGTCTCATCTCAGCTTGGGAACCAATCCTGCCAGCCCCGTGGGCCCCCAGCTGAATCCGCACAGTGGCGACACAGCCCAAGGGGGTTCAGAGGCTGGTTCCCCCGCCCCGCCCCCGGAGGCTGCCCTTTGAGGGAGGGGGCCTTTCCAGAGCAGGGGAGAGCCGGCTAGGCTGCAGGCCCTGCTGCAGGAGCGGTGGGATTGGGGCTGCTGTGCTGGTCCGAGTGGGAGGTACCCCTCCTGCGGCCGAGATGGGGAAGCCCCGCTCCAGCAGGCGGATGTCCCGTTCTCGGTCTGTCTCATGGGTGAGGTCCTGTCTGCTGTCTGCAGAGCCCCTGCCATCTGTGCCTCCGCCCACGACGGCACCAGCCTGGCGACCTGGCTGAGTCAGCGCGGTGTGGGTCAGCCTCTGCTCAGGGCAGGACGCTGAGGGGCCGGGCTCTCGGCACGCAGCAGTGGGGGTCTCCGAGAGCCTGCCGTGCGTGAGCCGCTCGGGAGCTGGGCTGGCGCTCTGCCCTCCAGGGTCTCCGGCTTGGCCCGGCCCCGCCCATTGTGCAGCCCTGGGCTACCACACACTGGAGGTGCCAAGCATCTGCGCCCACATCCGAGAAGTGGCGATGCTCGGAGGGCAGTGGGAGGATTGGGGACGCCCCGGGAGAGGCCAGCCCACACCGGGCCCAGAGGAGGCAGGCCCTGATCTCTCCCTGACCGCTCCACACTACTGGGACAGGTTGGCCACCTGGCACGGAGCCCCCCGACGCCAGCACAGGTGGATGGGACGCCGGCGAACTTGGGCCTGAGTGTCTGCAAACATGTTCCCGACGCCGGCAGGGGCTGCGAGAAAGTTAGAGAGAAAAACAGCTGTAGTGGGGGTGGAAAGCACAGGCGTTCCATGACAGAGCCGGCCGCGGGCCCCTGAGCCAGCCGGAGCGACACGGCTCAAAATGAAACAAGCGTCATTCTTTTCCTGTTGAAGAGAAACTGCCTCAGCCAGCCCGCGGGCTCGGGGCCCCCCACCACCAGGCTGCCGTCGAGCAGGCGGGGTTTCATCAGGAATTTCCCCCCCTCTCCGCGCCCCCCCACCCGCCATCTGGGCCGGCGCCCTGGAGGTGCTGGGGACGGTTCAGGGGTGCTGCCTGGACAGGAGGCTGCGGCACCCGGGAGCCCCTGCCCGGCCCCGGAGAGGTGAGCGTGCTCCCAGCTCCCCGTGCCCTTTGACCCCACGGTGGGCGTGCCTGCTAGCACCGGGTCCGGCCTGGAGCTCTGCCGGCCACCCAGGCTGGCTGCGGGGGCTCTGCGTGAGAGTGAAGTGTGTTGGGAGCATCAGGGTGGAGAGCTGGGTCCTGGTCCCCGGCCGCTGACTCCGGCTCCGGCTTGGGGAGTGCCCCTCCCTCCCTGAGCCCCTTCCTCCTCTGCAGGTGGGACGGAGCCAGGCCCACGTCCCCAGGCTTTTCGGAGGCCCTGTGATCAACGCCGGCTCGGGGCAGCCACACAGGAGCTGCTCGTTAGACTCTAGCTCTGTGTTCTGGAAGCTCTGATTTCATTGCGGGGTCAGGGCGGGGGGTGGGGGGGTTCCCAAGCCACGGGGCCGCCGGCAGGCCGTGGGTTTGGGGATCTCCATTTTGCAGAGGCCGCGGTGCCAGCGGCATCACGCGCAGGCTCACTTGCCGCTGGCTCCCCAGTGGCTCTGTGGCCCCGTCCCTCTTGTCCCTCCCCCCTTTCTGTGCCTGTGCTTCCCCCCTGGGGATTCCAGCAGGCCTGGGGGTCGGCTGCTGCCCCTCCCCAGCCTCTCCCCCGGGCAGCCCGTGTTAGGCCACTGAACAGGAGGCATGGCCCAGCGGTCCGGCGGTAGATCGGGGTCATCTCCCTGCCATGCCCGGGGGAGGGGACGGCCCCTCAGGGGTGCAGGCTGGCCTGCCGAGGGCCTCTGGCCACGGGGTTGGAAACAGCTCTGGGGACTCTCTCTCTGTCCCTTGGCATCTTTCTGGGAGGGTGGCCCTGTGCGGCCTCCACCCGGCAGCCCTCCTGCGGGGGGGCTCCTTTCCGGAACCAGCTGGAGGGAGTGTTGCTGGGTGGGGCTGAGCCGGGCACTGCCTGTCCACCGTGTCCTCCCGACTCCTTCCTTGGCGCCGGCTGGGCCGGCCTCTCGCACCTCTGGGGCCCTGGGTTGGGTGGGTGGTCCAGTCATGGAGGCTAGTGAATGCTTGTCCCGCAGCCGTCTCTGGGGCGGGGAGAGTGGGGGAACCTCCCCGTAAATTCAGATGCCTTGGAGTTCTCCTAGAAGGACCGGCCTCCTGTTTGGGGGTCCCAGGTGGTGGCCTGCACCCTGAGGTGGTCACCCTGCTGGCTGGCTGGAGGAGCGGCACCCGAGTGGCAGCCCGGCGCTGGGTTGGGTCTCAGAGTCACGTTGGCACAGCTGTCATTGCCAGTCCTGACCCTGAACAACCCCCAGCCCCCAAGCTTCCCAAGGCCTCTGGGGACAGGACTGCCAGGGACTGGCTCTGCCTGTGGCCACCTGGCTTCTCCTGAAAAACCGGCCGTGCCCCGAGGTCCCGGAGGCCCTACAGTCATGGGGAAGGGGGCGGGGAAGGTGGGGCGTTGACCTTTCCCGAGCCAGCCTTCGGGGCATTCGTGTAGGGTGCAGGATGGAGCCAGGAGGGAGGTGTCCCAGCAGCAGGCCCTGGTCCCCGTCACCCTGAAGCTGTGAGCGGCTTCTTCCTGTAGCACCGGGCGTGCGCCGCTTGGCCTGGCGAAGAGGGGCGTGACGCAGCCAGGGAGCTGGGCCGGAGGAGTCCAGCCCCAACCTCCCGGGGGTCCGGCCAGGGTGTTCCCTGCACCCCCCAAGCCCCTCTCCCCGAGCGTGTTTCCATAAGCTGTGGACAGTTAGGTAGTAGACGCAGCTCTGGGACTCAGATCCCTCCTCTGTACCGTGGTGGTTGGAGCAGTGCTACCCCAGGTGCAGCTCAGCGCCTAGGGTACCGCCAGGTGGCGCCCCCCTCGGACATCTGCCCAAGTGCCACTGGCCCGGTGGGTGGTGGTAGTGCCCACCGCAGGAATCGGGGGAAAGTGGTGGAGACACGTTGGTTGACCCTCGAGCTGTGCCTGGTGTGAGGGCTGTGGCTGCAGCCCTCTTAGACCGTGAGCTTCTGGAGGGTGGGCGTGGGGGGGGGCAGCCTCCTGCCAAGACCCTGGCGCTAGCGCCCCAGTGCATTGGCACCATTACCCCTCAGCTCTCTCCTGGACCTTTCAGGCCCAGGCACTGGCTGGCTGGTCACACGGAGCCCCTCCTGCCCCCCCTTTCCTCCCGGCTGTGCTCCCCACTTCCCTGACAGCGGCCCGGTCACGGTGCCCCCAGGCTGTACGAGTGTGCTGGGTGAGGGCGGCTGCCGCCACTGCCCGTTCCTCCTTCCGCCCCTCACCAGCCCTGGCCGGCTCAGGACGGCCATCAGAGCCCGAAACATCGTCCGTTTGTCACTTGTGGCAAAGGCCATTCAGCGCCACCATCCGCCTCTTAGGGCTTCAGCCTTTTGTCTGTGCAGGGAGCAGGGCAAGGGGTCCCTCAGGTGGTGGTGACGATGGTGGCGGAGCCTCTGTCCACCGGGCCTGCAGCCCCCAGTCACTCTGGGCTCCCAAGCAGCCCTGAGGTTGCTGGAGACATGGGGACTGTCCCTCACCCAGCAGTGTCCTGCCCGTTCCTCGGCGTCCACTCGGCCTGCCCCCTCCTGCCCCCTTCCCCTCCGGCATCCCTGCCTGTGTCACGGAGGGCTGGGTAGGGCGGTGCCAGGAAGCAGTACTTGGGAGAGGCCAGCTGCTGCTGTCCATGCGGCCTGGGGAGGGGGTGGAGCCCCTGTCGGGTGACCAGTGGGCGTCTGTGAGCGGTGGGGGGCGGGGTGAAGGAGGTGCATGCCTTGGTTCGCCCTGCCCCTCCTCCTCTCTCCCCTGGGGTCCGGGCAGGTCTGCGCCACTCTGGGCTCTGGTGTGGAGCTGGGACCTGAGTAATGGTCCCTGCAGGCCGACGGATTGCTGGGCCTGGGTCCCTCCTGGCCCGTTGGGGGCCTCTCTGTAGGGGCCCCTGAGGCTGCCTGCCCGGTGGGCTCCCTATCTGACCCTGTTCTGAGGTCCCAGGCTCTTGGGGAGAGCCGGAGGCAGGCGGGAATTTCTCCTGATCACGTGTAAGGGCTGAGCTGACCTGTGTCCTCCTCAGCGGGGGCTGAGATTTGGGGCTGGGGGCATTCGTTGGGGAAAGGGCAGGGTGACCCCAGAGGAGCTGAAATTTCAGGCTAGGCCACCTGAGCTGTAAACTGACACTAGGCCAGAGGCAGTGAGCTGGCCACGCCCCCTGGGGTTGGAGGTGGTAGGTCCACCCTCTGCAGGCACATGGCCTGCGCTGGAACCCTACCCTGCAAGGGCTCGTGGGGCCCACTCCTGTGGGTTGTGGCAGCAGCCTCTGCTGTCGGCGTACCCATTTTACAGAAGGGGAACCTGAGTGGTGGGCGTTTCCCGACCAGGGCCGGCACACCCCTGTCGGGGGCACGTCTGTCCCCCACCCCCTGCCGCCGCAGTTCCTGAAGGCCCCTCACCCCGTGGAGCCTGTGGACGCCTCCTGCCCCACCCCTCCCCTGCACCAACCACCCCGAGCTTCCCCCAAACCCCGACCGCCACGGCCCCACCACAGTCCCCAGTGGGCTGCCACTTCTCCCTCCCCTGGGCGGCAGGGGAAGCAGTCCTTCCGGAAGGTGGGGTCTGGAGGCGGGCGTCCCAGGAAGCTCCCGAGGGCCCTCCAGCACCCCGTGGTGGGGTTTTGGTTCGGGGCAGTGGGGGGGGGGCGGATTTGTGCTCATTCTTGTCAGGGTAGGGTGCTGGCGCCCTCGGGGCGCCCCTACCCCTTTGTGCCCCTCTCCCCTCCTGGCCCCCTCTCCCACCTCCGTGCTGTCCTGCACGGCCCCCTCTGAAGTCCCCGCTCACTCCAGCCCCACGGGACTCCTTCCCGTGCTCCTTCGGTTGGACTGCCTGTCCCTCCCCTCCCTCCGCTGGGCTTCCTGCTTGGCTGGGCCCTCGACCCCAGTCTGTGGCCCGCCTGGACCCTGCCCTGATCGGCCCTGTAGGTTCAGAAGGGCCGCGGAGGAGCCCTGAGCTCCCCTTTCTGAGAGTCGGGGGTTCCCTGGCTCCCGAAGAGGGGCTGGAGGTCCAGGGGCTCACCCCCGCCCCAGCCGGGCAGCCTCAGCGGGGTTGGTATTTCCTGCCACCTCCCCTGCCTTCCCAGGCTGTCTGGCAGAGACCAGAAAGGAGTTGGTGGGGGTTCCCCCGCTTCCTGCTAGGGGTTCCGGGGTGGGGCGGGGGGGGGCAGGAGGGTCCTGGTGGGCATTCTCCCTGGTGGGCTCCCTCCCACGGAGGGAGCCCGTGCAGTTCAGGACTGTTGGCGGGGGGTGGGGGGGCGGGGAATGTCCCTTCCCTCTCTCAGAGGGACCTCAGGGCCCACCTGGTTGGCCACTCCTGAGTGGTGGCTGTAGTTTCTGCTTGCATACAGCTGCGACGGGGAACTCACTATCGAGGAGCAGCCTGTGCCCTTGTCAGTTACCATGAGAACATTCTTTATTTTAACTTTACTGAATGTAACTTTTCACACCCATATACTCTGGGGGCCCAGGGGGTTACTGCTCTCCTGCTCTGGGCGCCGAGCATTCCAGGGCATTCCATCTCTGCTCCATGGCTTCCCTATCTGGACTCCAGGTATTTGCATTTTAGAGTCAGTTTTATGGCCTGAAACGCTTTTTGTGCCAAGGGAGAGATCTGTCCATCACCTCTTCCACGCAAGCCTTCCTGAATTGAATCTGGCAGCTCTTTGAAGTCCCTTTGCCTGTGTTGGGGCTGCTGGGATGTCCTCCTGCCTGGACGGGGGCCTGTCTCTTGTTGGAGGTCCCTGTGAGCTCCCGGGCCATGGTCTCCTTCCCTGGAGTCCTGAGTCTCACGGATTACTGCTGGTCCCCAGGGGCATGGAGGGTGTAAAGCGGTGTGAGGTGCTGGGTTCAGGCCTGGCGAGGCCCGGGTTCTTGGGCGGCGGTGGGGGGGGTGGGAGTCGGCAGTTGGGTTTTGCCCCTCCCTCCGAGGCCCCGTGTGCCCCCTTGGGTGGGGAGAGCTGGGTGTCAGCAGCTCCCAGGGTGGGGTCTGGGCCTGAGCCTGGTGTCCCGCAGCCCAGGATCAGATAAGCGTGTGGTGACCGCTGGTGACAAGTCCCCTGCGAGTCCAAAGTATGGCTTCAAGAATAGCGCCTTATCGCATCTCCTGTTTATCAGTGGGTGGGGACAGATAGTGGCCCGGAAAAGGCAGAGCCTGCGTGCACGTGGAGGGCAGGGCGGGGCCTCTCTGCGAGCAGGGGGTGTTTAGGCACTTTTCCCTTTTCCTCCTAACGTTCCCTTCCTGGCCAGACTCCAGAGGACTCCAGAAAATACCCCCTGCCCGCTGTCACCCAGGCTCTGGGAAAGTGTCTGCTGTGGAGGTTCTGTGTCAACAGGAAAGGCCCAGAGTGGGGGTCGTTGAGGTGGATCTTGGCCGGGGTGGCCCCTCCCAGGGGCTCACAGTCCCTGGTTTGGAGCAGTTGCTGTACACGTGACCCTGGGGCTCAGAGGATGGGGGCTGGGCTCAGGAACCGGGCCCCGACCTTTGCATTTGGGAGACGGGCCACACGCAGAGGCTGGAGGCTGGTGCCCCTTCCCCTGGCCCCCCCTTTTTACCGGAGGCCCCCCGCCCCCCTGTACCCGGCCCCTCCTGTCTTGCCCAGTTTCCCTCCATCTCGGCTGGCCACCGCCCAGCACCTCCATGGACAAGTTCACAAGGCCCTGGAGGAAGCTCGGCTCTGGCCGGGGTCGGGTCTGCCCGGCCCTGACTGTTGGTAGCGGTGTCCTGCAGCCTGTCCCCGAGACTCAGTTTGCACCGGTGACCAAAGTGGGTGAGAGGACTCGGGGGCGATGCACAAACAAGGCTTCTTCCTGCCCCAAGCCTGGCGCTCAGGGAGCGCTCGGGGCACGGCCGCGCCGAGGTTCAGGCAGGCGAAGTTCTCCTGCGGCTATTGCTGGTGCAAGCAGGGCACATCCCCCGACTTGGGGGTACGTGGACGGGGGCCGCCCGATCACACCCGTGGCCCGCTCGACTTCCCAGAAGCATGTGTGATCACTGCAGGCCTGGCGGGAAGGGCCCGAGAGACCATTTTGCAGATGGGAAGGCTGAGGCCCACCGAGGGGGCGTGGCTTGCTCAGGACACCCTGCCAGAGGCCGGACTGGACTAGCTGTGGCCTGCAGCTCTGACTCATGCTGCCTTATTTGGGCCTCTCTGAGTTCCCCACGGTCTGCTCAGGCCCCAGGGCAGTGGATTCACCCGGAGAGCCTCCTTCCTGGGGAAGCTTCTCGTTGAGCCCTCAGGGTAGGAAGGGGAGGCCCCATTAGTGCCTGGTGGGGCTTTGAAATCCCTGGCATGAAAGGCTGGTGTGTGGGAGGTCCCGGCCTCTCACTGCCGCAGCCTCTGTGGGTTGCCCGTCTGCGGGCTTGGTGCACACCTGGGCCCCCTCCACCAGGCCTGCCTGGAAGCTCCCCTGCCTCAGGCCGCACGCCACCAGGCCTGGGCACACAGGAAGCTGTATTCTTTGGGGCCCCGTGAGATAGAGGGGCCTGGGGGCCTGTTGTCTTGGCCACCGTCGCTGGGGTACCTGAGCAGGCCCAGGCTGTGTGCTGGGCCTGCCCTGCCGTGGGCAGCGGTAAGAACACAGGGCCTCAATTCCCCATCTGTAAAATGGGATAATAGGACCGCCGTGTACCTCCTAACTGCGTGCGTTCATCTCTGCTGAGGACATGCACTGTTTCTGCTACACAGTGGGTGTTCCGAAAATGTCAGCCTTCATTATTTTTATTATCCCCAGACTTTCACCTTGACCCCCTGAGTAGATGGGCAGAGGGGCTGGCAACTCCCGGCCACCAGGCGTTCCAGGTGGACAGGCCTGGGGTGCTGAGGGTTCCAGGGGCAGCCATCTGGCCTCCCTGCCCAGACAGGCATCTGAGAGCAGCTGTCAGCCTGCTTCTCCTGCATCTGCCTGGGGCCCAGCCTGAACCTTAAAGTTGGGCCAGGTGGGGCTGGTGCCTTGGGGGGGAGCTCTGGGCGTGGCTGGACTGGCCTCGTGTTGCTGGGGAGCCGTAGGATTGCAGTGGGGGTCCCTTGCCCTTCCGCGGCCTGGTGTGGTAGCTGTGGCCTGAGGGGTAGCGGGCCAGGCTGTATCCCTCAGGTGTGGATTCCTGACTGGCCTCCTGTGGCTTCTTGTCTTACAGACTTCTCCACGCAGGTGAACTCCTCTTCCCTCAACTCCCCCACGGGGCGCGGCTCCATGGCCGCCCCCTCGCTGCACCCCTCCCTGGGGCCCGGCATCGGCTCCTCGCTCGGCTCCCCGGGACAGCTGCACTCGCCCATCAGCACCCTGAGCTCCCCCATCAACGGCATGGGTCCGCCCTTCTCGGTCATCAGCTCCCCCATGGGCCCCCACTCCATGTCCGTGCCCACCACACCCACCCTGGGCTTCGGCACCGGCAGCCCCCAGGTAAGTGCGGGGGCGGGGCCTGGACCAGAGGGACGGGGCCTGGCTTTACCCGCATAGTCCTGTGGACCCTGGGAGGCAGGTGCTGTCACGTCTCCCTTTCCTCTCTGGCAACAGTGTCAGAGAGGCAGCTTTCACCTGGGTTTGAGCTCAGGTCTGGCCGACTCCTGTGCCCGTGGCCCTCGGGGGTCAGTGACCAAGCTTCCTCGCCGGCCCTCTGTCCCAGCGAGGCCCCCTCCAGTGCGGGGGGGACCTGCCTCTAGGACTCAGAGCTCTGTAGGGTGGGGACTCCTAGGTCCTCAGGCTGAAGCCGCCTACCTGGAGCCCCGTCATCCCCTGGCCTGCCCTTCTTGTGCCCAGGCCCGGACCCTTCCCCGCACGGGGTGTCTTGGTGCTCCCTGCCCCGACCCCCAGGCTCGGGCAGACGCTGCCTCCTCGGGGGTGCCAGGCCTGAGGCTCATCTGCCGGGCTTGGTGGTCTCTGTGGTCGTGTTTGCCCAGATGCTCCTCTGAACAGCCTGGCTTTTGGGGTTGGGTCCAGATCAGGAAGCTGCTGGCACCTGGTGGGCCTGACTCAGCCAGTTCTTGCCGTGGGGACCCCCGAGGCCTGGTCCGCCCTCCCCTGGGCGCTTCTCGTCTGAACCCCTGCAGAGCTGTCCTGAGTGCCCAGGACCCCTGCTAGGCATCTCCTCTCCTGGCTCTGGGGGTTTCCTGGTGGATTTCTCACTGGACGCCTGGGAGATCTGCTGAATCCCAGGGGTCTTCCCTCTTTCTGGGGCTCTAACTGTCCTTTTGGACATTGGTGGGGCCCCCTTTGCTCTGAGCGTCGTTCAAGTCTGGGTCCAGCTTTCATCCCCGTAGAGGGAGGCCCCCTTAGAGGAGGGCTCCGTGGGGCAGGCTCTGGGAGCTGTTTCCACGGGGCTGCGGGACAGCGGCCAGAGAGGGACTCGGGCGCAGGCTCCACGGCCCAGAGCTGCACAGCTAGTCGTGTCCGCGTGTCCCGTGGGCTCCCTGCTGCCCACGGAGCCACGCCGCCTGCAGGACAGCCCTCCCCCGCTCCATCGGCTGGGCCTGTCCAGAGCTGGTTGTGGAGCACCTGGCTGGCTCTTCCAGGGCCACCTCATCAGCCCCTTTGTGCCTGGAGGACGGGTGCAGAGGAGCTCGGGCCTCAGGTGGCCCCTCACGTCACCTGTCACCAGAAGCAGGCAGAAGGCCGGAGGTGTTGGCACGGGGGTCTTGGCTGCCTTCCTGGGCCCGGCCGTGCCCTTGTGAGCGTATGGCCGCCACAGCCTGACGATGCTGCTCGACGGGAGGGCACACGAGGGCTGGGCCTGCACCCTGTCCCCTGGGAACCAGGACAGAGGCGGCACCTGCTGGCTCCCAGGGAGGGCCCCGTGAGGCTCCTTGCTGGCCCCCGGGCCCGGTGCCTGCCCTGCACGCCCCGCGGGCACGCGTTCGGCAGGAGCCTGGGTGTGGAGTCTGGAGCAAGGGCTGTGCGGGGGCAGGGCCCGAGGGTGGCAGTGATGCCCCCCAAACCTTGAGGGAGCCTGGTGCCCCCGGGCACTGGTAGCCTGTCTGGGGGCAAGGGTGGGCGGTGCTGGCGAGTGGCGGTTTGGGGCCATGTCCGCCCTGTTCTCTGTTGTTCTCTGCACACAGCCAGGTGCCTGGCACACGGTGGGTGCCTGTTGAATGCAGGTTGTTTGTGAGCGAGGGGCCGCAGGTCCCGTGAGGCTGATGAGGGGATGAGGGCAGGAGTGGAGCTTAGGAGGGGGTGAGGGTGGGGAACAAACCGCGTGTGTCCCAGACGTTCGCGGCTGCCCTTCTGGTCAGCTGTCCGCCTGTTCCTCCGTAGGTCGATCAGGCCGCAGTTGGTGTAGCCGTGGTCTGAGCCCCGTGCGCGGCCTCAGCCCCCCCGACCCCTGCCTCCACCCCTGCCCCCATAACTCCTTCCCTGGGCCCTGAGTTCAACTTCTAGGCTTCAGCAGTTTGTCTTGGAAACCTGGGGTTCCCCAGATTCATGGAAGTGTGTGTGGAGCTCGAGGGGGACATGCCCCCACACCCTGCCTCAAAACCACAACCGCAAAGTCACAGGGCCGGAACCAGTGAGGCTTTCTGACTTCTGCTGTCAGGGAGGGCCGCCTCCTCGACCCCACCCTGCAGGGAAATGGAAACGGCGCGGGGGTGGGTCTGGGCAGGGCCAGGCTGGACCTCAGGTGCCGTTGCCGAGTTGCCCCACCTCTCTCCCCGGGTTCGGGGGCTCCATCAGCCCAGGGAGCATTCCCCACCACATCCCGGAGCCCGCCCACAGGGCCTGGCACGTGTGGGCGCCTCAGTCCCCTGGCCTCACCAGCCTGGCGAGCCTCCCTGGAGCAGGGCCTGCGTGGCCCCTGCCTGTCCTCGCCGTGGGCACCGCGGCTGGGAGGCCTCTGTGGTGGGGCGTCCGGCAGGCCACGTGCGCTTCGTGGCGTTCGTCACCTGCCTTGATGGGCAGACGGAGGCCAGCGGGGCCAAGGGCCTGCCACCCCGTCCTGACCGTGGGTGATGGGCCGGGAAGGAAGGGCACGGTGGGTGTGGAAGAGGGGGGCGGCGAGGAGGCCTGGGGGGCCCTGATGGAGCCGGGTGGTTATTTCAGGAAGTCCTATAGGCTCTGCGGGAACTGAGATACCTGCCAAGGATATGAAAGGGGAAATGGGATGGGACCCCATCCTGGGCACGCCAGGGAGTCTTTGGCCTCCAGAAGGGGCTGTTGGTGCCCCGGGTCTCCTAGGACACGGGACGGAGTGCAGGAGGGGAGCCGTCCCCCATAGGTGTGGGGGGGGCTTTGAGCCCACGGTGGGTGGGTGTGCGTGTCTGTCAGAACAAGGCACCCCGCGCTCTGTCCTGGGGGCTGTGAACCAGTCCAAGGCCCACCAGCTTGGGGCTAGGGAGGGAGAAGGGCGACCCCTGTCCCCCTCAGCCTTGCCATGGCGGCCGTGCCAGGACCCACCAGTTGAGGCAGAGAAGGGAAGTGGAGGCCCCAGGCCCGGGGTGAGGAGGGGGCTACAGCCAGCCGACATCTTCACACACGTGCAGGGTCTCCTAGGGCTCCCCAGAGCCTCTGGGCTGACAGCTGTGCCCCCGGGAAGGAAGCCTGAGCCCGGGAGGGCAGGGATGCCCTCAGCGTGTGGCCTGGGAGCCAGCTTGGCCGTGACACTGACCGTGACTGACGGCTCCATCCATCCTGCCTGCAGCTGCTTCCCTGGTGCTGCGGCCTGCCTGTTTCCTTAGGGGGGGCGCCGGGCCCGAGGGCCTGCACGTGGGGGCCTGGGAGAGAGGACAGGTGGCCCCTACCCACCCGGCATGGTTTGAGCAACCACAGAAAGAGGACACGCCCGAGCTCCTCTCCTCAGTGCCGCCTAGCGGATCCAGAGCCGCGTGGAGTCGCGGCCGGGCTCCCGCAGCCCGAGAGAGGCCTCGGGCCAGCCTCCAGCCTGCGCCCGCTGCTCCCACGCGCCCAGTGGCCCCTCAAGGCCTGCCGCCGGCCCCTGCTGCTGACCCTCCACTCCCGGCCGCACGGATTTCCTCCCCTTTTCCCAACAGTCCTTTGGTTTCCCCACCTCCAGACGTCTGCTCCGGGGGTGGGGGGGGCCCTCTGCCTGGGACGCCGCCTTCCATTGTCCGCGGCCCAGCTGGCCTAGCGGTGGCCCCCGGAAGCCCGAGTGCTAATGCCGAGGCTGCTGCGCCCCAGGCCGGCTTCAGGAGCTCTGCTGCTGGCGCTGCCCGCGAATCGCTCCGTCATCCCAGCGGCAGCCCTGGGATGGAGGCACTCAGTTTTCTCCAGTTTTTACGCGAGGAGCGTCAGGCCCAGAGCGATTAGATGATTTCCCTGCAGTCACACAGGGAATAGAGGAGGCAGAATCCCGCGATAAGCTGTGGCCGTCCCGCCTACGGCCGTGGGCGAGCTCTGCAGGCTGGGCAGGGCGCGTTCCTCGGGGCCTCGGGCGCCTGGCTGGTTGCTCAGCGGATGGTCTGGTGGATGGGATCACCGAGGGCTCTGGGCCGGCCCGTTCCCTGGGGCCCTGGTTGTCCCTTCTGCCGTGTGCGGGGAGTCAGCGCTTGTGGCTCCCAGGGGCCTGAGCTCACACCTGCTCGGCCACTTAGCACCCGTGGGCTCTCTGCTGGTCCCCTGACCTCCCTGAACCTCCGTGTCCACTCTGGAAAGGGGAGGGCAGCTCTCCCTGCTCGCTAGGGGCTTTCCACGTGACAGATGCCGTGCACGGTGGCCCTTAGCAAACAGTCGGCGCCCCTGCTTAGTTGAGGCTCGTCTGGGAGGTGCTCCTGAGGCCTGCAGGTCCTGCGGGGGTGGTTGGAGGTGTGGGGTACGTGTTCTTTGGGTGCAGTGGGGTCCCCTGGACGCCCTCTCGCCCCACCTCCTGCATCTTGACAGCCCCAGGTGGCCGGGGCTGGCCTCCCGGCCTCCTTGCAGCCCCCCACGAGTCCCGTGGGGTTAAGTGACCTGATAGAACCACAGCCCACCTGAGCAGAAGAATCCAGACCTGTCCAGGGCTGGAAGAATCCCTGCAGGCGCTGGGGCTGGTGTGAAACAGCCTTTGGGATGGTTTGTGCTTTGAGCACCCGGCTCTTCCCATCCCGTGAGAAAGGGGGATGGGAGTAGGGGGTTGGGGCCGCAGGGAAGGAAGGGGGTGAGGTTCCCTTGTGCAGGAGGGGCCCAGCTTGGGGCGACCGGGGGGCAGCGTGGCAGCTGCAGTCCATCCAGAGACATCGTAGGACCTGACTTCCGCCTTTGTCAGGGGTTTGCAGAAGTCGGGGTGCTGGGGGGCCGCCCAGCTGGCGTCCTGGCGCCTGTGGGGACCGGCTGGCGCGCAGGATGCGGCGGGAAGCACCTCGGGGCCCTTGGCGCTGATGGGAGAGCTGGGGTGGGCGCAGCGGAACCAAAACTGCTGTGTCATTGCAGCCGCAGCAGCTGTTGCCAGGGTGACTGGTGAGTTTCCCACCCTTCTTCCTGGAGCAGTGTCAGGATGGCGGGAGGGATGGAGGGGTGTGTGTGTGTGTGTGTAAGGGATGTTGTCTCCTCCCTGTCTCCTTGGGTCACACGATCCAAGACCCCTACCCTGCCTGCCGAGGCCGGGGCAGAGTGGCCTGCTGGTGGACCCTGGATCTCCTCCCTCCTTGCTGGGACCAGGCTTCAGTGCCCATCTATGGGTTGGGAGTCCCCAAAGCGCCTGCCTCACCAGAGGGTCCCAGCGCTCTCGCTGTCCTGTCGGGGATCGCCCAGGAATGGCAGGCAGTTCTTATTTAGGTGGGCGAGGGGCAGAGGGTGTGAGCAGGGGCCTTGCGGGTCCTCCTTCGAGCCTGGGGTCCTGCGGGAGGGTCGGGCCCTGAGGGCAGGACGGCCTCCTCCGGCCTGGCTGAGGAAGTGGTGCCCGGCGTCCTGCCTGCGCTCAGCGGGGCTGGGCCCTGCCGCTCCGCGTGGCTTGGGGTGGGCGAGGCCCCTCTCTGAGCCTCAGTTTCTGTCTCAGTAAAGGGGGTGTGTGGCAGCACCTCCTGGCCCAGCAGCAGGTGCCTCGCAGCAGCCTGCCAGGGCTGACCCCGGCTTCCCCCCCCTCAGCTCAACTCGCCCATGAACCCCGTGAGCAGCAGCGAGGACATCAAGCCCCCGCTGGGCCTCAACGGCGTCCTCAAAGTCCCGGCCCACCCCTCGGGGAACATGGCGTCCTTCACCAAGCATATCTGTGCTATCTGCGGGGACCGCTCCTCAGGTAGGCCGCGAGGGCACAGTGGGGACGGCAGGGCCCCCGGCCAACAGGGGGCTGCTCGGAGCTCCGAGCCGCGCACCCGGGACCTTCTAGTGTGTCCACGTCCGGGAGGTGGTAAGCGGCAGCGTGGCTTTGAGGCTTCCAGAGACGAGGCAGCTGTGGTGGTGACGATGGCGTGGGGGCAGCAGGGCTGTGCCCGGGGTGAAGGGCCCTTCGCGTCCCACTCCCGAGCCCGGAGCCCCGGGGGCAGGACGGCCGACCTCCTCGGGCCGCCATCTCAGACGCGGAGACGGCGAGGACCCCGGGGTCCGGGTCTTGGGTGGGGCCGGGATGCAGCCCTGCTGCGCTCCCAGGCTGGCTCCCTTACCCCAGTGGGACGAGCCCCTTCTGCCAGTTGGCCGCAGGCTGCTCACGGCCGCCCCACCTGCAGGCAAGCACTATGGGGTGTACAGCTGCGAGGGCTGCAAGGGCTTCTTCAAGCGGACGGTGCGCAAGGACCTGACCTACACCTGCCGCGACAACAAAGACTGCCTGATTGACAAGCGGCAGCGGAACCGGTGCCAGTACTGCCGCTACCAGAAGTGCCTGGCCATGGGCATGAAACGCGAAGGTAGGTGGTGCTGGCCCTCTCCCCTCTCGGAGCACAGGGTGTGGCTCTGGACTTGGCGGTTGCGTGGACCTCCTTTGCATACCTCTGATGACGGGGTGCTCACTCCCTCCAGAAGCGGCGGCTGCTGCTCTGTTGGCAGCACCTCTCCGGGGGCTGTGAGCTCACTTACCGGCTCTTTCCTGAGTACCTGTTGTGTGCTAGGCTCTGGGATTACGGAAGAGACACTCTCGGTCCTGCCTGCTGGTGGCTCCCAGCCCCGCTGGGGACAGACATTGATCAGAGCCTCTTCAAGGTCACAGTGGGCCCGGCCGAGTGCCTGGGCTCTGGGAGAGGCAGAGGCAGAAGCAGCGGGAGCCAAGGCTGGGGGTGGGAGATGCGGGCGCTGAATGAGTGAGCCCGGGAAGGCGTGCGTGCGGGTCCTGGAGCCTCGTTCCCGCTGCAGTAGGGGCCGGTCGAGGAGACCCGGGCCGGGGGTGGGGCAGGGAACTCCAGAGACCATCGGGACGTTCCCAAGCCTGCTGGACGCCAGCTGGTCCTGGGCTGTGCTTCCTCCTGCAGATCTGGCCGGGGTGCCTGGCGACCCCAGGTCCTCCCAGCAGAGGGACTCGGGCTGCGGGTCTCTCGGCCTTGGGTTGTGACGTTTATTGGGGGGGGGTGGGGGCGTGTAGCGCGGAAGGCCGCTCCCCTGAGGTCGCTGAGCTTGTCAAGCTGTCCAGCCAGACCTGGGCCCGAGCCCAGGGTGGCTGCTCGTGGCCCTTGGCCGTCCGTGGGCCTCGGTTTCCCCAGCGCAGGTTCGGCGGCTCCTGTATTCTGGGTGGCGGCTCTCGGTTTGGTCTGCGTCTCTGCTCGAGTGTCTCGCGCCTGGGGCCTCGCGGGTTTAGGAGGTGCTGTCTGGGATCCCTTCTCCGCTGCGGCTGTTCCCATGGTCCACGCGTGGCTTGCCTCCTTCCCACCGGCTTCTGTCGGGGTCTCGGGCTGGCGTCTCACCACCGAGGACTGTTCTCTCGTGGGGACTGCAGTTTTCATCTCCTTTCCCTTGTTTCTCTCTTCAGCCCCACTTGTTCTTGCTGAGAAACCGAAACCTCAGCTGGGCCGTGTGGTCCTGCAGGATTTGCTCCTTGAGGCCGCGAGGCTGCCTGTGCAGTGCAGTGATGTGATGGGGCTCGGTGGTAGCCGCTGGTGAGGGGCGGGGTGCCTCCTGGGCTTCAGCGTGAGCGAGGGGCCGGCCTGGGCTCCGGGCCTTCCTGATCAGGCAGGGTACGTGTTCCATGGAGACCTTGGCCCACCCTTCTTTGTGTGGGTGGAGAAGCTGAGGCCCAGAGAGTCCAGGGCTTGTCCAAGGTCACATGTCGGGCTGGAGCCTGGGCTTCTGGCTTCCAGTGCAGATCTATTCCTTTAGACCATCAGGAGGGCAGAGAAAGCATATGCCTGGCTGGGGGAGGCCTGTGCCCAGCCCCGGTTCCTCTGGCCACCCTTTGTAGTCAGGGTAGACTTCCTGGAGGTGGTGAGTGCAGCGTGGTTCCTGAAGGATGGAAACTTGGGCAGGGGGCAAGCGTGTGGTGGGCAGCGGATCAGTCTGCATCCAGATGTGGAGCCTGGCCAGAGGGGAGGTGCCAGTGTGCTGAGGGGAGGTGGGGCCCTGACATGCAGCTGCGGCTCGGGGCTCCCTGTGGGCACCACGGTGTAGAGTGAGATCACTCTCCTGCTGAGCTGGCCACCCCGGGCACCTGGTACCACGCCGGGCGCTGGGCACACAGCAGCGAGCCATGGGCATCCGTCCGTTCACAGTGACCGTCGGACAGCCAGGCAGGGCCCCCCAGGTGTGATCAGTGCTGCCTTGGGGGAAGCCCAGGGCACTGTGGGAGCCCAGAGTGGGCCCCTGGCCCAGCCGTGGACATCAGGCAAGGCTTGGGTGGGCAGATGTCCAGCTGACACCAGAAGAGTGGAAGAGTGTTTGGCAGACCCCGTGCCCAGCTGCCGGGGTCAGCGCACGCCGAGGCCGAGAAACTCAGTGGATGTGGCACTGTGGGGCCCCAGGGGGTGACCGTCCACGGGTCCCCAGGGCTTTCCCGGAAACGCTGACCCCCTCCTAAGGTCAGCCTGGGGCAGACCCCAGCTGCCTGCTCCCCCAAGGCCTGGGGGAGAGTGGATGACACCCCTCTCCTGTCCCAGTGGAGCTGCAGGCTCGGGGCTGGGGGGGCACCGGGTCCGACCCCTCCCCTGTGCTCACCGGGGGCTGTAGGAGCGCCTGCCGTGTGCGGAGCCTCTCTGGGGGCCCTGTCCTTGTCGCACACACTCTCAGCCGTGGTGCTGTGACGCTGTTCCCACACCTCCTGGGTGGAGAAATGGGGTGCAGGGGGGAGGGGCGCTCGCGGAGGTCTCAGGGCCACACTGGCGGGGCCAGGCTGCTCCCGTCTGCCTGGGCCGGAGCCGCGCCGCCCGTCTCTCGTCTGGTGCATAAATGGGGAGCGCTGGGCGAGATCCTGAGGCAGACCTGATTTATGGGCCATTAGATAAATACCGGATCCCGTCAGGACCCCCCGCACCCCCTTGCCTCCTGCTGGGTTTATAGGTCACGAGCAGGCGGTCAGGACCCTCCTACACCGCCCTCTCCTGCTCCCAACACAATGTAAAACTGCCCCGGGAGGAGGCTCTGTCCTGGCGTGGGTGGCAGCGCCCGTCGTGCTTCCCGTCGCCTGCGGGGCCCGGCCCACTGCCTCGCTCTCGGGAGGAGTGACCGGTGGCCCCGGCGCAGCCTCAGTGCCGGCCCTGCAGGGGGCTCGGTCCTGAGGCAGCCTCCTTCCTCTCTGCTGTCCTCGGGCGACCCCCGCCAGGAGGGCTCCCTGGCGGTGGCAGGGCTGGTGGCAGCATGAGTTGGGGCCCAGTGGGGCCCAGGGGGACGGGGGCCTGGAGTGCCACCCCAGCCTTGGCTGGGAGCACACAGGATGTGGCTTGTCCGCCCCCAGGGCCGGCCTGAGCCCTCCTGGGTGCCAGCCCCACGCGGGCGGCCATGCTGACCGGCCTCAGTGCCGCACGACCCCTGGGAGAGGCTTTGATCACACCCCTGGGGCAGGTGGGGCACAGGCTTGGGGCTGGCCCCTGGACCGGCCGACCGCAGGGAGGGCCGACAGGCACCCTGCCCCCGCGCTGGTAAGGAGGGACGCGGCAGGCCCACGGCGTCTCGTGTCGGGCAACGGCAGGGGCGTGCGCACACACGCAGCCCCTGGGGGCTCGTTCCGCAGCATTCCGGGGTTGGTGGGGCCCAGGTGGGAGTTGCCCCGCGGGCCAGCCCTCCCCAGGCTGAGCCCGGGCCTGTCCGCTGAGCGTGCCGCTGCAGGGCTCGGGGGCCTGCCTGTGCTCCCGTCTGAAGGGGGGAGACCTGACAGCAGCAGGCTGGAGGGTCACCCGCTGCCCCGCCTCTGCTTCCTTCTTCCTCTCTGAGGAAGGCCTCTCCCCGTTTCCTTCCTGCGCCCCATCCCCTGCCTCCGAGGGACTGGGGTGTGGAAACGGCAGTGCCCGATGCGTGTGTGCCAGCGGACATGGCCCCTCAGCGGCTGCGGAGAGGCCCCCGCTGGTTCCCCCGCCTCCCTGTGCGGGTGGGGCGCGTGGCCTTGCCTCTCCGAGTCTCAGTTTCCGCGCGGTGCATGGGGGTGTCGGCAGGCTCCCCGAAGGGCCTGTTGGGGGGAACGTGGCGGGTGCCAGCCCCGCGCCTGGCGGGTGGTGGGGTCAGAGAGTGGGGGCCGCAGCGTGTGTGCAAGCGTGTGAACCCGTGTGCGTGCCCGTGTATGTTGCACGTGATCATTCTTGTGTGCAGGCGTCTTGTCCTGGGTTGAGCCCCCTGAGGGAAGGAGGGATGTGTCCTCCGAGCTCGAGGGACATAACTCGCCCTGTGACCTCTGACAGGGACATGCCCTGCCAGCCTTGAGAAGAGGCAGCCGGGCCAGAGCCCTTGGAGAAGTGCAGCCCTGCCTGCCCCGGGGGCCATACAGGGGATGGAGGAAGGGCCCAGCCGCCGGCGGTGCCAAAGCAAAGGAGGCGGCAGGCCTGTGGTCCCCCCACCCCCACCCCGCCCAGACACCCCTCCCACCTCGCGGCTTCCTGCCCGGCCCCAGGAGCCGGAGGGTGGCAGTGGGCACTGTGCAGGTCACGGGACGGGGTTCCCACCCTGGCTGTGGGCTGCTGCTCCCCAGGACGTCCGGCACCAGCTGTCTCCTGACGCCGGGGACCCCGCTTATGCTGGGCGTTGAGTGCCCCTCCCAGGCGCGTGCTCGGCTGCTGGGGGAGGGTCGGCCCCGGGGGCTTTCCTGGGGATCCCTGGCGTGGGGGCCTGGCCTCCTCTGCCCTCCCGGCAGCGTCCCCTCCCCGTGCCGGCCCGTCCGCCCGTGGCTCGGGGCTGGGAGGATAACGAGGCCCTGTCTTGGCCGACGCCTCCCACCCGAGGTTTCCCGGCGCCAGCGGACATAAGTCAAACACAGCCACGTCTAAGAGGTGGTCGAGCTGGCAAAGCATGAATCCCCAGCCCCTCCCCCCTGCCCCCCCACCCCCCGTGTTTAAATAAAACAATAACATTTGTAACGATGCTGCTCGGAGCGGCCCGGCCCTTCATGGCTTCAGAGCGCTTCACAGAGCGCTCGCGAATTAATTCCGGACGCCCCCACGTAGGAGGCAAGTGCTGAGGGACCCCCACCTGCCACCCTGTCCCGTCTGGAAGGGGAGGAGAGCCCCTGAACTGGGCCGCGTCATGGGGGCCGTGCGCGGGGACGAAGCCGCGAGCGTCCCGAGGGCGCCTCCTGCGGGTCCAGCCTGGAGGCCGGTGCCAACCTCGTCCCTCTGTGGCTGGGGAAGCTGGGGCACTGAGAGGCTAGGGACTCGCCCGGGGCCACACAGCGTCTGATTCCAGAGCCTGTAGCTTGAAGCCGCCTGTTCTCCTGAGGGCTCAGCCACACCCCTTTGGTGCTCTGGGCCTGTTTCCCCACCTGCTCAAACGTGCCTCTCAGCTGTGTCCCGGCTCTGAGGAGTTAGGGTTCTGCTCAGAGGACAGACCCTGGGGACCCCCACCCTCAGGGTCTCAGGGACACCGGCCTGCCAGGGTCCCCATCACTCCAGATCAGCCTGTGGCTGCCGCCCACCGGGTCCACTCTTCTGGTCTGTGACCCCGTCCCCTGTAGCAGACGGCGACACGAGGAGGGGCCCTGCTCCAGCCCGGCATCCGCTGTGTCGGAAGAGGCCAGAGCCAGGCCGGCCAGCTTGAGCTCCCCACCCAGCCCCACCGGCTTTCAGACTTTCCAGAAGCACCAGGCTTGCAAAAACTCTGACTCGAGGCCTCCCGCCTGGCCCCGGGGCCCAGCTGGTGGATCTGAAGCGTGGGCCGGCCCTCTGTCCCGAGTCTCGCCACACGGATGGAGAAGCTCTCGCTCGAGTCAGCGTTTGCGTCTCGGAGAGCGCAGCCCCTGGCAGGGGCCATCCCTAAATAGCCATTTGTGAAGGCGGGAAGGATGCAGGGCCGGCCCTCAGGGAGCCCCGCAGCCCGGAGAGGGTCTGAACGGTCGTCGGCGGGGCCGGCGTGGTGGAGAGGGGTCCACGTGTACTGTTGCAGAGCTGTGGGCGGTGTCCCAAGAATTGCACGGGCCCGGGGGACCCCCAGGGAGCAAGAGGGGAGCCCTCACACCCCCAGGCTTGGAGGACGGAGCGGGGGTGGGCCGGCAGAGCCCCTAGAGCTGTGGCCTGAGGAGGAAGTGACCGCTGAGAACCGTGGCCGGGCAGGGCGGGCGCCAGAGCCGCGGACCCCCTCCTCCCTCCTGCTGGTCCCCTGCGTTTGCGAGACCCACCCGAGGCCAAGGGTGAGAGGGCCCGGGGTGAGGCCCCAAGCTCGGGCCCCGGAGCTGGGCAGGGCAGGTGGGTCTGGAGGTACGCGTGGGGGGCAGTCCCGTGACAGCGGTGTCTGCGGGAGCAGGGCACTGTGTTTTGTCTGGTCCAGACTTCCTGCAGGGGAGGGTAAGCCTCGACGGAGGCCCAGAGGGGTGATGGCACGTGGGAAGTCCCCCGAGGGGCCGCGCCCTCCCGGCTTCCGGAAGGCTCCATGCTGGGGGCTGCGTGCAGGGCCTTCCCCTCGGTGGGGCTGGGAGTGTGTGAGAGGTTTCACTGCCGCCCTCGGGAAATCGCCTCGCATAAGCTCCTGCTCTGCCTTGGGGTCTCCAGAGGCCCCAGGAAGCCTTGTGTGGGGTGGGGGCTGAGGAGCTGGTCCTGAGGAGGCCGTGGGCGCCCTGGGAGTGTCGGGGGACGTCTGGACATCTGCTCTGGCTCAGCAGAGCAGGACCAAGGGAGGGCGGCCGGCGGCGGTGGCGGGCCCCGTCCTGGCGCTGCGGCCCTCGCTTAGTGGCATCTGGCGCGTCCCTGGGGAGGCACAGGCCCAATACGCCCAGGGGCTCCCCCGTGCTGGTGCTGTGTGGGCAGCCTCTCCCACCCCGCCAGGCCTCCTTTCCCCTGGTCCAGGGCCCTTGGTGTCCCCAGCAGAGGAAGCGGGGGTGTGAGGGCCAGCAGAGGGCGCTGCAGAAGCCCCCGGGAGCCTTCTTGTGTTTCTGCGGGGCTCTGGGTGGGGTCCACAGCCTGGCTCTGGTTCAGCGTCGCCTTGGGCCTGCTGGGTGACCTCAGGGAGGTCTCGGCCCCTCTTGGGAAAGGGCGGCTTGAGCTGCATGGGCTGTGAAGTCGAGGGTCTGTGAACGCCCAGCCGTGGGGTGCCTGGTCCCCTCAGCCTTCCCTCCCACCTGGGTCTCCGCGGGGATGTGTTGGAATGAACCGTTCCCTCTTCGCCTCCTCCCATCAGCTTCTCTCCCTGGGTTCCCAGAAACTAGGCTGCCCCGACTGCAGCATCTGCTCAGGTTCTACCCTCGTGCTGGACCCCCGCACCCGCCCGGCCGGCCTGGGCTGTCCCGTCTCAAGCCTGGGTTTGACCCAGCTTGTGCTCTCCCCCAGCCCCTCTCCTCCCCGCAGCAGAAAGGGACCATCAGAGATCTGCATCTCACCCCATCCTCTTCCTGGGGCACATTGGACCCTGTTCTCGGCCACGCTCCCCACCGTTGCACCCCTTGTTCTGCTCCCTAGCTGACGTGAGAGGCCCTTTCCTCAGCGGCATTTCTGCTCTGGTTCTAGGCCTTGACGCGTGCTACCTCTCGTGCCTGAATTGCTCTCCCTATTTTTCCCGTTCCTTCAATTTCATTGTCACTTTTTCCGGGAAGCCTTCCTGGCTTTGCCTCAGTCCGTAGCCCATCAAAGCCCTTCTCACTCCACGTTGGGATCCCTGTTGAACTGTCAGTTTCCTGAGAGCTGGGTCCCATCTGCCCTGGCCCTGGGCGGGTCCTGGGGTGACCAGTAAGTGAATGAATTAATGAGAGGCAGCGTGTTCTGTTCTCAGAGCGCACAGCCTCCAGGAGGCCAGGCTTGGGGCAGAGAAGGGGGCCGCAGTCTGGCCGGCTCTGAGCAGCATCCTTCTCCCCGGCCCTGGCCAGCTTGTGGGCGCGCTGCTCGGGCCCTGGCGGCGGAGGGGCTGCCGCGGGAGCTGCGGGCTGACTGGAAGCCTCCCCGTGCCTCAGCTGTGCAGGAGGAGCGGCAGCGGGGCAAGGACCGGGCTGAGAACGAGGTGGAGTCCACTAGCAGCGCCAACGAGGACATGCCCGTGGAGAAGATCCTGGAGGCCGAGCTGGCCGTCGAGCCCAAGACCGAGACGTACGTGGAGGCAAACGTGGGGCTGAACCCCAGCTCGGTGAGTGCACCCCCGCCCTGCTCTGGGGACGGTGGCCCCGGCGCGCTCCTGGGAGGGAGACCCCCTCTGTGATGTCCCCAGTCGGGTGGGTGAGGTTTTGGTTGGTTGGCTCAAAGCCCAGGACGTTATGGTAACCTTCAAGCTTCGTGTTGTCTCTGGCCCATCGTCCAGCTGGGTTTCAGGGGTTCTGTGTCTGCCCCAGGTTTGCGGGCAGCGTTAGGTCCAGACTTCATCTATGTCTCCCGTGTGTGGTCGGGGTGGGACCACAGCCCTGTGGCCTGCCCTGAGGTCTCCCCGGCTCACGGTGGCCCAGACGGCACCGGACGCACCTGCCCAGCTCCCTGCCCCAACCCCAGGGCCTTTGCACGTGCCGCTCCCTCTGTTCCTCCTCGGGCTTCAGCCTCAGAGAGGTGTCACTTCCTCGCGGAGCCCCTTTCCCTTTGACCCCCCTGGTGCCCCTGTTCTGTGGGCTCAGCGCCCCTGACGTTACTCTTCACGGCCCCTAGCACGTGGGGGCCACACCGCAGCGTGTGCAGTGGGTTAATTCTCCATCCTTGCCATCAGGCTGTTCCACGGGACCCTGCCCTGCCCGTAGGTGCTCTCACGTGGCCCCCACCCCCATCTCCGAGTGTGAGGGTCCCGTCTCATCTGTGGGGGGTTGCAGGCCGCCCTGCTGCCCCGCACTCTGTGATGCCCCAGGACCACGGCCCCTCTGAGACGCCCGCTTCGGCTGCGTGCCAGGGAAGGCGGGCCCTCTCCTGGGCGCGCCGCCTCTCGGCCTCTCGTAGAATGACTCCCGTCGGCTGTGATGCTCAGCGGTCCGTCTGGTCTGTGGTCCGGCCCGACCCCACGCCCCCTCTCCGGTCCCAGTGCGGGGTGGGGAGGGCTTCACGACTGAGTCGAAACCCCGAAAGAGAAGTCCTGGCCTGCCAGCTTTTGATTTTGTCAAGTAAGGACGTTATTGGGAAGAAAACAAATCTGCCATCTTCTCTCTCCACGAATTCAGAGCAGGCGGAGGGGGGTCTAGGGGACAGGCAGGCGGGCCGGCCAGGCAGCGGGTCTGCCCTCGTGCTGCAGCTTGAGCTGGGCTGGCCTGGGTCCCCCGCTCTGGGGACGGCTTGTTAGGCCCCTTCTCTCGACACCGGCGACACCTCTCTGCCCTGGGGCAGCCTCGGGCCTCTGCCTGGGGATCCCGCTGTCACCTCCTAGCACAGGGAAGGTCCCGCCCTCTCAGGCACGGGCTGGAACTCCAGAAACTGCCGTTGAATGAGGCCTGTTTTGTCTCTGAGCGGGAATCCAGGCTCGGAGAAGTTAAGTACTTGCTGGAGACCACCCTGCGGGACGGAGCACGGCAGAGCTGGAGCCCCCTCCCCCAGGGCAGCCCCCCAGGCCTAGTCCTGCACCCACTGTGCAGGCAGACGTCGCCCCCAGCTCTAGGCGTGACTGTGCTCACCTACAAGGCCCCGGCCTGCCCGGGAGTGGCTCAGGGTGACAGCCTGTGCCCCGGACCTGCTTTGGGCCCCTTGAGGGCTCGGAGGGAGCCGTTGGCTGGTGCCCAGGGAGAAGGCCCGACCGCTGGGGCTCTCCTCGGGTCTTCCCCACGCCCCCCGCTTCCCCCTGCATGGCTCCCCCATGCCCCCCACCATCAGGCTTGTGCTCTCACCTCGAGGGGCTGCCCTGCGGCGTGGAAGGGCAAGGAGCACGGTCCCCGGGGAGCGCAGCCTGGCCGCAGTGGCTCCGGCGAGAACCTGGCCCAGGCCTCTGGCACGCTAGCTGCTGGGTGTTTCGCTCGTGTGAGTGCCCGTGGCTGCCGCTGTCCATCAGACGGGATGGGGCGGGCGATGCCCGCAGGGTGTCCTGGGCACGTGGTGTCCGGGGCCCAGCGAGTGTGTGGACTTCCGGTTGACGCTCCTGGGAGGTTTGTTGCAGAGCAGGTGGGGGCGGGGGCGCCCAGCGGCTGGTGCCTGTCTGCCCCTCCCCCTGAGGTCCGCGGACCAACTGGCCACGCCCCGCGGCTGCCGCCTCTCCCGGGGTCCCAGGTCCCCTTTCTGTTCGCCTGGCTCTGTCCGCCCCGGTGGCCTCGGTGCCAGTTGGTCACCGGGCCTCCCACGAGAGCCCTCAGCAGGCCCTTCACGGGGCTGGGTTGTTCAGGCTGCGTCACTGGGGGGCGGATGGTTTCCGTCAGGGGAAGCTCTTCCGAGGGGGCCTCCCCCGTGTGGCTGCCTGGCCGTCATGGTTTCTGGAATGAGGGGTTTCCACATCCCGTGCACGGGCCTCGGTCCCCCTGTCCCCGGGCCCAGAGGGTTCTCCACCCGAGCCCCACAGGCTGGAGCCGGGAGCAGCAGGGTGCCGCGGAGGCCGCCCAGGTTTCCTCGTCTCTGAGAATGACCGGGGCGTCCCCTTCTGGCTAGAACTTTCTGGAGGGGCCTCTGATGCACCCTCTCTGAGTGCCACCCCCGAGTCTGGCCTGTGACACGGGGTCACCCGGCCCCAGCCCCCGGGGCTGCGGTGGGGACCGAGTGGGTCGTAGCACGGTGTCCTTCCTGTGGCTGCTAGGACAAGTGACCGCAAATGAAGTGCCTAAGACAGCACAGAGTTTAGTATCTCACGCTTCTCGAGGTCAGAAGGCTGAGCTCAGTGGCCCTGGGCCAAGTCAGGGCATCGGCAGGGCTGGCCATTCTCGGGGAGAAGCTGCTGCCTGGCCTGACCCCGCTCTGGAGCTGCCCGCGTTCCTCAGCTCCCGGCCCTTCCTCCGGCTTCGGGGCCGGCAGCGTCTTCCCTCCTCGACCTCGGCCTCCGTCCTCACGCCTTCTCTCCGCTCTGACCTCCTCCCCCCTCCAGTAGGGACCCTCGTGATGGCACTGGGCCCACCCACTTCTTCCAGGGTAACCTCCCATCTCCAAACCCTTAACCCGGCCGCGTCTGCAGAGTTCCCTTTGCCGGGTAAGGTGGCACATTAGCAGGTTCTGGGGTATAGGACGTGGGTGTCGCCGGGGGCATTATTCAGCCGCCACTGCCGGGTAAGGCGTGTGGCGTGGCCTGGCCTGGGGCTGCGTTCTCTGCTCGGTGCTCACGCGGTGCCCCTTCCCGCAGCCCAATGACCCCGTCACCAACATCTGCCAGGCGGCCGACAAGCAGCTCTTCACCCTGGTGGAGTGGGCCAAGCGGATCCCACACTTCTCCGAGCTGCCCCTGGACGACCAGGTCATCCTGCTGCGGGCAGGTGAGTGGCCGGGCCTGGCGGGGGCTGGGCAGGCGTGGACAGGAGAGGGGTGGGGGCTTTGCGGCCCCGCGGGTGGGACGCGGCCTTCCTGCTGCTGCGTGGGGCCGCAGGGGAAGGGGCACGGGCCGGGGCTTCTGCTCCGGCACTGCCCACCGCAGCCTGGGCTTCCCTCCTCTCCCTCATAAGGAAGGATTCAGTTTGGGGTCTCTCCTAGTGGCCTTCAGAGGGGTGACGGGCCGTCTGGGGGACCTGTGGAGAGGGAGGGGTGAGCATGTCCAGCAAGGGCTGCCCTTGGGGGTCTGTGTGTTCTGCCTTCTCCCCCGACTGAGGCCGCAGCCCCTTTCCCAGGCTGGGCTTGCGATGCGCGAAGCTGGTGCAAAAACAGCTCGCTCGGTGCTCAGCACACACCCCACGGCCGAACGGGTGGTGAGGGAGATCCTGGGACCTGGGGGCGGGCGGGGGCGGGGGATGGGAGCGGCGGCTTTGGAGTCCCGACGAGGCAGCCGCCCGCCCTCCAGGCCGTTCTCTCATCTGGAAAGTGGGCATGACGGCCTTGCCGCGTGGAAGCCGGTTTCTGCTGGGACACTGGGGTCCTTGGCGCAAAGCTCCTGCCAGAGAGCCAGTAGGGACGGGCCAGCTGGGAGGTGCTGGGCGGGAGCCCCGCCCCACCGGGGCGCTGGGCCCTGCGGTGTGCACCTGCTGACGCGTGCTCCGGGCCTGTGCTGGGAGCCACAGGAGCATCGGGCCAGCCCAGCGCCTGCCGGGCCCACTCATGGGGCAGGAGGACAGGTGGCAGCAGGGTCAGAGGTAGGAAGGGGCTGGGCGGGCCTCAGTGGGGGATGAGAGGGAGAGAGGCAGAGTGATCGCAGAGTGGCAGGTAGGGCAGGCGCTGGGGGGCTGGTCCGGCCCCTCGCAGAGCTCTGGTCCTTGGCCCTGGTGTTTGGCCAGCGGGGTGTCCCTCGCGCTGAACCTGGGGGCGGGGAGAGCCCGTGCCCAGAGGAGTTTTCACTCTGGGGCACAAAACCCAACACCCAGAGCCGTCAGACCCGCAGGGATTGGGAAAGTCTGGGACCCGGGGTCGGAGGGCATTCTGATTCACCGACCAGGCACCCCTTCCTCTCCCTGGGCCTCAATGTTCCTCTGTATGAAACGGGGCCAATACTTGCTTTATAGGGTTGAATCAGCATTCAGTGGGCAGATCCTTGTGATGCTGGCAGCCGCCAGCCCAGAACCTTCGGGGCGCTCAGGAGTGGTGGCTGGGACGGGCACTAGTGACAGTCCTGTGGGATGTTCATGCTGTTCAGTTATAGGGTCATCGAGACACCTGCTCACAGAATCGCTTCCATCCATCTCTGTAGCCCTTGCGCCTGTGCTGGGCGCGCCAGGGCCTCACGTAGAGAGAGCGGCGAGTTGGCCTTTGCTGTTTTGTGGCATCCACAAAATGTCAGTCTCTGGGAGTTTGCCGCGGGGGGCCAGACTGGCGGCAGCTGCTCCAGGGCCGCCTGGAGAGGGTCCTGGGAGCTCCCTTGTGCTCCGTGGCGCAAGCGTCTGGCACTCACAGAGAGAGACTTCCCTGGCACCCTAGTTGGGGAGCCTGGGTTAAACTACGCCACAGGACATGCTCTGTGCAGGACTTCTCAGGGCCTTTACTGCACGCACTGTAGAGGCATCCCCCAAACGTCCATGCTCGGGAACTTCCTTTCTGTGGAACGGTCATGGGCTCGGGGTTTCATGGAGCCCACTTTGGGAACCGTGGCTTGGGAGGGTGAGAGCTGCCTCTGGGGGGCCCAACGGGGGTCGGGGGCAGGGCGGCCCGGGGGTCTGGAGACAGCAGTGACCGTGTGTTCTCCCCGCCGCAGGCTGGAACGAGCTGCTCATCGCCTCCTTCTCCCACCGCTCCATAGCCGTGAAGGACGGCATCCTCCTGGCCACCGGGCTGCACGTCCACCGCAATAGCGCCCACAGCGCGGGGGTGGGCGCCATCTTTGACAGGTGGGGGCCCAGCCCAGCCCACGGCCGTGACCTGCTTGGCCTTTGTCCTGTTCACGAGGGTTACACTTGCAGAGATACAGAGACGTGCAAGGACTGAGGTTAAAATCCCTCCGGGGACCCCCGACAGCCGCAGCTGACGTTTTTGGTTTACTTTTCTCCAAGTATGTTTTCAAGTCCTGCCCGTGGGAAGGAAAGCTGCCCTATTTTTAATGCAAAGGTAGACTGTGCCGTAGGTACCGTTCCGTGCTGCTGTCATGTCGGATGCGGCGGAGACTCTTACGAGCTGAGACTAAAAGCATCGCGGCGCCTGTGAGCCCGTGCGCACCCTGTCCCCGGGTGCCCGGCTGCATCTCAGCGCTGCTTCTGGCGTGTCCCCGGTGGAGACACCGCTCTCTGCCCCTCGGCACACAGCCGGGGGGCCAGTGCTGGGTAGTGGGTAGGGGGCTCCGTTCAAGTACCTCCAGAATCATGGCCCACCTGCGCTGCACCAGGCAGGGCGGACGGGAGCTACTCATTCCTGTCTCTGGGCCTTGCCTAAGAGCCCGGAGGACCTGGGGACCTGGGTGTCAGCTCAGCCAGCCGGAGTGGGAAGGGCTGGGGAGGGGCGTCCCAGGGTCCCTCGGGTGTGGGGGGCGTGGCACAGGAGTGGTGAGTGGGAAGGAGCGGGTGGCAGGGCGTGGGGGGTGGGGATGGTGGTGGGAGGGGTCCCAGGCGAGCCCCCGAGTAGGGAGCTTGAAGTTAGAGGGGAGCAGCAGAAGCCCCTCCTGTAGCCCCCTGGGGATAAATGTGGGAGCCTGCTGCCCCGTGGGACAGCTCAGGGAGCACAGAAGGGCACCACGTACTGTAGGCAAGCACTGGTTTAGACAGTGTAGGGATGTGTCTTTGCCGCAGGACGTTTCAGGGCCTTTAACGAGCTCGTGTCCAGTAGTGCCACCCAAAGGGGCTGTGGAGCGCGGGCTTTGCTGCCCACCGACGGCTTCTTGGAGAGCACGTCCCCTGGGGGCATGTTTAGAAGTGCGGCCCCAGTCACGCACCCAGCTGACAGTTCTGTGCTTCCAGCTGCTAGAGAGGGGACGGTGATGGGAATGTAATAAGTGGCCGGTGTCGGGAAGTGGAACGGAGCCCGCTCCGGCTGCAAGGAAGGAGCCGGGAAGCCCAGGAGCTGGGGAAATGCCTTCCCGCGGGCGGGCTCCGGGGAGCGGCAGGAATGCGGCGCTCAGGCCGCCGTGTGTGGCCTGCATCCCCGTGGGGCGTGTGGCAGTGGGCTTTGCCCTGGACGTGCGGGGCCTTGGCTCGCCCGGCTGTCACGAGGCTCCTCTTTAGTCTCTGGCCCCCCAAGATAAAATCCCATTCGCAGACCTTCTTGAGGAAGAGGCATGGCGCCCCCGGGGCGGGATGGGACAGGCTGGGCAGCTCCCCCGGTCTCCTGGCTCTTCTCAGCTGCCCTCCAGGCCCACAGCGGGCCTCCCGAGCGCTTTGGGGTTCCTGGCGGGTCCTGTGAGGGCCGTGGTCTGACTGGGGACGTCAGCATTTGCCCGCTTCCCCCACAGGGTGCTGACGGAGCTGGTGTCCAAGATGCGGGACATGCAGATGGACAAGACGGAGCTGGGCTGCCTGCGCGCCATCGTCCTCTTCAACCCTGGTACTGCCTTCCTGCCGCTTCACCTGCTGTCCAGGCCCGGGTGTCAGCCCGCCTGGGGGACTAGAGTCCCCGGGCTCTCTTCCCCGCCCCGCTGCTCACGGGCGCTGCAGCGTCGGCGACCCGCCCCTTCTCCGAGCCTCGGTGTCTCCCTTACGAGGGGGGCACAGCCATGCCACCTTCTTCCCAAGGCCCTCGTGAAGGTCGGACAAGGCTTGCGCAGCCGAGCTCATCCTCTGCGGTTTGGTGAGGGCTCTGGCCGGGCCCCACTCGCACCGGCATCCTGGGCTCCAGAGGAGATGGCCTCTTCGTGCGCCTCTGCTGCCGGAGTTCTGGAGCCCGGATGTTTTGGGGGTGGACGGGGACACCGGGGGCAGGTTTGGGGCTGCTGAGGGCTTCTAGGGGGAGGTGCCGGGAGCTGACCAGGCGGTGGGAGGATGGGACGGCCCTAGGGGTCGCGGGCCCTGACTCCTTGCCCTCCACCGGCTCCAGTGCTGAGGGCCGGGCCGGGGTGGAGATGGAGTCCGCTCGTGGGGGACAGCCCGTTGCCAGGGACGTGTGTTCCCCAGCTTTGTGCTCGAGCCCGTGACCCTGCCAGCATGGGAGGCTGAGCCGCGTGTCTCGGCCCTGCCTGGCGGGATCCCCATTGAAGTCGTGCGTGGCTTGGCTCCTGGCTCTGGTTCACCTGTTGGGGCCCAGGTGTGGGGTTGCTGGGCACAGAAGGGAGATGTCCAGGGCTGGCAGAGCCCCAGGGCCTGGGGGAGCCCAGCTGCAGCGGAGCCTGGCATGTTCCCAAGGTGCCCAGGACCCCGGGCCACCATGGCATTCACACTGGGCCGCAGTGCTCCTACTGGGACATCAGCCAGCCAGGGCAGGGCCGGTGTGGGACCCCCCTGGTCTGGGACTTACAGGCCAACCGACAGCAGTCCTGTTCCGTGGCTGAGCCCCCGGACGCTGCGTCAGCTTCAGACCAGCAGCAGGGAGGCTCTAGCCTCTGCCCCCTGAGCCACTAGGACGGACCATGCCTGGCTGGGGCCAGACTCAGGGCTGTGTGAGCCCACATCCAGATGCGCAGTGGTGGCTGCTGTCCGGGGGCAGCGGGGAGAGAGAGAGAGGCTCGTCCAATGTCAGCTTGCTGGGTAACTCCAGGAGATGAAGAAGCCCAGGGCGCTTATTAGCAAAGCTTTGCCCGGCCGGGGGGCTCTCAGTGCCTCGGAGAGAGGCCTGTGACGGCTCACCAGGATGAGCCGGGCGGCCCGTGCTTCTAAGCCTCACCCCTGGGCCCTGGGGGCTTTGGCGACGCTGGTCCCGGGGATCTCCGTCCACAGGCAGAGCCTTCCAGCCTGGACTCCTGCCGCCAGGGTCCCAGGGCTCCGGATGGCTTCAGGGCCCCCCAGAGCGTGGGTCTGGCTCTTTCAGGTACAAGAGGGTTTGGAGCCTTCATCTCGCTCCAGGGGGCTGAGACCCGATGCAGCAGAGGCCTCTGGAGGCCACGCGGTTGCCATGGTAACCAGGAGCCACCCCGGGGGCAGGCCCGTCCCACTTTACAGATGGGGCTGAGTGGCAGGAGGTCAGGGGACTGGCCCAAGGTCAAGTGGCCAGCAAGCAAGCGGCAGGGCCAGGGCTCGAGCAGCCTCGTCTGAGTCGGGGCTCTCGGCCCCTGGGGCAGGTTCCCCGGGCAGGGCTCTCACCTGCGGCCCCTGCTCCCTCACAGACTCCAAGGGGCTCTCGAACCCGGCCGAGGTGGAGACGCTTCGCGAGAAGGTCTACGCGTCCCTGGAGGCGTACTGCAAACACAAGTACCCCGAGCAGCCAGGAAGGTGAGCCTCGGCCTAGCCTCTGCCTGGACGGACCTCGGGGTCTCTTTGCAGACCCCCCGCCCGGGGCAGGACCCCGCCACCAGCTCTTCAGACCCTCTTGTGGATTAGAAGGCGACACCCTGCCTTCACCCAGGGCAGTGGGGGATTGAGGCGCTCTCCCGGCCTCAGCGGGCACGCTCTCACGCTTCCTTGTAGCCCCACCAAAAAGACGGGCCCAGCGCGGGCACACAGTAGGTGCTTGTCGCTGTAAAGCACGTGAACGAAGTCAGTGCCTTCCTCCGCCTGCCAAAGGGAACCGCTAGAGGTAGGGGCCTGGCGTGCTCACCCCTAGCAGGGAAGGACGCCAGCACACAGTAGGTGGTTTATAGGCGTATGCAGAGTAGATGGCCGTGGTCTGCAGACCTGCCCGTCTCTCCTGGCCGACTGTGGGCCCCGGAAGGGCTGGAATTGTCTCCTTTCTGGGTCCACAGTGCCGGGCGCTCCGTGGGCGTCCAGGAGAAGGGGAAGCATCAGTGGCTTCACGGCATTCCAAATCTGCTGTCCTGATTCTGCCCCCTCCCTCTCCCGCTGGCCGCCCCGCCGACTGGCACGCACGGGCCACACAGGGTTAACTGTCTTGCTCAGCCTCATCTGGTTTGGTTTAGAGTGAAACTTCCCGGAGGAGGATGAGAGGAGGGGTGGCAGGCCCGCCTGTTTTTCCTGGCTTCCCGCCCTAGCCCATCTCGCCAGCTCAGCAGAAAACAGCTCGTTCTCTGGCCCCGTTCCAGCCTCTAAGCTGCGTTTCTGCCTTTAAAACGCGGGTAGGGTTGCAGCCAAGCACGGGGCTTTTCCCCCGAAATACAGACACTGTTAATAATTAATGAGGCCCTGGGGCCCCTGGAGGGGCATGTGGAGAGACCAGGCAGCACGTGGGATGGGGACGGCATGGGGGACAGATGTGGATGTCACTGGAGGGGCATGTGGCCCCGTCACCCCCCCCACGGCAACTGTCCTTGGCAGCAGGGCCACTAAGCTTGGCGTCCCTTTTCCAAGAGGCTCCCAATGTCTTCCTGTGTTCCTCCCCCACCCAGCGTCCTCCCCAGAAACTCCCCAGGGGGTGGGCACGGACCGAGGCGCCTCCTTCTCTGCCACCCGCCCTGTCTGGGCATCAGGTGCCTCTGGCCGAGCTCTTTCTGGGGAAGGTGGGCCCTGGCGTGGGGCCCTGGAGGCTGGTCCTTGCTGAGAAGGGCTTGTTGGCGCTCAGACCTGCTCCCAGCTCAGGAACGGCTTCACCTTTGGCGCCCCTGCAGCCAGGGGCATTGCTGGTACTCAGATCTCTTCTCGTAGCCCTTCTTCCTGCTTAAAATCCTACCGTGGCTCCCTCTTGCGCTGGAGAAAGCTCACGTGTCGTAGCTTCCCCACGAAGCCCCGTCCAGCCTGCCCCAGCCCGGCCACTGTCTCGCCACTGGACCTTCATCCTGGATCTCCACCCTGGGGGGCTCCTGCTGTGGCAGCCTCAGGGGGATGGGGCAGTGAGCCTGGTCCCTTCCCCAGGGGGCCGCTGGGCGCCGGGACGGAGGGTGGGAGGGCCCGCCCCGCCCGCCCCTCACGCGGCTCCCGTCCCGCAGGTTTGCAAAGCTGCTACTTCGTCTGCCGGCCCTGCGCTCCATCGGCCTCAAGTGCCTGGAACACCTCTTCTTCTTCAAGCTCATCGGGGACACGCCCATCGACACCTTCCTCATGGAGATGCTGGAAGCCCCGCACCAAATGACTTAGGCCCCCGGCCGTTCTTCGCACCCGCCGGTCCGGCCGCCCCGCCCGGCTGCCAGCAGCTCTTCTCAGCCGAGCCCGCCCCGCCCCTCCTCTGCCTGGATGTTTGGACTTGGGGGCGTGGCCTGTCACTGCTAAGCCTGAGATGTGCTGCCACCCTCGTCATCTTCAGTACTACTCGACTGGACCGGGCAGTGGCCATGCTGGGGTGGCAGCCGGAGTGGCAGGAACTGGTGTGAGCCCCGGGGGAGCCCGGGCGGCTCACGGGGTCTCAGGCCCCCGCCCCCGGAGCTGCAGCGGTCAGAGGGTGGCTTTGTTCCGTCGCTGTTTTGTTGTCGCGAGGTCCTCTGTTTGCAGGGATCCCTCTGCCTCCTGTGTGTGCTGGCAACCTGCCAGCCCGGCCTCACCCACAATCGGGAGGAGGGGACAGGTGGGGGGGTTGGCATTTCATTGCAAAAGACTCCACCAGCCCCCTGGGAAGACGGGAGGGGCTCTGGGGCAAGCAGCCTTGTCTCCCCTCAGAATGAAGGGTGAGCAACCCCTGTTTCCAAAGATGGCTTTCGGCTTTGTCCCCGAGCCAGTCAGAACAGAAGCTGCCCTCTGTGCAGGGTTTGGGGCCACCTCCAGGCTGCAGGGACTGGAGTCACCTGCCCACCCCACCCCACCCCACCTCATTTCTCTCTTTGCATCGTCCTGGTTTCAGCTTCTTGTCCCACATGGTCCTGTCCAGCCCTGGGTAACCAACCCCCACCCCGCCCCCAAATCTTGCAGTCTGTGCCCAGGGCCAAGGCTGACCCCAGTCCCCAGTCCTGGAGGGCTAGCCTGGTCTCTGGCCCTCCTGGAAGCACTGGAGGGCCATGCCGACCTGGGCTCTGCTGACCTCTCAAGGGCAGAGGTCATCACCAAGGAGGCCCACAGGGACGGGAGGAGAGGAGAGTCACTTTCCCCAGAGGGTCCTCGGGCAGCTGTGCACGTCGAAGGAGGGACTTGTGGGCGCATGGCTCGGGGCAGGGGGCAGATGGTCCATTCTGGAACGCTCTGGGTAGAGAGGCCCCTTTGCTGGCTGTTCTGTCCAGAGGACTCTTGGGGTCAGGGACCGTTGAGTGCCAGCACCCTTGGGCCGGGGCTGGATGCCCCTCGGGGACAGCCAGCCCGGCTGTTGTCTTGGCCGGCTGATGGAGCCCTTTGTGGGAGCTCCATCAACACCTGCTCTGGTTGAGGGCACCCCACCCAGCCCTGCACCCACCCCTGAACCTTTCACCCACCCCAGGCAGGCAGGCCCTCTGCCCCTGGGGCGGGGGCGGGGGCAGGGTCTCTCAGGTTGAACTGGCCTCTTTTGCACTGTAATGCCCTCCCTTTGGTCTGAGTACTTTCCATTCGCATGCCTCGTACTCCATGAACCCAGCATTTGTCAGTCGGGGGGGGCCTGAACTGGGCCGGGGGTAGGGGTTGGGGAGGAGAGTCCTGTCTCCTCCCATGAAGGGGATGCTCTGCGGTGCCTGTCTTCTTCCCACCACTCCCCACCAGAGAGGCCCCAGAGCGGGGGTGGGCATGGGGGCTGTGGATGCCCTCCCCCCGAGTCTGTTCCCCCGGGTGCTGCAAGGGTGCCCCTGGGGCTGGAAGGGGAGATGCCGGCCTCCAGGCCTCTAGGGAGGACGGGGTCCATTCTTTGCCCTCCAGGGTCTGGCCCGAGCTAAGCGTGAGGCGCCTGGACAGAAGATGTGGAAGCTTCCACAAACACGTCCTTTCTCTGGCACCCCACCCCGCCCTTAACGTGGTGGCCCAGGCGAGGCGTCCCCTGCCACACAGGCACCCCCAGCCCCGTCCACCATCTGGGGCAGAGATGGGGCGAGCCCACGCCTGCCTAGTTGTCCCTCTTCCCAGACTCTTCCTGCAAGTCTTGGCACCCTTTGGGGGCATGCTTGTGTCAGGCAGAGGGACGCCGGCACCCTCAGGGGCCTCCCTCTGGGACCCCCTCCCCCTGGGAACGTGGACCGCCCCCCGGCCCGCCACCCCGGTGCCTTCTGTAGCCAGATGCACCCTGTCCACGCCCAGCCCCCTCCCGCTGCCCCGGACCCCTCGGGAACGTGATGGCTCCAGTGGGAAAGACCCAGGATGGAGCGCTTTGCTGGGGGGTCGGCCTCGTGGGCTGACTGCCCGTAAAGCACTGAGGTCCCCAGGCCACCCCCTCCCAAAGCCGGAAACTCCCTGGCCCCTCGCCGCTCAGCCTTCCGTGGCCCCGCCGGCACGGCAGCATCTCGGGCGCTTGGGGGCTGCCCGTTCATCTTCTCCTCGGTCCGCTGTCATCGATGTTGTCATGCAGTGCTGTTTGTTTGAAAGATGATGGTGGGGAAACGGCACATTACTCAGTAGAGAGGTAGGATTTTTATTTAACCAGACCTTCAGTAGTATTACCAATCTGGTTCAACTAAGGTGATTTTTTGTAATTATTATTATTATTATTATTATTTTGGTGGGACAATCTTTAATTTTCTAAAGATAGCACTAACGTCAGCTCATTAGCCATCCTGTGCCCGTCCCCGCCTGCTGGACGCTTCCGGCACGTCCCCTCCCTGCTTGGACATCAGGTGGGCCTCCCGAGGCCGAGGAGTGAAGACGACCACGCCCCGGGTTTGGAAGGTGTTGGCAAAGCCAGACTCCGGCTCGTCCCCCGTCAGGCGTCTCCTTGGAAGCTGGCCTGCCCGGGGATGACTCCCGGGTCAGCCCCTGGCCCTCTCGTCCCCCGGGTGGGGGGGGGGGAAGACGGCGCCACACTCGCCGTGTTCCGGAAGGATTCGGGCTGGCAGGCCGGTGGCCAGTGCCGGAGACCATGCCGAGCTTCCTCCACCGGCTGGAACGTGCAGCCGGTGGGTAATCAGCTGATGTCGTCCCCATCATGGAATTCGGTCCCTGCCCACGCAGGTGTGTGGTGTACAATGTACCTGCTGTACAGAGACCCTGTGTGCACAGACCTGCTTGCCATCCACACACACGTACCAGTTACCAGCGTTTTCTGTTTATTTTTAATCAAGACTTTCCTCCCCCCCACCCCCACCCCCCGTTTTCCTACAGATTTGCTTCATGTAAGCAAGTACGTAAGGACCCCTCCTTTGGTGAAATCCGGGTTCGAATGGATATCTCGTGGCAAGGAGATGCATCTATTTTAAGATGCTTTGGAGCAAACAGGTTTAGCCGTTCCCAGTCCTTAGAATGCCTTAGCCGGGATGCGTAGCTCACACTTAGAGAGGATGACAAATACGTACAGGGAAGAGAGGTGTCTAAAGCATCGGGAAAGGTAGAAAAAAATCTATTTTTGTACAAATGTAATTTTATCCCTCATGTATACTTGGAGGATGTGGCGGGGAGGGGGGACTTGTTTTGTTTCTGCTTTTAGAGATTGAGGCGAAAGCTTTCTGAGTCAACGTTGGCACGCAAGGTGGAGCGGAGGAGGGAGCTCTCGGGACGGGGCACGGGCTTCAGACGAAACCGCTGCACACAGATGTTTTCTTTCTGGGGCAGGAAGGTGGGCCTGAAACTTTCAAGGGTTTTCTTCCCCTTTCGAGTAATTTTGAAGCCTTGCTCTGTTCTGTCCCTGTTGCCAGCTGGCCTTCCCGAGACTCTGTGACTGTGAAATTACTTCCCCACGTGATTGTTCTCGAAAACTTCGCGGCCGCAGGTGCCGGGGATGCACGAACAATGGTGTTAGAATTGTGGAAAAGAGAAACTCAAAGCCAAACGTGAGAGGAGAAACAAACAAAACATGAGTGTTTAAAAATACATCCCCATTCAGTTTGCCTCTGTGCTGATGGGGTTTTCCTGTCGGTCTGGAAGTCAGCCACGCCGGGGGCTTCCGGCCACCCTGGAGGGGGAGGGCCTGCCGGCCTCGCCCTGACCTGGGCCGGGTCCACACCAGGTGCCCCAACTGCACCCCGGACGGCGGTGTCGGCCTGTCCAGGATGGTGAGGCTGCGCCCTGGGCCCCCCCGGGCCCTTTCTCCTCCCGGGTCTGCTCCGATCGCAGAGCTCCTGGGAGCCTGCCTCTGGGTCTGGGCCCCGTCCAGAGGCCTCCCGAGAGGGCTGCCCTCAGCGTCCGAGGGGCCAGGTGTGGGCCGAGCCCAGCCCCGGTGTCCACACTGGCTTGAACGGGCGGGAGGTTCACACACAGCCACAGAATGAGTGACGTCATCGAACTGCCCCATTAGGGAGCAGGTAGCGACGCCCCTTCCCCCTCTCGTCCCCATGCTGTCCGGGGGCTGGGCCGCAGTTTGGTGATGGTCCCCGAACCCTCTCGTGCACCTCCAGCCAGCAGGCACCCTCCAGGGAGCCCCGGGGGTTTCCTGGAGCTGGGAACCCTGAGGGCCAGAGTCCCGCACGGTGGCGCCGGCCACATGGTACCGAGGGCAAAGGTGGCTTCCGGCAGGAGGGCGTGAATCTCACCACGAGGCCTGTGGCCCAAGAGGCAGGGGCTCCCCTGGTAACCCCCCTAAGATGTGCTCGTGCACATACAGTATACATGGGGACACGCGTGTTCACACCCATACAAACGCTCGTACACACGTGCACGCACACCACCTCACAAACTCAGCGGCTCCCGTCCCTACCAGGGCTGCAGGCCATGCCAGTGGGACTCTGGAAGCGCAGGGCGCGGAGGCCTTGCCGCCGGGACCGCTGCCAGGTCTGCAGCTGCCTGGGAGGGCCTCCCCAGAGTGAGGGCGTGGCCTTGCCCACCAGAGCTCAGCCTGGACCTCCTGGAAGGGGCGGGCACAGGGAGACAGCCTCCCACCGCCTCCGGGCCTTGCTGGGACCGGCCTGCTCTGGTTTCCTGTCATAAAAGCTCAAATAATACCAGCCGTGGGGGCCTCATCTTGGTCTGGAAAGTGGGTCAGCCCTGGGGGGCCTGGAGAATTGGAGGGTTGCCATCCACTGAGGGCCCCTTGCCCTGCCTTCCACATGCCCAGGCCCACTGGCTACCCTGGCCCAGCTCTGGGCCCGGCCTCCACGGATGGATCCTGCAGGGGTGTCTTGGGCAGGGTGCGGGGTCACAGGTGTAAGTGGGCCCTGAGGAGGGATGGCTGCAATGGCTACAGGGCGAGGAGGGGCCACGGGGGTCTCAGGGGAAGAGCAGGGAGAGGTGGGTTCCCAGGCCGAGCAGGGCAGTGACCGAGGACCTATCCAGGCCCAGCATCCCCCAAACGTCCAGGACAGAGGCTCCAGGGAGCACACCTGGGCTGATGTCACCCCGGAGGGACAGCAGCAGAGGGGCCAGTAGGTGGAGGGGGCCGAGAGGTGGGTGAGTCCGGGTGGGCAGGGCTCTGACACCTGGCTTCTTGAGGAGAGCTGTGCCCCTGGCGAGCCTCCAGTCAAGCGGAGACCCAGGCTGCCTACGGGCATCGCTTGGCAACCTGGCTTCTGGCCTCTCTGCTGCCTCCAGTTGCCATGGTGACTCCTGCCCAGGGCGGTCCCCCTGGACCAGAGATGCTGGGCTTGATAAGTTTATCACCAGAAGGATCAGGTGGTGACAGGATGAGTCAGCAGGGCTTGGGGGTTGTAACCTGAGGGGTGAGGTTTGGGTGGGGGGTTTTTGGATGGAACCGTGCTGAGCTTCCTTAGATAACAGGTTCTGGGTTGGGTGCCGGAGCCCAGTGACAGGAAAGGGCTGGCCCTGCCGTCAGCAAGCAGGCAGTGTGATTGGAGAAAGGGCATGTGTGGGAAATGGGGGGGACATCCTGGAAAGGTGGGGTGAGCCCCCCAGTGAGGCCTCGATGCCCAGCAGAGGATGCAGAGGACAGAAGAGTAGGTGTCATCACGGGGCCCGAGGGCTGCCGTACCCAGAGTGACGAGAACCCTGCAGAGATGGTCAGGAGAGTTGAGACCTCAGGCAGGAAGTGACCGGAATATGGAGGGTTAGGCAGAGCGGCCTTGTCACGATTTCAGTCCTCAGCCCCTGCTGCCCACACAGAATCCCATCTGCCCCCGAACGCGGGGGCTCCCCTGCAGTGGTGGGTCGTCCCCAGCCAGAACGAGGAGAGGCTGCTGCCCTACTACGCGCCAGTGTGGCTGTGGGTCCACGCGGGGAACGGCCAGCCTGCTGGCTGTGGACTTCCCATCCGTCCTGTCCCTAGGGGAGGCGTCCCGACTGCCGGTGACCTCGAGGACTCAGTGTCAGAGTGGACTGGCCATTTCAACCCCCCCAACCCCACCCAGCCGCAGAAGCCTTCTACATGGACGCCCGGAGAACCCACAGGAGGCTGGGAAGGGGCTGCAGCCCCGGGGCAGCCTCCCTGATGCAGACAGAGCCCCTGGGAGGAGCTCTGAGTCGGGTGACGGGGCCCAGAGGCAGGACCAGCCCAGCCCCCACCCGTTAAGAGGGACCCCTGTAGAAGGGTGCGCTGAGTGCCTCAGAATAGAAGCTTCGGGGCCAAGCTGCCCCAGGTGCGAGGTGGCACTGCCCCCTGCTGGAAGTGCTGGGGCAAAGCCCACCCTGGTCCTTCCGGTCCCTTGTCCCTCCCATCCCTGCAGCCCGCGCTGCAGCGGGTCCCGATGCCCTACACGCAGAATCACCAGGAGCCTCGCGGAATCCTTATGCCCAGGCCGCCTCCCCCAAGCTGATCACATCAGAAGGCTGGGGTGGGAGAAGCGAGGGCGGCACGGGTGCTTAGTAGGGATGCCCAGGGTGGGCTGGGCAGCAGGGCCTACTGTGCGCTCAGCCTGGGCCGGGAGGTGGGGCAGGCCGGGTCCCGCCCTCTCTGGGCCTCAGTTTCCGTGTCCCCACCATGAGGACAGACGTCTCCACCTCCCAGAGCCGTTGTGATGAGGTGTACAAGACCTTGGTCATCCAGAAAAGGCTCTGAAGTCGCCACTTCCTGGGTCACTTCCGTGCGAAGGGACTGTGGCACAGAGGCACAGACCTGGCAGGGGCGGGGGCTGGAGCCCTCGGAGCTCTGGCCTGGGGCCACGTCTATGGGGGCCAGGACGCCAGGGCTATGGGCCCAGTTCCAGGCCGGGGGACCAGGAAGGTCAGCACCATCGTGTCCTTGAAGGTGAAAATCCAAGGGCAGGTCAGAGCTGCCCGGGTGGGTGGCCAAGCCCTGGGCATTTGGGGATCCCGGGGAGGGGACTTCGTGCAGTCATTCACGGATGACACTTACCAGGCCCAAGCCCCACCCTGAGGGGCTTTCTACCCCACTAGGGCCCCTGGGTCTGAATCCAGGAGTGCCCGGACATCCCTATCCCACCCCGCGCTGGACGGCCTGGCCCAGCTGTCCCCGAGCCTGACCCCCAGGCCCTCCCTGCCTGGACACCTGGGGCCCTGCCCTGACCTGGCAGGACTGCCGCGGACACTCTGGCCCAAAGCCCGTGAGGCACGGTGCACAGCACCCAGCGGGGCTGGAAAAAGCTGCTTCCACCTGTGGGACTGTGGTTGGTTCCCGTCTCCACAAGGCAGAGGTGAGTCCAGGCCCGCAGCCCAGAGGGGCACATGGGTTGGGGGCCCAGAGCCAACGTGCTTCACAGAGGCTTTCCTGGCCGCCCTGCCCCCCGGGGGCTGGTCCCCATGGAGCGTTGAGAAGCCTGCTCTGGCCGGGGAGGGACAGGTCTCCGGGTAGCCACCAAAGTTGGGCCTCCATCCTCCTGCCCTTCTCACACCAGCAGCTGCCAGTGCCCAGCCGGGGCCATCGGGGAGGCATGGGACTCAGGAGGCCAGGCCCGGAGTCCAACCCCGCTGGAGATGGTGGACAAAACATTTCCCTGCTGGGCCTCAGTCTCCCTTCTATGGATGGGGGAGACCTGTAGTGAGCAGGTGCTGTGACGGACGGCTCAGAGCAGGGTAATGATCCTACCAAAGATGAGGAGCCCCATTGCTCAGGTAAGAAACTGAGGCCGGGAGAGGAGGTGACCGCCCGGGTTCAGCCTGAGCAGTGGAACCCCGGCCCCTAGGCGGCGCTCCTGCCAGGAGAGGAGCCATTGTGAGCCCGCCCTGCTGCCTGCTCGGAGCCCAGGCTGCCCAGTGGGGCAGGCGGGGCCCCGGGTTCTGGGGCGGAGCAGCCCTGCAGAGATGCCTGGGGACCTCCCTTTCCGTCTGCCGCCGAGACCTCGGGGAGGTGGGGTAGGGGCTGGGCGGTGGGGCCCAAACTCTGTAGATGCCCAAGGCCGTTTGAGAGCTCAGAAAGGGGAGAGGCTGCCACCGCAGGGGCGTCAGGGCAGGCTCCCCCCAGCACTTCACCTCCTCTGCAGAGGGCTGGGGGAGGGCTGCTCTGGAAAGGGGTTTGGCAGTCTACCCCCAAACTGGCACACAAACGTTTACAGCAGCTTCCTTCATAATTGCCGAAAACTGGAAGTGACCAAGATGTCCTTCAGTAGGTGAATGGACAAGCAGATTGAGGTCCATCCAGACAGAGGGAACACTCTTAATAAAAAAGAAATGAGCTGTCCAGCCACGAAAAGACAGGGAGGAATTATAAATCCATATCGCTAAGTGAAAAAGCCTAAGAAAGAGAAAAGGTTACATACTCCATGATTCCATTTATGCAACATTCTGTAAAAGGCGGCACTATAGAAACGGTAAACAGATCAGTGGTTGCCAGGGGCTCCAGGGGGAGCGAGCAGGTGAGATGCAGGATTTTCAGGGCAGTGAAACTATTCTGTACGAGGCTACTGGGGGGTACTGCAAACTTGTCCAAACCCACAGGATTTTACTGAACAAACAGGGAGCCTTATTGCATGCAAATAGAGAATTACTTAGGAGGTTGGGAGAATCCCAGGTGGGCGTGCAGACGGTGGCAGAACAACCTTCCTGAATCAACCTCACTGAAAGGGTGGAGGGAACAGCCGCTGAGCTAGCAGCTTTGGAGACGAGTGGCGTTTGTAAAATTAGAGATGAAACGCACTGTGTGAGGCCGCACTTAAGTTGAGAAAGCTGTTTCCGGGGCTGCGGGCTGACGGCTCTGATATCTGATGCTGCTGTATGTCTACACTGGAACTGAACCGTGCCGTGGGGTGGGTGTCGGGGGGGCCTGGCACGTAGCTGCTAGAGTGGGAGGGACAGACCAGCAGGGGAGGTGCTCGAATGACCGGCATGGCAGTGGCTCAGAGCTGGAGATGCAGTACGCGCTCAGGTCTGGCTTCCTACAGACGGCTGCATGGAGAATACCTATAATTATGTGTAAACACAGCCCAGCGTAGGATACACACAGTTTCCTTGCTCCACCAGCTGAGAGAGACTGGAAGTGACACACAGCCCCCAGCAGCCCCGAGCACCCCCGTGCCCAGATCTTGGTTTCTAACACCATGCTCCAACGCAAGGACCACGGCTTCTGCGGGAGATGCTCCAATGCAAGGAGCACGGCTTCTGCGGGAGATCGCTGATTCTAGGGCTGGGGCAGGAAATGGCCAGGATGAGCCTGGAGCATCTTGTCGTGCTAGAAAGTAAAAGTAAAAAAGAACCCCGCAGGAACCACAGAAGCACGACAGTGGGGTCGTCAGGGGGACACAGGATGTGGCTGGCACAGTTCCCAATGGCTGAAGCTGTAACAGCCGGAGCTGGGACAGAATAAATAAAGTTGGATTGGATGATAACTCGAAGGATAGCATGAATATCCGTGAGCCTGTAACTCGTATAAATACGTGATTGAATAAATAGACAAACGGTGGACAAGAGACAAATCTCCCTGCAGAAGAATTCCAAAGGAGTTACGTGGACGCTTGCCCTCTAGGGGGTGGAGCCTGACCCACCATCCTTGAGCGTGGGCTGTGCCCAGTGACCTTATAAAGAGGGCTCTACAGGGAGGGAGAGAAAGAGGAGCTTCATGGAGGTGGAGATGGGGCGGAACCTGGCAAACATGACCTCAGCCAGGGATCAAGGTCAACGCCAGCAGTGATGAGCCCTGGTGCTGGCCCGCACCCCTGGTGTGATGGCATGAGGTGGGCACCTGCCCTCTGGGGTCTTCCTCCCCAACCCACCACCAAGTCCAGCCACAAGAAAAACGCCAGACCAGCCCTGGCTGAAAACATTCTACAAAATCCTGAGCAATCTTCTGAAAACTGTCGAGGTCTCGAAAATACGGAAAGTCTGAGAAACCATGCCAGCCCAGGGGAGCCCTAGGAGACGTGACAACTAAAGGTTGGGTGGGGTCCTGGGACAGAGGAGGACATGAGGAAAAAACAAAGAAAATTAAACTATGGACACAAACACAGGCAAACCAACTGAAGGTCTGCGGCGACCCTGAGTCGAGCAAGTCTGTTGGTGCCTTTTTTCCAACAACATGTGCTCATTTTGTGTCTCTGTGTCACATCTGGGGAATTGTCGCTGTATTTCAAACTTTTTCATTAATGTTATATCCACTATGGTGATCTGTGACCTTCGAGGTCACGACCGTAATTGCTTGGGGAGCCATGAACGGCACCCATATAAGACGGTGAACTGAATTGATCAATGTGTGTGTTCCGGCTGGCCCACCGACCGGCTGTTCCCCGTCTCTCTCTCTCCCTCCTAGGGCCTTCCTTTGCCCTGAGACACAACAGTATTGAAATCAGGCCAATTAATAACCCTACCATGACCTCCAAGGGTTCAAGTGAAAGGAAGAGTTGCACGGCTCTCACTTTAAATCAAAAGCTAGAGATGACGAAGCTTGGTGAGAAGGGCATGTCAAGAGCTGAGACAGGCCTAAAGCTGGGCCTCTTGTACCAAACAGTTTGCCAAGGTGTGAAGGCAAAGGAAAGTCCTTGAAGGAAATTAAAGGTGCTGCTCCGGTGAAGACACGAATGATAGGAAAGCAAAACAGCCTTATTGCTGGTATGGAGAAAGTTCGAGGGCCTGGATAGAAGATCAGAGCAGCCCAACGTTCCCTTCAGCCAAAGTCTCATCCAGAGCAAGGTCCTAACGCTCTTCAATTCTGTGAAGGCTGAGAGAGGCGAGGAAGCTGCAGAAGAAAAGTCTGAAGCGGACAGACGTTGGCTGAAGAGGTTTAAGGAGAGAAGCCGTCTCGTAACGTCGAAGTGCCAGGGGAAGCAGCAAGTGCTGATGGAGAAGCTGCAGCCAGTTATCCAGAAGATCCAGCTGAGATCATTCATGAAGGCGCTACACCACGCAACAGATATTCAGTGTAGACAGAACAGCCTCTCCAGGCAGAAGACACCATCCAGGACTTTCATAGCCAGAGAGGAGAAGTCAATGCCTGGCTTCAAAGGACAGGCTGACTCTCTCGTTAGGGGCTAATGCAGCTGGCGACTTTCAGTTGAAGTCAGTGCTCATTTACCCTTCCCAGAATCCCAGGGCCCATCAGAATAATGCTAAATCTACTCTGCCTGTGCTCTATACATGGAGCAACAAAGCCTGGATGACAGCACATCCGTTAACTACATGGTTCACTGAATATTTCAAGCCCACTGTTGAGACCTACTGCTCAGAACAAAAGATTTCCTTTCAAAATAGTACTGCTCATTGACGATGCACCTGGTCACCCCAGAGCTCTGATGGAGATGATGTACAATGAGATCAGTGATGTTTCCTTGCCTGATAGCACGGCATCCGTTCTGCAGCCCCTGGATCAAGGAGGAATTTCAAGTCTTATTATTTAAGAAATACGTTTTGTAAGGCCACAGCTGCCATACTGATTCCTCTGATGGATCTGGGCAAAGTTAACTGAAAATATTCTGGAAAGGGTTCACCCTTCTAGATATGGTTAAGAACATTCGTGATTCATGGGAAGAGGTCATAATATCAACATTAACAAGAGTTTGGAAGAAGTCGATTCCAGCCTTCACGGATGACTTTGAGGGGTTCAAGACCTTAGTGGAGGAAGGAACTGCAGATGTGGTGGAAATCGTAGGAGAACTGGAATGAGAAGTGGAGCCTGAAGATGTGACTGGATTGCTGGAACCTCATGATAAAACTGTAACAGAGGAGGAGTTGCTTCTTCCGGATGAGCAAAGGAAGTGATGTCTTTTGTGAGTGTGTGTGTTGTAATAAGATTTTATTTACGAAAGGAGACAGTGGGCTTTAGTTTGCTGACCTTTGCCCTAAACTCATGCTTTGCGTATTAACATCTACCAACTTCAATCTCATATTTTTTGCTTTTTTTAAATTTTAATTTTATTTGAGTAAAGTTGATTTCCAATGTTGTGTTAGTTTCAGGTGTACAGCAAATGATTCCGTTGTATATATATACATATTCATTCTTTTTAAGATTCTTTTCTCTTACAGGTTGTCACAGAGTATTGAGTAGAATTCCCTGTGCTGCACAGTAGGTCCTTGTTGGTTATCTGTCTTATATATAGTGGTGTGTGTATGTTCATCCCAAGCTCCTGGTTTATACACGACCCCCACCCCCATGTTTCCCCTTTGGTAACCATAAATTGGTTTTCGATATCGATAAGTCTGTTTCTGCTTTGTAATTAAGTTAATTTCTAGCATTTTTTTAAAATTATGTTCCATATATGAGTGGTATAATCGTCTGACTTACTTCGCTTAGTATGATCATCTCTATGTCCGTCCATGTTGCTGCAAATGGCATTATCTCATTCCTTTTTATGGCTGAGTAATATTTCACTGCATATATGTACCACATCTCCTTTATCTATGCCTCTGTCGATGGACACTTAGGTTGCTTCCATCTCCAGGCTATTGTAAATAGAGCTGCAATGAACATTTTGGTACATGACTCTTTTTGAATGATGGTTTTCTCAGGGTATATGCCCAGTAGTGGGATTGCTGGGTCGTATGGTAGTTCTGTTTTTAGTCTTTTAAGGAACCTCCGTACTGTTTTCCATAGTGGCTGTACCAATCTACATTCCCACCAACAGTGCAAGAGGGTTCCCTTCTCTCCACACCCTCTCCAGCATTTATTGTTTGCAGATTTTTTGATGATGGCCATTCTGACCAGTGTGAGGTGATACCTCACTGTGGTTTTGATTTGTGTTTCTCTGATAATCAGTGATGTTGAGCATCTTTCCATGGGCTTTTTGGCCATCAAAAGTGTTTTCTTGAGATGGAACCTACTCCTGGTGAAGATTCGGTGAAGATTGTGGAAATGACAACAAAGGATTGAGGATGTTACACACACTTAGTTGATGAAGCAGCAGCAGGGTTTCAAAACATTGACTCCAATTTTGGAAGAAGTTCTACTGTGGGCGAAATGCTAGCAGACAACATCGCACACTACAGAGAAATCGTTAACAAAAGGAAGGGTCAGTTAATTCAGCGGACTTCATGGTGGTCTTATTTTAAGACATTGTCGCAGTCACCCCAACCTTCAGCTACCACCACCCTGATCAGTCAGCAGCCGTTAGCATCCAGACCAGACCCTCCGTCAGCAGAAAGATTACAGCTTACCAGTGGCTCAGATGGTGGTTAGCATATTTTAGCAATAAAATATTTTAAATGAACGTTTGTACATTGTTTTTTTAGACCTAATGCTATTGTACACTTAATAGACTACAGTACAGTGTAAACATAACTTTATAGGCCCTGGGAAACCAAAACATTCCTGTGACTTGCTTTCTTGCGATATTCACTTATTGCAGTGGTCTGGAACCGAACCCGCAATATCTCTGAGCTGTTGCCTTAGGTAACGTACTGATATTGGTTCATTAGTTACGACAAATGTGCGATATGAATGTAAGATGTTAGTTAGCATGAGGGCAAGCTAGGCGAGGGGTCTATGGAAACTCCCTGTACTATCTTTGCAACAATCCAGTAAATCTAATATGATTCTAAAATTTAAAAAGTTTATTTAGAAAATCAAAGCAGCATATATACACAAAAAATGTGGCCTGAATACTGACTTACGGAAACCAGTGTGTTTACTGAAGACCTCTTGCGAGACAGCCCAGCTGTTGCGAATAAGGACGTTGCTTTTTCAGAGATATTCCATATCCAGCCTGTGTGTAATATCCCATATTCAGGAGGGGGTGGGGAGAGAGAGATGGAGGGAGAGAGCACGGTGGGGGGCTGCTGGGGTCTGGTGACGGGAGGGGGCTGAAGAGCTGACCTGCTAGACTGACTGGCTCTCCCTCACCTCCCTCCCTCCCCACTCCCTCCTACCCCTCTAAGGTCACTAACTAGGGTCTCTGTTGTATGTGCCTGAGCCCCTTCCCCAGCAATGAAAGCTCTCTGGGAATGGGCATGACCCCAGTTACAGAACCACATGGACAAGTTTTCATGCAGTAGCTCAGCTTTTGTGTTTCAATCTGAAAGGCCCCAAACTCAGCTGATAGGGGAGAGCCCGGGTGCCTCGGGCGAGGGAGGGTTGGGCTGCTGGGCGGAAACCAGTCCCATCTCACAGCCGGTGCCCACCCGGCAGGCCCATGGTCTGGCTTCCAGGCCCAGTGAACGCACCAGGGATGGCAGGGGTGCAGGAGGCTCAGCTGGACACCCAGGCCACACCATATGTTACCCCTCGGGGCCCAAACTCCAGCTCTCCAGTAGATCACCCCCCACTCATGTTCTAGGTCAGCAGGACCTGGGCTGGAGAGGTCCCATGTGTAGGGGGTGGGAATACTTTCCCAATAGGGAGGCAAGGTTTTCTGATTTGTCTGGGGTTGGATGAGGTAGGCATGGGAGGGGAGATTAGAGCATCCTTACGGAACAGGAAGTGAGCTCTTCAGAGCCTCCATGACAGTGTCTCAGGGCCCTGCTGGTGGTGGCAGCTCGGGAACCCAGTCCTGGGCCTCAGCCACCCTGCCCCTGGGTTCTGCAGTCACGCATATCAGCTTCCCCGCTCTGGAGCAGAATGTCACAGGTGGGTGGGTGTAGAAGGTGGGGCTCCCCTGGGCCTCAGGAGGCTGCCCAGGGGGTAGAGGACCAAGATATCGGGGTTGCTGGAGGGCCCTGAGGTCTCAGAGGGCCCTGGTAGGACAAGTTGGAGGAAAGGGTCCAGGAATTGGCCAGTGAGTACAAATCCAGTGAACTTTGGGTGCAACAGATAAGTGAGATTTTAATTAAAAAAAACAAGAAATATACCAAAAAACCTCCCCAAAACCCACAAAACAAACAAATGAGTTAGGAGCAAATAGAATGTGGATTGAGGGGCTGTTCTGAGCTGTTCATCTCCAGGGCCAGCTGTCTGCCCTTTCCAGTCAAAAGCAGGGGCTGCCTGGGGCACTGTGTTGAGAAGGATTCAGATGCCTGATGGGTTGGTTCTGCCACAGCCTTAGGAGAGTGGAGGCTGTACACTTACCAGCCTGATAGAACTGCCTCTGTGTAGCTGTGTCCATGGGTGAGCTGGAATGTGTGAGAGGGCAGCTGGCTTAAAGGTCCGGAGCTAGCTGACTTCACTTACTCATCCCTCTGACTTTGGTGGTTTCTTTCTGTTGGTCCCGCCAGGACCTCTTAGGGCTCTAGAAATCCCACCAGTTCCTGGACACCCTCTCCTACCCCTCCAGCCGCCCCACTCACAGAGGCTGTGGCCCTTCTGTTCCAAGAGTTACAACAGCTTGTAAAGCTGGGTTGCAGTTCTCTGGGTCGACAGTGGGTGGCGCTCTCTATTCCAAGCGGAAAGTTCCTCTATTCTGCAACTTTAGGGTTTACCAAACCGAAATAACTTACTGATCGAGCAAGTTCAATAAAGCCTATCTTTGTGCAAGAACTCTGTGGATTCTAACTTCGAATTAAGTCAGATTCAAGGAAAGAGCCATTTCGTGATCTATTACCTGCCAACAGCTTACCTTGACTTGTGGGGCAGCAGGTGAGGGTGACTCCAATAAAAATAACCTCCTTGGAGTACAGGATGGTTGTGAAACTCATCACGAAGGGAGGTATTCGCCCCCCCCCCCCCCCCCCCCGAAACGCATGCCTATCTGGGTATCTTTAATGTACCTAGAATGAGGCGAAAACATCACCAGGTGCCTCCACCCGGCATGATGGCAGAGATGGGGCTGGGCTGTCAGCTCCCCATTCCACCACCAGAGGACAGCATTGCCCCACTGAGTGAACCCCACCACCAAGCCTGGTGGCCGGTGCTGATTGGCTGAGCCCTGACGTCTCCCTGGCAACCGCCTCCAGCCCTCCCTTTCCCAGTGCCCATCCAGCAGCGTGCTGCTTTGTGATGGACAGGTGCTGTCCCTCCGCACTCTGTCCCCTGAGCCTGGGGCCGCGGAGCTGCCCAAATGGACGGTGCCAGATGGTGCCAGTAGCCAGGGGCCCCATACCAGCATCTCTGATTTCATCTTGGTTGGGGGGCCCTCCTTTTCCCCAAATGCTTTTCTTTCCCACGTCCTGTTCTGGAAACACAGAGCAGGGAAAAAAAAAAAAAAAAAGAGAGAGCAAACTTTCACAACCAGGTGCAAAGGCAGCGATCATCTCACACCCCATGGTGGAGAGTGGGCCGGGGAGGGTGCAGTGACTGCCTGCCGAGGGGAGGGGCATGCAGAATGCAGGAGATCACCGGTGGAAGAGTGGAGGGGCCTGGGACATCCGCCCCCAGCTGGTCCCAGCGGAGGTCCCGTGGGAGCTCCCTCTGTGGCCAGACCTTGTCGAGCGAGAAGCGATTATGAATTTTGACCACCTTGGACCCCAGTGCCACACCCCCAGCTTTTCCCCGGAGCCTGTAGAAAGCCTCAGGCGGGCACCTTCCCAGTTCAGAGTGAGAATCAATTGGTGGGGCAGATGGGGAGCCCCAGGAGGTGTCTGGGGAGACGACCTAGACGGGGTGGCCGGGCCGGGCCTCAGTGAGGAGCCAGCCCGCAGAGACCCAGGGAAGGACATCGCAGCCTCCCGCTTCCTTCTCCAGCTCGGCCTGGCAGACTCTCAGCCTGAGCAGAAGGCGGGCGCCCAGCCTTCCCACTGCCTGCACAGCCCGCTGTGAGCCTGCAGGTGCACCCAAGGGCGTGCTTGCAGATCTCTGCACGCTCACTGGAGCTCCCCGTCTACCCCTCGGGGTGCACCCCCCAGCTTCTCCCCAGCGTGCCCCGAGACCCCAGCACAGGGCCAGGTGCACACTGCCTGCGGCACGGGTTGGCTGTAGACTCCAGAGGAGGGAGCTATGGTTTAAACTTCACACATCGTCTGTGTTTTAACAAGATGGTCATGGGTCACGCTGGGGTGAGTCCGAGGCTCCAGGGCAAAGGCAATGGCGTGTGGCCCTGACCACCCAGTCATTTGTTCATTCATTCAGCAAACACTGCCTGGAAACCTGCACGGGCCGGGCCCTGGGCTGGCTCAGGGGAGAGCAGAGTCTGTCCCATAGAATGTGACGTATGTGGCCGAAAATTTTCTAGTAGCCACATTAAGAGCCACGTGAATTTTAACAATATATTTAATTTAACCCAATGTGTCAACTATTATTATTTCAACATGTGGGCAATCTAAAAATTATTAGTGAGCTATTTTACACTCGTTTTTGGGTACCAAGTCTGAGGTTTGGTACACATTTTACACTTACAGCACATCATCCCCACGTGTACAAGCCCCACTTCAAGCTCTCAAAAGCGACATGTGGCCAGTGGCTGGCATATTGGAGAGTGAAAATCTAGAACATTCTCTTGGGGCTGCATGTAAGGAGGGGAGCCAATGTGGGCTGATCTGGGCCAGGAGGAGGCCACGCCCAAGGTGCTGTGGGAATTCAGAGGAGGGAGCAGCCGGGGGGGAGGAGGCTGGAAGGCTTCCCAGAGGAGGTGGCATTTGAGCTGGGCGCTGAAAGGAAAATAGTAGTTCTTTGGGTACAAAGTAGGGAAAAGAAAACCTTCTAATTTCATTCCTCGTTGCCTAGGTGGGGTCTGAAGAAATGAAGGACTTTCCGTGACCTCCCACCAGCTTCTCCTAAAGGAGCTGCTGGTTTAAATCCTCTTCTTCCTGCCCCTGGGCCATACAGATATTTCGCCATCTTTTAGTTCCAAACACCAAGGTCTAGAGGTTTAGCTACTAACAGGCGGGCCATAGACCTTAGCTGTATTGGCCAGGCCACTGGACAGCATAACCTGGCCCTACTGCTGTGTTATGAGGCCATTGTGTGTGCCTGTGCCTTCCAGAGCCTTCACTGAGGTGATACAGGAAGGAGGTGCAGGTGGGGATGCCCCAAACTTGTCTGTAACCAGGTGCGATCTCCTGGCTGCCGCGCGGGCAGTCTTCCTTAGGTCTAACGGAAACGTCTCTGCTGCTGTTGGGGTCCCAGGCGAGGCTGTTTTGCAGGGCTACTCAGATGCTGCCTGTACCCGTGGCTATTCCCAGGCACCAGCCTGGAAAGCTGCCGTGTTCATAGAAACCTTTAGATGTGAATCTTCCAAAATGTTTCTACAAAGAATCAAAAGATTAAACCTGCATCAGGGGCATCTCTGGAGAGGTGACCGGTGCGGGGCGGCCGAGGGCTGTGACGGCTCTGTGTGGCCAGAGGCACATCCCTTCTGCTTTCTGGGGTGTCAGCTTTCCTTTCTGTGGAAAGAGGGGGTTTCTCTGGAATCGACACTCTGTGGTTCCGGGGGATGGGGTGGGCAGCAGGAAGACCTCCCTTTCCCCAAAGCTGCCTCCTCTGTTGTCTGGAATCTGAGCTTCGGGGCTTCATTCTGGGGGGGAAGTATCACCCTCTGCCCTTCCAGACACTTGCTGCACCTTTGAGACTGAAGTGGTCCCGGTCTTTCTTCTCGGGGGTCCTGGGAGGGTTTAGCAGGGGCCGCTGTGAAGGGTGCTCGTGTCACTGGAGTTGAGGGAAGAACCCTTGGGTGATGGAGAGGAAGCTGGTCCAGCAGCCAGTCCCAGCCCATTGCAGGGTCTCGCCGAGACGTGGGCCCAGCTCGCTCTGCTGAGGGGCCGGCTGCATGTGAGACTGGGTTTGGACTTGGGCTCCGGAACAGTCTGGCTCCGTGCCCCCATCCAGCCTCTGTTCCGTTGCCTGTAAGATGGAGGTGACGGCGGCCCCACCCTTGGCCCCGCGCCTGCCATATGTCTGGCAGGGGCTGTAATTTTGCTTTCCCTCCTCGCCTCCCCAGCTTGGGCTCATTTGGGCAGACTGCCTCCCAATATGGTGCATGGTGGGTCACGGTCACTGTGCAGTCAAAGGTTAACCCAGCAGACCTGGGCTGCCCACACCCTGCACATTCAAGAAAGGTCCGTCCCTGGCCCAGCTCCCGGCAGGGACCTCTGAGCCCTTGGGACATCCTGCTGATAAGAGCATCTCTGTCTACCTGGGGCACCCCAGGCCAGGCCAGAGAGTCTGTGAAATGATGGGGTTTATGGGGGGGGCCTAGGGGCTCATGGTACCAGCTCGACCTCTGCAGGGGCTGGAGGCTAAGGTCACCCACGTGGGCAGTCAGCCATGCCTACATGACCCACCCCAAACGAGAACCTGGGCATCAAAGCTCAGGGGGGCTTCCCTGGCTGGCAACCCTCACCCATGGCATCACACGTCCATCAGGAGGGGCTGGTGCCTGGTATCTCCTGGACCTGCCGCATGCGGACCTTCCCTTGGCTGGTTTTTACCTGTCCTCTCGCCCTAATAAACGTTAGCCAGGAGCTTAGCGGCTTGTCTGGGTTCTGTGAGTCCTTCCAGTGCATCATGGAAGCCGAGGGTGGTCGGAGCCCCTGGACAGCAGTGTCAGTCTCCCTGCTGACTGGCCCCGAGGCCGGTGGGGGGGCATCCGTCCCATTTCTGTCTCGACCCCCAGCAGGCAGGCTTGTGTCCAACAGGCCCTGTAGGACGTCCTCAGACGCTGGGACATTTTGCTGAGGGCTTCCCTGTCCAGGTTCCCAGCTCTGCCCACCGGGCATCCACCTGGCACCTACAGTCCCGGGGAGAGCCAAACTCTTTCAGGTTGGGGGACCCTCCCTGAGGGGTGTCCTGCTGACCGAGGCCTCCCCACGTCCACCCCACCCCATTCTGAACCTGGAGGCACATAGGTCAGAGGGGACACTGCCTGGTAAGACTTCGGACTCTGCGTCCGTGTGCAGACTCAGTCGTCTTGGAAGGGGGAGCGCTGGGGGCTGGCTGGGGCTGCGGGACTTCCAAAGGCAGCATCTGGCTCTCTCTCCCCCGGCTCAGGGGCTGCCTCTGTACTGCCCTCACTAAGGCTCGGGGGGGCATCCAGGGGTCCTCATGTGCTGGCTCTCCCAGAGGTGCCTTGGGCCCCAGCGGTGGGTCTAGCCAGGCCGCTGCTTCAAGGGCATCCCCGCCCGACACACCTTCCCCATCTTTGCCTCCTTCCAGGAGGGGCGCTGGGTCTCCTTCCAGGCTCTGAAGCCCCTCCTCCCACGGGCCCTGTGGACCAGCCTCCAGGTGAGCTGGTCTAGGTGACGTGGTCCCCGATGCCAGCCCTGGACAGAGGCTGCTTGTCATTAAGGCGCCCAGCCGCTGTGAAGACGTGGCTCTCCCACGGCCACATGTGTGAGCCACTGAGCTGGGATCACACCCGGGTCAGCCTGAGCCCCGAGCCTGGACTTGACGTTCTGCCCTGCTTTTTCCCAGGTCATGGCCTGCGTTCGGCCCACGGCTGGGCCAGGGCCCCGCATCCGGGGATGGGGGCTGCCCCGGAGCCCTGTGGCCCTGTGGCCATGTTCTGCGGGTGTCCGGACCTGTGGCCTGGCTGGAGCCTGTTGCCTCCTGCCGGCCTGAAGCTCTGGCTGCCGCCCCCGCCCTGCCACGTCGCCACTTCCACCCGGGCCGGCGGGAAGCCGCACGCCTGCTCTTTTTTTGTAATGTTTGGAGGGTTGCTATTGCAGGAAACACCTGGACGTGGTCCAAGGAACATAATAAAAAGGAGAGAGGGCGAGAGGGAGTGGGGGAAGAGGCAGGGGCTGGGGAGGTTTGGAAAAACCATCTGATTTCACTTTGCAAAGACAACTGCAATTATGTCTCTGAGGGTTTCGAAGTCACTTCAGATTCAAACCATGCCGGGTGACGTCAGTGGGAAAATATGAAGCTCGCCGCTGGTTCTGGGACACACACAACATGAAATAGGTCCCAGGCCGGCTCCTGGCCCTCGAGCCAGGCCAGCTGATGACCCATGGGGTCTTTTGCACAAGGAGATAAGCAGAAGTGGGGGAGACGGGGTCCCCTGCTTTGGGTGTCCTGGGTTGTCTGGTCTCAGCCCCACAGCCTGGGAGGGAGAAAGGGCGCCCACTGGGCTGCTCCCGAAAAGATCAGTGTCTCTCGACCCTGCCAAGAGCCCGCTGGCCCCGGACGGAAACGTCACGGCGTTGCCGGGCCTGCTCTGCTTCCCCTCCAGCCTCGTCGTCAGGAGGGTCCCCTCGGGGCTGCGGGGGTGACTCGGCCCTCAGGGCTCTGCCTCTGAGTGCCCGCGGCTCCCGCACTGTCCAAAGTCAGCCCTGTAGCCGGTTGTCTGGGCCCCCCACGGTGTCCCCAGCCCCTGGCTACCGTGGGCCCTGGAGTGGGGGGAGGATGGCAGCCCACCTCTGTCCACCTCTGTCCTCGGGACCCTGCTTGTCCCAGCACCTCCAGACGGGGTCTCCAGAGGGCGGGTCCCTGAGCCAGGGGCCCTGGAACACGGCGGGAGCTGATATGGTCCTCACTGCACAAGGGTGCTAAGTCCCCTTCTCCGGGGACTCTCCCCACCCCGCCAGAGCCCAGGCCTCTGGGCCACGGTCACCAGAGCCTCAGACCCCTCCCAGCCCTAGCGGCAGGGGGCCCCCCGGGCAGAAAGGGCCTCACCTGCCACTTATAAAGCCCTGTCAGGCACAAGCCCTGGCATCTCCGAGGAGTCACTCCAGGGAGGTCCGCACAGGTGGCCCGGCTTAGCTGTCATCTCCACGTTCTGTCTCAGAAATGCTTCTTGAAATAAAACCCAGAAGAGAAGCCCAGTGACAGCGCGAGAATGGGCGAGCGTCTGCCTGGAGGGATTCAGATTCCAGTTTGCTGGCAGCTGACTGGTGCCAGGCCCGAAAGCAAGGGCCCACGGCCTGAGGCCAGGCACCGGGGTCACCCCCAAGCAACGCCGCTGTGGGCTCTCAGGAGCCCACTCGAAACAAGCCCACTTTTCAGGGGGGAGGTAGACATCCTGGAGGACAGGGGACTCGCATTGGGGCCCGTGCTGGGGCGAGGCAGAGGGCCAGGGGCCTGCTAGGCGCAACGGCGCCTGCCGGTGGGGCTGAGCCTGGAGGGGGCCCTCGCTGTGACCCAGCCCTGATGGATGGGAGGGGGACAGAGCCTGGCGCAGGATGGGGTGGGGGGCCAGGGTCGAGGCTGTCTGTCTGGGAAGCGATTCAGCAGTGGCTGCAGCAGAGCCTTGACTCATGGGCTGGGGCCTCCCGGCCTCTGGGGGTCTGAAGACATTTTTTCCATGGAAAGTAGCCGCTGGCTCTCTGCTTAGCAGGGAGCTCTCTGTCTCCCTCCCACCGCCTGCTGGGGCCTTGGCAGTGGGCTGCACTCTCCTCGGGCTGATTCTCTTTGCTGGACTTTCCATGGGCCTGGGGTGGGGCGGGAGCGCCAGGCAGGGGTCCTTCAGGAGGTTCTGGACGCCGGTCAGCCTCCAGCAAGCACCGTCCCCTGAGACCTCAGTTTGCTGCCTGCCTGGGGTGCGATGAGACAATGAATGTCAAGGTCTGGCTGTAGGGGGACAGACCTGATTCCTTCGTTAACTCTCTGGGGGAAGATGGGGGCGTAGGGAGGTACAGGAGGTGGACCGTCCTCTTGGTGGGGGGCAGCGGAAGTGGTGGACGCTTGAGTGTTTGCTGATGCCGCTAATTTTAGGAGCGGCTACCCCGAAACCTCCCCACTGGGTGCTGGTGGCGGGGCACCTCCCTGCCTGCGTGTTTACCCGGGGCTGGTTCTCCGCTGGGGGACCCTGGCCATGAATGGTTAGTCAGAAACCCTCCTTGGAGCCCCTTGAAGGCCTCATCGCCCCACGGGAAATGCAGGCACCCCAGGAACCCAAGAACACTTGCTGACCGAAGGGCTTGCACGTGGGGCAATGGGTCTGCAGTGATGCTTGAAGCTCAGTGCCACCTGGTCTGCGGCTGCACTCAGGACCTCAGCTCCTATCTCCTCTCTGTAGCTCGGCTGGGAGGGGCAGGTCCATCTTGGACAGCAGGCCTCCAGCCTGCGTGGGGGGCCTGGTGGCTGGAAGCGGATGCAGCCTAGGAAAGACCCCAAGTGGCTTATCCCCAAGTGGTCTTGGCAACATGGCCCTGGGGCTTCCACAGAGAACAGTCTGAGACCAGTTGCAATCCTACCCCCTCCTCCAGGAAGCCCTCCTGAACACCCCTGTCCACCTGAGCTTCCTCCTTCTTTGGATTCTGCCGCCATTTGGCACATGGACAGCACAGTCTGATCTTCACGTCTTCTGCATTTTTGTGAATGGAAGTCTTGTCTCTCTGAAGAGCCAGGGGCAGGGCTAGGCCTAAGGTGTGGCGGTTGGAAGGCCCCCCCAACATTGGCTGTGTTGACCAATGGGAAAGCGGGGCCAGGTGTGTGGACCCTGAGAGGGCCCCTGGCCTGGCTGTGATTCCCGGCTATGCCACCCACAGCCTTCAGGGGCTTGAACGGGCTGCCCATGGGTCTGAAACTCAGTTTCCCCTTCTGTGACATTAGCAGCACTGGCCTCCCTGGGTTACTGGAAGGATTTAAGGGGGAGGATGGATGCAAGCCCCCAGCCCAGTGCCTGGTGCCTGGAGGGGCCGGGAGCCCCCAGAGCTGGGGGCTGGCTTCAGAATGCCCAGGCCACATGCCTGTTTCCTCAGGCCTGAGCATCCTCCAGGAGGCCCCCCTCCGTGCCTGCCCAGTCCCAGCTCTTCATCTGTGCTCTGGGAACCCCGGGCCGCTCACGCTGGTGGGTTTCTTTTTTTGAGGGTGGGGCGTTGCTGCTGTGCTTTGAGACTCTACAAAAGTCCCACTTCTTCTTAAACCTTTGCCCACTGTGGCTCCCACCGGCTGCAGTCACCACTGCATACTGCTTGTCGACTGTGGGCTTGGGGCCGGGTCTGTCTCCTTACAGAGGCCCTGGGCAGCTCCCAGGGCGAGTGGCCTTGCTTGTCTCAGGCGACAGGACGGGAGGACGAGGGACCTGGGCCTGGATGGTGTGGGGGGGACCCAGCCACATCCTCCTCAGCTCATCTGATGCACGTGCGTCAGATGTTGAGCATCTTTTCACGTGCCCGTTGGCCATCTGTATGTCTTCTTTGGAGAAATGTGTATGTAGGTCTTCTGCCCATTTTTCGATTGGGTTTTTGTTGTTGTTGTTATTGAATTGTAGGAGCTGTTTGTATAGTTTGGAAATGAAGCTCTCAGACCTCAGGCAATGACGAACCCTCCCTGAGCCTCAGCTTCCCCATTTGTACGATGGGACTGATGCCCAGCCGGGAGGGTCATTGTAAGAGTCCATGAGCCGCTGAGCGCAAATGTTCCACTCAGGGCTCGGGCCGTGAGGTACCTGGGGAGTGGTGGCCGGTGGCGGTGGTGCTTGTCTGGGCTGTGAGGCCCTCCGGCCGGGGCACCCTGCCTGGCTGCTCTCTCTGAAGTCCAGAGGGAAACTTGTCGGGTCCTTCAGATTCCCCTGGAGCAAGCTCTCAATCTGCAGTTTGGGGAAACAGAGGCCTGGAGAGGTTGCAGAGTCAGGGGCGGCTGACTTGTCACCGTCTGAGTCGTGGGCCTCAGGGACTGGGAGGGAGCAGGGTTCCGGCAGGAAGCGGATGCCCCAGGCCACTGGGCCAGCGATGTGAGTTTAACGAGTCACCTCCTACACAGCGGGGCTGGTGCAGGGGATCCAAGGGCTGGTGCAGGGCCAGGCTGGGAACGGGGGTGGGTGCTGTCACCTCCATGGAGCCACAGGGGGGGAGGGGCCCAGAGCCCTGCAGGGAGCCTCATGGGAATCCTCAGAGGGAACGCTGCAGCCCCGTGCCCGGCCGGGCCGTGGGGAGCAGAACTAGGTTACTCCCCTGCCCTGCCCCCGACCCGCCAGCTGAGCCAGCAGGAGGCTGGAGGGCAAGAGAGGATACGGGGGTGTGGTGGGGGGGTGGCCCGGAGCTCAGAGGCGGGTGGAGGAAATGGCACTCAGGTCACTGAAGTTAGGAAGGTAGGACCCTCCAAAATGACAAATGTCTGTTTCTGAGAATTTATTTCAGGAGGTTTAAGCAGTGCTTGACTCAGCAGTGAGCCCCCATCCCCTACCCACCCCCCTACCCCTGCTGCCGTGAGTCCAAAGTCAAGAAGCCCCTTCGCATCGGTGCCAGGCTCCCTCCCCAGACACTGAGGCTCCCCGGTGCCCCTGATACAGAGTCCCGGCACCTCTGCCTCGAGCCCCAAACCAGGCTTCCGCATCCTCTCCCAGAAGTCTGCCTGCAGGTTGCTGGGGGTTCCCGGCAACGGGGCCATTGCTGCACCCGTGGGTGGGGTCTGGTCAGTCTGTGAAGTCCCTTTGTCCCCTCTGGACCCAGAGCAGGGCTTCTGTGCCCAGCACCACGGGCGTCTGGACTGGCTGTGTCTCTGTGGTGGGCGTCCTGTCCAGCGCAGGACATCAGGGCACCTGGCCTCTACCGCCTGATGCCAGGTGTCACCCCCACCCTGGCTGTGATGACCACGAGTGTCTCCAGCCATTGCCAAATGTCCCCCGGGGGGCAAAAATGCCCCTGGTCGAGAACCCCAGGCCTAGAGAAATAAGCCCCCTCCTGAATCAGGCGGGATTCGGACCAGCCCGGGTGTGGCCTCCTCCAGGAAGCCAGCCCTGGTTCTCTGCAGAGCTCTCCCCAGTTGAGCATTTCTGCTCTCTTGGTGTGAGATGCTGTGCATCCGTCCAGGGCGCTGCTATAACCTTCCCCTCCCTCCCGAGCCCTGGGGCCCTCACAGTTGGAGGCCCCGCCCTGGCGGTCCTGGCCTGCGGCACCGGGACCAGGTGGGCTCCTGCTGCGGGAGCTTTGGTTCTGGCTCCTGGGGGCCCGTCCCTGTGAGGCCTTCTGGGTGACAAAAGGGACACTGAGGCCCAGAGAAGGGCAGGTGTCGCCTGAAGCTCTGTCTGCTGGTCAGTGGCCGAATCAGGTGGGTCTGGTGCACGGATAGGTGCACGGGCGTGGGAGAAAGAATCTTCCAGAGCTCGGTGAAGAATGGTGTTCCCGTGCTCTGTGCTCACCCTCCAGAAGTTTCCAGCATCTGACAGGCCGATATGCCCCGCACAGCTGTTCTCATCGCTGGCGTGGGGCCCCTTTCCTGGGCATCGGGTGCCAAGCTGCCTTCTTCCAGGTGGCATCTCTGGGCCCTCCCGTGCCCTCCCTGGTGGGGATTTGGGTTGTTCCCAGTGGGGCGGGGTACCCGGCCGGCCGACACCACGAGCATCCCCAGGCCTCCTGGACGGCTTTCAGGAGCGCAGTGGCCGGGTCGAGAGCATGTCCCTCGCGTCCCCACGTCGACAGGACCCAGACGGCATCTTGGTCACCTGAGGGTGAAGTGCAGGCGTTCAGAGTTGTGCTGGGGAGATGCAGAAGAGGCTGTCACGGCTGCCAAACCCAGGCTGTCCCCAGAGAAACTGTGACAGCGCACCGCCTGGCCGAGAGGCGGCCTGGGGGAGGTTCCTGGCGTGGTGGGAACGCCTCGGGTGGACGGCACGGCTCCCTTACCTCCGAGAAGTCCTGTCCCTGCTAGTTGGAGGGTCCTGGAGCCTCCGGCTGCTTGGCGGCCGTCAGCCGGTGAGGGGACCTTCACGTGACAGCTGCCCACCCTCTGCAGTGCTGGGGATGTGGGGAAGCCTGGGCCCAGCGCTCGGGTCCCCGCCTCTCCTCCCTCAGCCGGAACTAGCTCCTGACGGGGCTGCTCCGATGCTCCTTGGAGGCCGAGGACAGGTGATGGCCGTCTGTTCACGCCACCTGCCAAAGGCTCCCCCGAGCCCCGCACTGCCGTGTGCCCCGGGGACTAAACGGGAGAAAACACCGAGTGACAGGCGCCTGGCAGCGCGCGTAGGGGTTGGGTCCTGGGAGAAGATCTCCCACCTTCTTCTTGAGAGCAGGGAGGGCCGTGGAGGGTTGGTGTAGCAAACCACCCTGAAACTCGTTGGCTTAAGGCAACAGTAGCCGTCGATCCTCCTCCACAGTTTCTGTGGGTCAGGAACTGAGAAGCAGCTCAGGGGTGGTCCTGGCTGGCGCTGCATCCTCTGCGGGCTTGACCAGGGCCGGAGGAGCTGCTCCCGGGGTCGCCGCCGCGTGGCGGGCCGGCTTGTCCCCCTGCAGGACCCTGGGTGGGGGGGGGCAGGGAGCTGCTTAAGCGTCCTCACAACATGGTGGCCGGCTTCCCAGCACACGTGGTCGGGGCCCAGGGGAAGCCACCGCCTTGAAGTCCTGCACTGTCACTCGCACACTGTCCTCCTGGTCACCTGGCCCTCGGGTGGCCCGCTCGGCTCAGCCGGGTCCCAGCAGTGGCCTTTCTCCAAGATGGCCCTCGTGGCACCAACCTGTGGCCCGTTTTCTCACACTCCTGACTCTTCTCACTGGGACCCAGCGTCTGATACGCGGGATGCTTCCGTCAGTGTCTGAGTTGAGCTGGGCCCCAGGCCTCCCGCTTGCCTCGTGCCCAGGCCTAAGTGGCCCCTGGGGGGCCTGCGGGGACTGTTTTGTGTCTTGGGGGGAGCATTGCAGCCTGGTGGGATGTGTGTTCCAACTCCGGCCGCCTGACCTCAGGTATGTCCCTGGGCTCCCTGGCCTCGGTTTCCTTGTCTGTCAAATGGGGATAAAAGAGGAACCCTCTCCTCTGGCATAAAGGGTTCAGCTCAGCATCCGGCCGAGAGTCAAGCCAGTGTGACGGGACTGTCCCAGCGGCAAGCTGCCCTAAGCCAGGCTGTGCGCCGCGTCTGTCTGTCGGCCTCTGCCCTGGGAGGGCTGTGCTGGGCCGTGCGGGCCTGGGGGGAGGCTAGAGGCAGATGAGGGCCACTCACTTCCCGGCTGCAGGCTGCTGTCGGTGGCTATGGGGAAGGGGGGGCGAGGGTGGCACCTGTGACGCGGGGCAGTGCCGGGCACGGCGAGAGGGCCCAGCCAGCTCTGCACACCGAGGCCGCGTGCGTTAGGAACGCAGCTCTGGCGCTTCCGGTGTGTCTTCTGCATCTTTATTGCAGCTGAACTCCTGCTACTCCTTTTCATGGAGACAACCAGTCAGTCACAGCCCCCATGCGGCATCTGTCTGCCTGAAGACGGTCTGTAGGGTGAGGGCGTTGATGTTGCTGGAGTCACAACTGGGCAATAAAAAGCCCAGCCAACAGAGCACCCAGCCAGGCAGGAGGTTGGAGCAGCCAATGAAACGGGGACATGTCGGTGGCTGAGACAGGGAGGCCCCTGGTCGTCCCGGCCATCTGGTATCCATCCACAGGCCTGTGGCCACGGACCCTCCCCAGGCTCCAGAAGTTTCCATGTTTGTGCAGGTCACTGGCCTGGAGACTGTCCCAAACTTCTCCATAGAATCAGTTTCCATTGCCTGTTACTCAATGGTCTTTTTCATTAAAAAAAAAAAAAAAGAATAAAAAAGTTTTAAAAGGAGGGCAGAGGATTCACCCTCAAGGCCTGTTTAGCATTCACTTCGGAAGGCGCAGGAGTGAGGAGGTGTCTGCCCGGGAAGGGCCAGGCTCCGCAGGAAGCGGGTCGGGGGAGAGCTGCCTCTGTGCCGCCCGTCCCTCTCCATCCCCACGGCCACCTCCCCGCGAGGCCACCTCCACTGCCCTCTGCAGCAGCAGCAGTGCCCGGGTCACCCCTCTCTTGCCAGAGGTGACTTAGTCATCTGTCCTCACCCCAATCTGATTATCTCTCCCATGAGGAAAAACCCAGAGTCCCAACTTGAAGGCTGCTCGCTCTTAAGCTGTGGGTCAGGCTGGACCTCCCCTCCCCTGACCCCCGCCCAACCCTCCCGGAGCTCCCGCCGCGGGCACCTCTGCGATCTCCTCACCTGGCTCCCTCTTCCCCTCTTTCGGTGCACGGCTGAGGCCCCAGAGACACCCGGCTGGGCTCGGGGCCCTCCTCTGCACCCCCGTCCCCCAGGAACTCAGTGCAGCCACCCACTTCCACCCTCGGACAGCGGCCTCTGCGACGCCCCATCGAGCCTCCCTCCTTCTGTGTCCCCAGGCTTGGCCAGTGTAGGTGCCCGTGGGCGTCCAAGCAGAAGCCTTGTCCAGAGCTCAGCTGCATCCCTAGCGTGATGGTGGGAGTGGGCGTGGGGCCGAGGGAGCCGCCCTGGACCTGTGAGCAGGCAGCCCAGGGGGCCAGGAGGAAATGAAGACGACCTTTTTCCTCTACAGTTCCCCTTGGTCTTGGCCCAGCCAATGTGGGGCCTAGGTGGCCAGTTAGCTCTAAGCTAGAGGCCTTAGCCCCCAGAGATCCCACCGTAGACAGAGCTCCTGTTCTGCACTGGATATCTGCGTCCTTGCAGTGGGTACATGCGGAGAGGTTGAGGATGGATCGGATGCTCTATGCCCCGTGGGGAGAGGCGGGGGCATCCCAGCAGGCGCGTTGTGTGGCCAAGACATGGTGGTGATCAATGGAATATTTATAAATGGATTATTTCCTGCCATATCAATAAACAAAGGATGTCACAGTCACCAGTGATGGCAGCCCTCCGACGTGAGCTGGTGAGCCCTGAGGAAACGCAGGATGTGAGAACACAGGATACAGGCCCCAGAAAGCTAAGGTGCACGCCAGTCAAGGAAGGATTTCAGTGAGCCCAGACTCCTGCATCTTCCCATACATAGAGAAGTGCTAACTTCCTTTTTTTTTTTTTGCAGTTCGCGGGCCTCTCACTCCTGTGGCCTCTCCCACACAGGCTCCGGACGCGCAGGCTCAGCGGCCATGGCTCACGGGCCCAGCCGCTCCGCGGCATGTGGGATCTTCCTGGACCGGGGCACGAACCCGCGTCCCCTGCATCGGCAGGCGGACTCTCAACCTCCGCGCCACCAGGGAAACCCAACTGCTAACTTCCTTAACTTGAGATATCTGGTTTTCTTTAATTAACAATAATCCTTTGACAGTTCCCCACTACCTGCCCTTTGTTGCAAAACTCCAGTATATCCCGGCGCCTCCCCTGGCCTCCTCGGAGCAGTTTCTCAGAGCCATCTGAAACGCTGTCTCCCGGGCTGCAGTCCTCATTTTGCCCCCAATAAAACTTAACTTGCAACTCTCACGTTGTGCATGTTTTAAAGTCAACAGTGGGGTTCCCAGCTACACCCCATGCTGGTGAAAACCTGACACCCACTGGGGCCAACCTGTGTGGAGGGCATCCGTGTTTGCGGCCCCCAGGGGCCATCTTGGGGCTTCCCGGGCAGGCAGGCCTCTTGGGGTAGAGCCAGAAGGTCTGAGCCACTGCCGCTCTGGAGCCCCGGTGTCCTGCTTCCGTTCGGCTCACCTAGCTGACCTCTGCATGCCCGGCCCTGACCCACGTCCCTTGCTTCACTGTCACTGGGCCCGATGGCCTCAGCTCACGTGCTAATTCTAGGTGTGGAGCTGCAGCTGAAGTCACCCGGGCCCTGCAGGCCGGCTGAACTGAGGGCCAGGAAGTGGAGGTGAGCTCTGGGTGCCCTACAGCCCTTGACCTTCCTCTCTCGTCTCCAGAGAAGGGCCCTACCTGCGTGTAGGTACGTGACCGGGAGCCCGGGTGTGACCTGGGGGGCGGGGAATGGACGAAAGTGTCGAAGCCCTGGTACAAGCAGCCTGGAGTTACACTACGATGACCAGACACTCCAGACTCGGGGCCCTCCGGGGATGCACCCAGGCGGCTCTCCCGGGCGTCCACCTGCCTACACGGTGGCTCGGTTACCCCGGAGCCTCCCCCGGGGATGTCCCTAACTCCCCCCCAGCAGCCGTGCCCCCAGTGCAGGAGAGGCCACCCTCGCTGGCAAGGAGCCTTCAGAAGGCACGTGACCAAGGAAGCCTGGACCTTTGTGAGTCCCGTGTCTCCAGTGGATGCCCACCTGCCAGAAGGAGGGTCTGGGGAGAGCAGTGCCGGGCTCCCAGGAGGCCTTGGTGGCCTAGAAACTATTTTGAATAAGGCATTTGGGTCCCCCAAATCTCTGATCTGCCTGAAAGCAGAGACGCCCCAAAGAACTCCAAAGAATCCAATTGTCGTAAATGCCGTCCTCGGAGGCACCAGTAAAGGCTGTTTGCACGAGCGCGCCGGGGCTTACACGCCGCACCCGAGCAGACACGTGCAGAGCTGTCACAGCTCCTGCCCTTCTCCTAGGGGCCCGGGAATCCTTCCGGAAAGTCACGTGTTTTCCTGCCAGTACCCTTCTCCCCCTCTCCTTCCCCTATGAGGTACCCGTAAGGCGGCATATAAGCCCCACGTTCTAACTGCCTGAGTCAAATTTTTCTGTGAACTCCCAAGTACAAATGCAAAGGAATAAAAATCTGTCTTTTCTCTCCCATAATCTCTCTCTTGCCTCCAAAACTGAACATAAGAGGACAGGGGAAAAGTTTCACCTCCCTAGCGGGAGATGTTTCCAGAACCTCTCACACGTTGAAGGGAGCCGGGGTGAGCAGGGGTGTTAGGCCCGGGGTGGGGGCCAGCTGACCTCCTTCCTGCTGTGCACCACGTGGTCTGGGTCCCTGCCTCTGCCTGGCAAGCCTGGTGAACTCCTATTCACCTGTCCAAGCCCTTCACTCCCTCCTCGCCTGAGTGTCTGTTTTTGCTGCCCTCCACGAATCAGGTCCTGCACCAGGTAGTTTAGGTAAAATGATGTCCTTACTGTTTAGAAACAGGTACAGACAGGGGAGGTGAGGCTTAGAGGGCCCACAGGGCTGACACTTGTGCTGCGCTGACCAGGCCGGCCCCTCCCCTGGGACACTCCACGACCCAGCTGTTAGGGACCACACACTGCCCCCAGCTCAACCATTTGCTCCGAGGTCCAGGCGAGTTCCTGTGCCTCTCTGGACTCCAGTTTCTCCCCTGCACCATGAGGCCTTTTTACCAGCAGACCTGGGCCCCTTCTGGCCCAGAAAGTCTGCGCAGAGTAGGAAACCAGCCACACGGATGCAGCGTTGCTATCGTATTTAGCAACTGCAGAAACAAACTCACCATGAGCTGTATTTTGGCCCTAAAAAGAGGCCATTTGAAGAGGGTGGGCTGGCCTTTCTGGGCCTGTGTGTCCGGCAGCTGGGAGCGGGGGCTGGCTGGGAGAGGAGGCCGGAGGAGCCTGGGGTCAGGCGTGTTTTATGTCAGGATGTCTCGGGCTGCGCGGGAGCCTCAGCGTTTTGCCAGAACAACGTTTAAAACATCTCGGGAAACGTGCAGCCACTTCGTTTCCACGGAACGTGGCCCAGTCCTCCCAGCTCCTCCGTGAGGGTGGGGGACTGGGCGGCGGGGGAGTGGGGGACGCCGGCTCCAGAGAGAGAGAGAGAGAGGCTGCGGCCCTGGGGGGCTCCATGCTCGCGGGTGCCCGGCCTGCAGCAGGCCCTGCCCCCTCCCTGCCCCCTCCTTCCCACCCTTTCCCTGCACTCCCCCTTACCTCCCTCTCTTCCTGTTTCCCCCCTACTCCCTCTCTCCCCTCCTCTCTCCCCCTACCAGCCTCCCGGACTCCCTCACCACCCGCCCCAGAGTGTCAGAGCTCAGTCTCTGTTTCCTTCACCCCCGAGACCACCCTGGGACCTGGGCATAAACCCATTTCACAGATGAGCAAACAAGGCCGGGGTAGGGGCCTGGCTGAGTCCAACCCACCCAGTGCGGAAGCTGGGAGCTGGACCAGCTGCAGAACTTGCGGGCCCCAGTGCAAAATGAAACTGCAGGGGTCCTCATTCAAGGATGATTAAGAATCTCACAACCACAGAGCACGGCCTCCTGAGCACGGCCTGTCTGGGTCTTCGCCCCACCCCACTTGCACTCATGCCCGAGGCCGCGGGTGTGACTCACCCCAGGTCCTGGTCACAGGCCCTCCTGCCCCACTGACCCTGACGGGCCCTGAAGTTGCGGACACTAGGGGGCAGAGGAAGCCTACCCAAGCAGGGGCCTGGCCACGGGCAGCCCAGGGGACCTGAGGGGTGTCCTGGGCTGGGGTGGTGGCTCACTCTTCCTCAGGTGGTACCCCGGGCCTCGGGGTTGCAGGAACCGTCTGGAGGCTCAGTGCCGGGCCTTGAGGCTCTTGCAGATGGAGCGTTTGGCCGGGCCTTACTCTGGGGCCGCAGGCCTGGGGCAGGTCAGCCCAGTTCCCAGCAGGCAAAGCGGAAGTCACGGCACCGACCACAGGGGCTTTTCTGAGGACCCTTCCCTTCACATGTGGTCATTGGCATGCCACGTGCCGGGCCCTGTCCTCCCATGTCCTAGGTCCAGACAGAGTCCGTTCACTAGCAGGGTGTTGGGCTGTCACGTCTGTGAGGGGCACTTGGTGCCCTCTGGGGACCCTCAGTTCCACCCTGCCAGGGTTCCCAGCTGGAATCAGAGCCCCAGGACCTGACCCTGCCCCACTGTCAGCTTTTCCCGGGAGAAGGCTGGGTGGTCTGAGATTGGGGCTTCTCTGGCCTTCGGGGTGCAAACTGCCTGTGATCGTGGCTCTGGCCCCTGCGGTGAGCAGGGCCCCAAGGTGCAGGGGGAGCTGGGGAGGAGGCTGCGGCCTGCCCTCCACGAGGTCCCGCCCAGGCTTGTGTCCCGTCTTCCCACTCGGGGCATCTCCCGGGGAGTGAGGGAAGCACTTGGCTTTCCTCCCCAGCTTTTCTTCTTGTCCGGGCTGCGCCTCACATCTGCTCGGGAAGCCTGCCCTGACACCCGCATTGGGTGTCCGTTTGGGAGGCCGAGGGGTGCTGGGACTGGGCTGGCTTTGGGGAAGAAGCTCTGTGAGCCTCTGACTTGGGCCGACTTTCTTTCGTCTTGGAAACTCGGGAGGTGACGGGGCTCCGTCTAAGCGCCAGGGCTGAGCTCGGCCAAGCACTGGGGCTCGGCTCCGCAGTCCTGACCTGGGCTGAGCCTGGCGGCTGGAGCACCCGGCAGCTGCATGGCTGGGGAGGGGGTAATATGACCCCCCCGGGCATCTGTGACGGGGGTGGCCGTCCCCCCTGTTTGGGCTGTTGTGAGATCACCCACATTCAGTGCCTGGGTCCCCGAGCACGGCGCAGTCCCGGGTCAGTGCAGCCCTATGGCCCCTGCCTTTCTCTGGGGAGATCTGCAAGGAGGCGGGTGGCTTGTGTGTGGAGGGGGAACTGGAAGAGGGCCTTGCGGGCCCTGCGTACCCCCCAGCAGCCACCCGCACTGCCCTCGGGATGAGGCCAAGCCCTGCTGGTGCCCCTCCCGTGGACCTCTCTTCTCCCCCAAACACCCTGCTCCTGCGGCTTCCCCTGGGGGAGCATTTGCAGACCCCTCGGGGTGGGAGGATGTGCTGGGCAAACTCCCAGAACCTTCCAGAGCCACCTCCTGGGTGTTCCGTCATCACGGGCTTCCCCCGCAGTGCCTCACATCTGAGGTCTGCAAGCAGCAGGGCAGCAGCGGCTGGAGCAGGGCCAGCCTGGGGCCAGGCCGTCCCCTGTCTGCTCCGTGCCGGCGCTTTCCGTCAGTGCTGCCTTGGACGGTGCCGGCCTCCTGGTCTGGACAGTGGGACTGCCGGGGGAGGATTTAGCCTGGCCTGGAGATAGTGCCCCACGTCCACCTTGGAGACACTTCACGCACAGACACTCCAGGCACACAGTTGGCACTCAGTGTGTTTAGGGAGAGGGTGGCCTGTACAACCGCAGGAAACACTCGCTTTCCTCCCCAGGCATCAGCTGTCTGCACCATCAAGACCAGGGAGGGCCAGAGGCAGCTCCGTCCCGGCTCTGGGATGCCACCGGGGCCTGGTCTGGCCTCCCTCTCGCTCCCTTCCACTGTGGCCTCCTGGGAGCCCCTCCTGCCTCAGGGCCTTTGCGTTTGCCAAACCCTCTGCCTGGAGCACCTTCCCAGAACTCCAGGTTCTCTCCGCCACCGCCGTGTCCTCACTCGGGTGTCGCTTCTGAGGGTCCCCGCCCCCCCAACCCTGCTCTCCATCTCCTCCCTGCATCTTCCTTCCTCAGGTGGGCTCGGCAACCCCATGCTTGTTTATTTGTTCTCTTCGGGGGACCCAGAGCAGAGACATAGGCTTTGTTCTGGGCTGTGTCCCTGGTGCCAGGGCAGACCTCGCACACAGAGGTGTGGCTTTGGCCCCGAGGGAAAGCCTGGTCCTGGGAGCTGGGTGAGCCCCCTGCTGCTGGTGGGAGAGACCTGCGTGTCCCGCACCCTGACCAGCTCCTGGGGCCCTGTCCCTGCTGTCCTGGGCTTGGGGGACAGGCACAAGCCAGTTCTGCAGGGCAGAGGAGGGCAGAGTTGGAGAAGGGCATGAAGGGGAGGGGCGTGAAGGGCCAGCGGAGAGGAGGGGGTGCCGCTGGTCCCAGTAGGGTCCTCCCCACCCCCTGGGGAGCCTGCCTGGGTGAGGCTGCTGGCGGGGGTGGGCGCTCAGGAACTGCCACGTGGACGCGGCCTGCACTCCTCCTCTTCTGCACCCATGTTCAGGAAATGAACTTTTTCCTCCTCCTTTTCTGGGTGGCTTCCCGGGGGTGGGGGGTGGGGCTGTGAGGGGAGGCGGGCCCTGGCCCAGGAGATGCTCCTGAGCGCCTCTCCCCACCCAGGGCTCTCCCCTCTCCCAACCAGGCCCCCCAAAACAAGCCACACCCCAACTCCGCCCGCCCCGGAGCCCTGAAGCCCAGGGAGGGTGTGGGTTGGCTGGGATGCAGCCAGGGTCAGCGGTCCCTCCAGCCCTGACACATTATCAGAGTGGGGCTCCCTGGAAGCTTCCAGAGCCCCTGGAGGGTCTCAGCACAAGTCCGTGAACACACACGGGACCCCCACCTGCACTGCCGGCTGCCTCGCTTTGACCCTCTGTGTGCCGGGCTGAGAGCTGCAGGGGTGGCCAGGTGGGTGTGGACCCGATGTGCGGCTTTGGTGGTGCACAGGCTGGTCCCAGCCTGGCCACGTCTCAGCTCTGCAGCCTTGAGCGAGTGGCTTTCGCTGCCTGAGCCTCAGTTTCCCTGCCTCTGTAACGGTGTAAATGCTCAGTCAGTGGGAAGAGTTGTGGCCACCGAGGCGACTGCTTGTGTCCCCCGGAGCTGGTGGGGCAGCCTCGAGGGACCAAGTGAGGCCAGAGCCCTGGGAGGGAGGAGGGTGTGGGAGCGGGCACACAGGGATGCCTGCCCACCGCATCCTGCCGCCTCCCAGGCCGGCTTCTCCTGTGTCAACCCCGAGACAAGCTTGCTCCCCAGCCCTGCCATCAGCAAGTCTAGGACTGTGGCCTGGACGCCACCATTGCTCCTGCACCGCGACTGACTCAGCCCGTGGGGAGCCCGGAGGGAAGGGGCGGGGCGGCCGGCCGAGCAGATGCCTGGGCCCGGGCCTGGAGCGGCCCAGCTGCCCACTCTGGGCAGAAGTCCAGCCGTGCCCTGGAGCCAGGCTCTGGGGCAGGGGCGCGGTGATGAAATCAGAATTAGACACAAGCTCACGTCCCCTCCGCCCCCTCCTCCCTCTGGCGGGAGTCACTCACCCCGCCTTGTAAGTGTGTTCTTGAGCACACTTTGAAAGGGGAAGGAATTTTAAGTCTTTGTGAAGTTTTATTTGGGAATACAGAGACCAGGTGGACAAAATTAGTTGCACCTAGGTTTTATAACACTTGTGACATCTATTCAGAATGCTTCAGGGGCTTCCCTGGTGGCGCAGAGGTTGAGAGTCCGTCTGCCGATGCAGGGGACACGGGTTCATGCCCTGGTCCGGGAAGATCCCACATGCCGTGGAGCGGCTGGGCCCGTGAGCCATGGCCGCTGAGCCTGCGCGTCCGGAGCCTGTTGCTCCACAACGGGAGAGGCCACAACAGTGAGAGGCCCACGTACCGCCAAAAAAAATAATAATTTTATATATTTATATATATATATATATATATATATATAAGACTTATACAATGAAAGCTACAAAACATTATTGAAAGCAATTAAAGAAGGCTGAAATAAATGGAAAGATATCTCACATTCATGGATCAAAAGACTTTATACTATTAAGATAGTGGGCTTCCCTGGTGGTGCAGTGGTTGAGAGTCCGCCTGCCGATGCAGGGGACACGGGTTCGTGCCCCGGTCTGGGAAGATCCCACGTGCCGTGGAGCGGCTGGGCCCGTGAGCCATGGCCGCTGAGCCTGCGCGTCCGGAGCCTGTGCTCCGCAACGGGAGAGGCCACAACAGTGAGAGGCCCACGTACAGGAAAAAAAAAAAAAAGAATGATTCAAGTGCAGTTTTTGATACTCCTTTCAAGGGAAGTGGGAAAACGTTTTTGAATTCAGTACTTGAGGAAAATTCAAGTCCCTTGGGATGCAGTTCTAAGCCAGCTTTTGTTTCTCTCTTAAAAGGTCAGAAGTCCTGGGGCTCTGGGTGGGGGGGTGGGGGGTGGGGAGGGCGTCCGGGTGGTTCTGGCTGGGATGCTGTTGTCCAGGGCCGTGCGGCTGAGCAGAGCAGGTGGTGAGCCTGCTGTCAGTTCTCAGTTTGCACCCCCAAACCCAGCGAGCCCCTCTGCACCCCGGCTTGCAGGTGGAGGGCTTTCCTCCTCCCCTATCTCGCTGTGTGGGACCCTGGACCACCGAGGAGCAAGCCGAGGGGCTGGCTGCGCTACAGCGGGACGGCTCTAGGACACGTGACCCTGCCCTCGGAGGGGCCCGCTTCCACCCTGCCGGGGCCACGGAGTGCCAGGAGGTGCCTTTCAAAAGGCGCGCGATTCTCCGCTGAGGACAGCCTGCTACAGCCTAGGGGCCTCTCTGTTTCTCCCACTGAGGCGGGTCTGTTTTCCCGGCCAGGGGACAAGCCCAGTGTCCGCAGTCTCTCCCAAAGCATCCTCCTTCCCGGATGACTCTATGACCCGGTCGCTGCTCTGGCGCCCTCAGACCGAGTCCTGTGTGTTCCCCGTCTCTCCACTGCTGGGGTGGCGCCCCCTCGTCCCTAATCAGGCTATGACTTAACCCTAGTTATGGGCCCTGCGTGCAGGGGAGGTGGGGTGCTGTTACCAACCAGGGTCCTTGGCCTCCTTAATCAACAGAAATTGACAAGAGGCCAGATAAGTTCAGGCGAGGCTGTACCGCGGCCCCTGCTGCAGCGGGGGTGGGGGGAGCGAGCGAGAATAAACAGGTTCCCTTGCTCGCTTTCTCCCTGAGGGAGGGGCCAGCTGCTTCCTTATGTGGGGCGAGGGTGGGGCGCCCGCCCCCTTGGCGGTGTTGCGTGCGGGGGCATGCGCAGTACCCTGCTTTTGCTCTGACTCTTCAGAAGTGGCGGTTGGGTTTTTTTGGTCTCTTTGTATCTTTTGTCCAGAATTTGACCCGCCTGCGCACGCACTGCACGCAGTTATTTTTAGTCCCTTATGGTTTCTTTGTATTTCGCCGCTCCAGGAGACGTGTGTCCACCCGGGTCCCGGGTCCCAGGTCCCAGCCTGCCTCAGCCACACTTACTGTCTCACAGGGGAGGCCCCCCACTCTGTGGGCAGGGGTGGGGTGTAGCTCGCAGGGCTGGGTGGGCTCCAGCTGTGGCTCGGAAGGCTTGGAGGGCCTGGGGACGGGCATCTTCAGATATTTCATCCCGTGTGCCGTGGTTCCAGCTTCCCCCAGCCAGGCCCCTGGCCTTGGCCCGGCAGGCCTGCCTGGTCGGACGTTTGGCTGTCTGTGGAGTCCAGCCACTCTGACCATCCTGGCCCTCGGACTAGTGCTGGGTGTTCTCAGCCGCCCCCTCCCCCCATCCCTGCCTTGCACACCTGCGCTCTGCCTGCCTGCCCTGGCCCCCGGGGGTCCCTCGTCTTTCTCTGGGACATTGGTGGGCTTCGCAGTGACCATCCAGTCTTTAGTCCTCACAGATACCATCTGGTCCCTTCCAGCAGCGCAGTCCCAGTTCCTCCTGTTCAAAGTTTCGACACCTGGGCCGCCAGCCCTGCAGGGGCTTTGAGCCTCGCGAGCCAGCAGGGATGGAATCCGTGAGCGTTTCGCTCCCCACCCCTCTGGAAGGGGGGCTGCCTTCTCAGACCACTCGGGAACCACTGTCTCAGGCTGGGTGTTCCGGAAGCAGATGCTGTGCCAGAGGTGGGGGGCCGGATGTGTGTGAGGGGTCCACACTGCGCAGGGCAGAGGGAGGCGGGACTGGGCCAAGAAAGTGTCTGCAGGGGCTTCAGGCCTGTAAGGCGTCGCCTATCCCCGAGGGCGCCCCAGAGCCACTGCCCCCGACAGAGCATCCAACGTTAGGCTGCGGTGGCTGGACCTCTAGAGTGACCTCTCGCTCACTCTGAATGTGGGGTGAAGGGAGGGGTGAGACCTTGAAGGAGGTGACAGCTAGAGGCTGAGCGCTGAGCGCTCCCTGGGGCTGGGCGGCGGGATCCCGCTGGAGGAGCTGTGCCAAGCCCAGGTCCTATGGGGACATCAGGGCTCAGTCATGCTTGAAAGGACTGCTGCCTTCCCCAATTTTACAGCAGTGCCAGGAGAGGGCTGACGCAGCCCGGGGGTGGGGCTCGGCCTCCAGCACCCTGGACGCCTCTGGTCTTTACCGTCCGTCTTCCTGGTGGGCTGGTGGCTCTGTGCGGGCAGGGGTGCGGTCTGCGGTCTGCCGCTGTAGCCGTTCTGGGCACGGCTCAGCTGTGTCTATTTTGAGCACCAACTGTGTGCCAGGCTCTGATTATTTCCCAGAGGAGTGCCGAATGGGTGCACGGCGTGGCTACCCTCGTGTGTCTCCTGCTGGGTCCCCCACCTTGTCGGGACCTGGGGCTTTGATTCCGGGGTGGTGAGTCTGAGCGGGGAGCCTCGTGCAGCCGCAGGACCTCGATGGCCTTTTAAACATTTGAAGGGGGGAAAAGCTTCGTGTTTAGTTTGCTCATGGGTTGGCAGAGAAGTGACCTTTCAGGCCATTTGTGAAGCGGCAGTAAACTGTGACTGAGGCAGGAACTGGGTCAGGACGTGTCAGCGAATGGGTGAGGCCAGTGGTCCTGTCACAGAACCGGCTCCCTCGGGGCTCCTCTGTCTGCTGGACTAGGTGGGTCTCCTCGCCAGCCTCTGACTCACCTTGGGGACAGATTCACTGGCTGGACTCAGAAGGGCGAGTGGCCACGTGGAGTCTGGGCTGGAGGCACTGCCATTCACGCATCCATTCCAAGGAGAACCACCCCTGGCTCAGAGAGGCCTGTCACCTTGGTATAACCCTGTCACCCCAAACCTATTTCACTGTGGAATCTTCTTTTCTCAAAACACATGTTACTCTTTCATGCACACTGGTGTTTGACGGAAAATGTTTTGGGAAGTTTTGACAATAAAGTTTCCTTTATTGTCAAAGGAAATAAGAGAAAGTCCAGGGTAGATTCTCTTGTCCATGGTTGAGGGAGAGACATAAGCCTCTCTTTGCAGATGGCCATGGGGGTCTCTTATGGACTGAATGGGCCACCCCCTTCATCTAACCCCCAGTGAGACTATATTTGGACATGGGGCCTTTATGGAGGTAATTAAGGTTAAATGATGTCATAAGGGTGGGGCCCTGATCCTATATAATTAGTGTCCTTATAAGGAGAAGTGAGTCTCTCTTTCTCTCCCTGCCATGTGAGGACAGTGGGAAGGTGGCCATCTAAAAGCCAGGAAGAGAGCTCTCACCAGAGACTGAATTGGTTGGAACTTTGATCTTGGACTCTCAGCCTCTAGAGCTGTGAGAAATGCTTTGCTGTCCAGGCCCCCAGTCTATGGCATTTTGTTATGGCCGCCTGAGCAGACTAAGAAAGGGTCTGAATGTCCAAATGCTTAGCAATGCTAATGCAGCATGAATGGTGGCTTTGGTTAAGCAAATACAACCATGACACCCTTGGTGGTAGCCAGAGAGAACTGAGCTTGGGGAGCCTCTGGTGAGCTGGAGACCTTGGGAAAGAAAGGGGTGACAGGATCCCACTGGAGCCGAGGTAGGTTCCCAAGTCACAGTTGGCTTAGAAACCTTGAGCGTGAGTTTGTGTTTTTGAGTCTGACCTTCTTTCTGGTTAATGGGTCTTGGGAGCCAGAGTGGTCTTCAATATTTGAGTAGTCCTTTGTGCATTTTAGCATGATCACTGAAGTTAGAGATATTATTTTCTTTAAAACGCTCAGCAGAGCAAATCCTCCGTCCAGTCTAGCTGCCACTTTGAGCATCTCGTGCTCGCCACCAACGTAGCGGTGTGAAATGACACACTTTTGTCATCTCGCGGTTTCTGGGGCAGGAGGCTGGGTTGCATCTGGAGGCTCAGCCGGGGAAGAGTCCAAGCTCCTGTGGCTGTTGGGGGAGGATCCAGGTGCTTGTGGGGCGTCACATGAGCGCTTCCGTTTCTTGCTGGCCGTCACCTGGAAGCTGCCCTCAGTTCCTCGCTGGCCGTCGCGGGGGCTGCCCTCAGGCCACCCTCAGTCATGTGGGGCCCTCTCACATGGCAGCTCCTTCATCAAAGCCAGTAAGGGAGACAGTCTCCCAGAAAGATGGGCATTATGCAGTTCTGTAAAGTACTCGCAAAGGGGACATTCCATAACTGTTGCTATAGTCTAGTGATTACAAACAGGGGACAGCTCAGCCCCCACTCAAGGGGAGGGGGTTACACCAGAAGGCTTGGATCACGAAGTCACTTTAGGGCCCATCCAGCAGAGTCTGTTCTTTGGCCCCCAGTGATTCATGTCCCTCCCGCCTGTAAAAAATACAGTTATCCTTCCAAGGGTCCCAAGAGTCTCCTCCCATTACCGCATTTGCTCAAAGTCCAGAGGCTACGCAGTTGGGTGTTGGGTGAGGGGCTGACCCCCACCCCCCCATTTTTTCTGTTTTTGGCCACTCCATGCTGCACGGTGTGCAGGATCTCAGTTCCCTGACCAGGGATCGACCCTGAGCCCCCTGCAGTGAAAGTGGAGTCCTAACCACTGCACCGCCTGGGGAGTCCCCGAACCCCCATATCTGCCCAAGGTGCATGAGAAGGAGAGCAGGAAGAGATGCTACAGAGGACGAGGGACCACAACAGCCAGGCCTGCGGGGGGGTGGGGGGGGCACTGCAGCCAGGGGAGGTGCCCACTCAGCACGGGTGCCTGGGCTTCTGCACGGAGTTTCATCCTTGGGATTATGCGGGGTGGAGATGCGCACCCTGAAATTTAAATCGAGTTTGTTTTATACACAAACGAGTGATGTGCAGCCCTTGGCTCTTCCAGCATCCCTCCGCAGAGCCCTTGGGCGACTGTGCTGGCGCTGGCTTGGCCTGGTCCTGGGCTCGAGGGGAAAGCAGGTCGCACCCTCCAATGCAGAGCATGATGAGGACCTAGCTGGCCCCGGACCCTGAGGGCCTGACCTTGGGTTCACCAGGACAGAGGCCAGGGACATACACTTCCTCTCGGAGCCGGGCCGGGTCAGTGGAGGGACAATAGGAAATGTCCCACTTCCGACTTGCCCAGGGCCCATATCTGTTAAATGGGAAGAGCGGCCCGGCTGTGTGCGCCTCACTGGACGGTAATGAGTGTCAGGTGGGAGGCTGGCCTCTTCAGGCGCTAGGAGGTGTGGGGGCACGCACCCACAGGTAGGATCAGCGTGCCGTGTTGTCCAGGGGCCTGGGTGCTGTGCGCCGTGCCTGGGGAGGCGGGCAGTGGGATAACCCCTCCAGACACATTTGGACTCATCTGTTGAAGCTCAGCCTGCCGTATGCTGTGACTCAAGGCTCTTCCCCTCGGGAAACGCACACATGGGCCCCAGGAGATGTGTACAAACATATTTCAACAGCCCAAAGCGAGAGGCAGGCCAACTGTCCCTCCATAGGAAAATGGGTAAGTAACTTGTCGTGTGTATAGGCGAACAACATTCAGCAATGGAGGTAAAGGATCTTTAGCTGTGTAAATGCACGACGAATGTCAAACGTAACGTGCAGAAGAGACCGGATCCCAGGAAGAGGTAAGCAGCACTGCGCCGCTGACGTGAAGCTGGGACACGGGCAGACGGCACTGAGCTCCGGGATCTCGGGTGAACAAAGAGGTGGGGAAGTGAGAGGCAATGTGGGACCGGGGGCCAAAAGAGGGTGGTTCTGGGGACTGGGATGCAGAGTGGTCTCAAGACGATCGGTAAAGTTTTCTTTCTTTCTTTTTTTTTTTGTGATATGCGGGCCTCTCACTGTTGCGGCCTCTCCCGTTGCGGAGCACAGCCTCCGGACGCGCAGGCTCAGCGGCCATGGCTCACGGTCCCAGCCTCTCCGCGGCATGTGGGATCCTCCCGGACTGGGGCACGAACCCGCGTCCCCTGCATCGGCAGGCGGACTCCCAACCACTGCGCCACCAGGGAAGTCCTAAAGTTTTCTTTCTTATTCTGGGTGGTGGGCATGGGAATGCCGGTTTCATTTTTATTGTCTTTAAAATAAAATATCCCCACGTTATAACCTTTTCTATATCTGCTACCTAGGATAATACATACAGAACGGCTTCCCACGTGTCATCATGTCCTTTACACGCGTTACCCTCCCTTAATCCTCACCACCCATCTGTAACCACCCTTGTTGTTGCCCCCATGAAAGATGGTCCATCGGGCTGCTGCCGGGGACCAGGCTCCGGGTCAGTGAAGACATTTCCCAGCACCTCTGTTGCGCCTGGGTGGAGCCACGTGGCCAAGGTCCAGCCAGGGGAATGTGGGCACCGTCTTGCTCCCTGGTCCCTAAACCCTCCACGCAACCCCCCGTGTGCTCCCTTCCTACGCTGACTGGGTGTTGACTTGGACACTGATGCCCATGGTGACTTTGGGAAATCACACTTGGAAGAGCCTCTGTGAGCCTGGGTCCCTGCACAGCTCCCTGGCTTGGAAGACCAGGCCGCCCGCCTGCACGATCGTTGGATGTGACACAAGAAGTAGCAAACTTCTATTTTCTTGGGCCACTGAGATTTGGGCCTTAGGCATGACAGCGGGGGTCAGCAGACTATAGCCTGGGAGCCACATGTGTTACCTGCGTTCGTGTGGACCTGAGCTAAGAGTGGTTTTCCATGCAAGGCTGGGGTGACTTCAGCTGTGCCGAAGCTGGGCTGGCCTCCCGTCTCCACACATCTCCTTGGTTCTGAGATTAACTTTTCAGTTCATGGTTCACGGTCCTGTGGGCTGGAGAGCTTATCCAAGGATAATAACCACGGGCTCATGAAATCATAGGATTCCTGGGGCTGGGCGGGACCACAGGGGGCCCTCTGCTCCATCTCCTTGTTGGACAGAGAGAGAGACTGGCCCACAGCAGGCAGGGCGGACCAATCTCAAATGACCTCGTGTCGGGAGGTCTAGAAGCTGAGCCCTGGCGTCCTCTGGAGGCCTGGCCACCTTATGCTCTCTCCGCTCTGTGCCTGAGGCGCTGGTCACTGCTCTGGGTCCCTGTACCAGGGGGTTAGCTAGAGAGCGGGAGCCCCTCCACATCTCGGTTTGAGCTCAGGTCATGGGCCCCCATCTGCTTTGCTGGGGCTCTGCGTCAGATGGTGTGGAACAGAAACCCAGATCAAAGGAAGCCGTGTCCGCTGACCCTCTGTTCTTTTCCTGGGTGTGTCCCTTCCTCTGTGAGGAGGACGATGGGCAGGGCTGGATGTAGACATCCCTGGACGTCCCAGCAACAGCCTCGCCACCAGGAACACGCTCTGTGGCCATGAGCACGGCAAGCCCTCTTCCCATCTGCTGTTGGAGACCCTGACGGGATTCCCCTCGCTTTGTCGACACAGGGATGCCTCCTCCGACCTCCTGGAATGTGTCTCACTATCTTCCCCGGCAAAGACTGCTAATGACGAGTGAACGCCTTTTCTCATATTGACGTATTGACAAACTTGACCTCTGGGAAAGCGACCCGGCTTCCAGCTCTCCATCTGGTGGCCAGGGCTGTCTATCCCCCACACGTCTGACACAGGAGCTTCCCACTCTGTTTTCCTCTTTTCGTCGGACGGGGGAGGCCTGCTCTGCTCGCCCGGACTCCTAGTTCCTTCATTGATCTGCGGGCACTGCCGGTGGTGGGGCTGCCTCAGCGGCTGCACCACAAAACCACGGCGCCCACTCAGTAGATGGGGCTGCTCCTGCTTGGTTCTCCTCTGAGCGTTCCTCGGAAACCCAGGCTCCACCCGGGCTCCCGGAAGCCTGTACAGAGAGAGCACGGCTACGTGTGTGCCTCTGACCACCCGGACCCGGAAGTGCTTGGGGCACTTCCTCTTCCCTTCCATTGGTGAGAACTAATCACACGGTTCCACTCAGCTGCAAGGGAGGCTGGGAAACTGGCGGGGCACCGGCCCCCAGCATAACTACACCTCGGAAAAGGAGTCAGATACTGGCGGGTCAGCTGGTCATTTCTGCCCCTGGCTCAGGCCTCCCCATCTTGGCCTGGTAACGCTTCCTTTAACTTTCCACAATCTCAGCCATTGTGTGTTGATTTTATGGTCAGGTGATCAGATCTGAGGGCCATCTACCATCTGCCTTCAGATCTTCTGTGCCATCTCTTGTATTCTAGTGCTAGATGAGGGGACAGTGGGAAACTCGGCCAAGTACTGGGTTGAACTTTTGGCTAGACTTTGTGGGTGAGCAGACTGTCCCACATCCTCCACCAGCTGCGTCTCCTGCATTTCGATCTGCATTGCCGCTGGGATCACGGAAGCAGAAGGTGGGTGTTTTGGTGGAGGTATCTTTCTAGCTGAAGCAGGAGGGGCTGCTCTAAGACAGGGGCAGATTCTTAGCACCTCTGCCACAGCCCACGGGCCATTGTTAGTTGGCCACTGAGCCCCGAAGAAGCCTCAGAATCCTTCTTAACATAGAGCCCCAGGGGAAAATAAATGAAGGCCAATAAAATGAGAAAAGCAAAGACTGCTTATTCAGGTCTTGCTATAGCAAGGGAGTCATGTATCACGACTTTCATTTTGGCAGAGACTCAGAGGCAGGCAGGGGAGTGGGGTTTTGTTTTTAATTAATTTATTTTACTTATTTATTTTTGGCTGCATTGGGTCTTCGTTGCTGCGCATGGGCTTTCTCTAGTTGTGGTGCGCGGGCTTCTCATTGTGGTGGCTTCTCTTGCCGCGGAGCACAGGCTCTAGGTGCGCGGGCTTCAGTAGTTGTGGCTTGCGGGCTCTAGAGCGCAGGCTCAGTAGTTGTGGCGCATGGGCTTAGTTGCTCCGCGACATGTGGGATCTTCCTGGACCAGGGCTCTAACGCGTGTCCCCTACACTGGCAGGCGGATTCTTAACCACCGCGCCACCAGAGAAGTCCCAGAGTGGGTAAGTTTTATAGTGGAAAAAAGGGGACGGATATGCCGTGATTGGAGGCTGCTGGTCTGGGGAAGCTGTAGGAGGGCTAACCAGAAGCAGGCATCCTATGTGATGGGTTAGGGTGTATAGAGTAGATGCTGGAATCAGTTCCTTACTACTGATAACTGGTTTTCCAGAATCTCGGCTGTAGCAGTGAGGAAGGGTCTACTCCTTGCAGACAGATATGATGCCTGATACCACCTGGAAGGAAGCATCCTCTCCCTCAGGATTTCGGGAGACGATGAAAGTTGCAAATGGCTGAGCCTACATATTAGCATGAAAACTCTGGGGAGGACACTCTGAAGTCACCCACGACGTGGGTATGTCCAACATCTAGAAGAGGCAGGCAGTGGGACCGGAGGATACATGACCAGCTCCTTCTTGCCAGAGAGCTTGGGGCTTCACCCAGTGATGCTGTGAGGGCAGACTTTTGCTCTGGTCTTTTCCCTCTTTTCTGCATAGGTGGTCCTGAAAGAGCAGTTCTGGGGTCAGTGGCCTGCGTTCAAATCCTGGCTTCACCGTGTGGGATCCTGGGCAATCTAATAACCCTTCAGAACCTCCCGATTGTAAAACTGGGGTGATGGCGGTGCCTGCCATGTTGGGCTGTTGGGCGGAATCCACGAGATAAAGGGGGAAGAACACTTTGCCTGGGACCTTCCCTGAGTGACCGCTCGGCAAAGATACCCAAGGATCACGTTACTGTGTTTCTGTCTGTGCCATGCTGCTCCCAACCTGGCCTGTGTGCACCTAAGGGACTGGAGCTCTTCATCGTCACTGGAGGAACCCTTCCAGCAGAGCGTTTGTGTCTCGCTGCTTTTCCTCCAATAAACTCTCCAGAAAGAGTTGTCTGTTCCCGGAGGGCTCTGTTTGCCACGTGTGCCTCCACGATTCTTCCCGTCTTGCTTCTTCATTTGCACGCTTGTTATCCTGGGTCTGTGCTCTCTCCGTAGATGAAGAATGGGCTTCATCATAATCTGAGCCCCAAACAGGATCCTTTCGTGGCCAGAAATACGGCCCCCAGGACAGTGGTCCTGTGGGTATTATTACTGAGCCCGGATCCTGGGATACAGTAGGTACATAACAAAGTCATTCACACACAGCAGTTGCCTAATGTGTGCCAGGCACAGTGTAAATGCTTGAAGAAGAGTGGTTTTTCCCCTATTTACGGACGAGGCTCTGGGGTAAGTGACTTGCCATGGGCCACGGAGGGGCCAAGAGCCATGATTTGAAGGCCGGTCCAGCTCCAGGGATGCCTACTTAACTGCTCCGGTGCCCTGACCTCCCTGGTGGTAGCAATTTCCCTGCTCTCCCCGCCGCACCCACTTGCCTCCCAGCCCCTCCAGCTACAGCAAGTGTGGGGTAAATACTTGTTGTGGTGGAGTTGGAGCACGGACCACTGCTGACGCGTGTAAAATTCTGTACGCGCCCTCGGAGTTGGGGAAATGGGTGTCAGGGAAGGTTTTGGAGAAGGTGGGACATGGATTCTCTCAAAGACTGGTCATGGCGGCCCTGTCAGGCCTCATCAGCCCACCAGAAGGGCTGTGTCTAGCCCTCCAGCTGGGGCCTGTGCAGCCAGCGGGCCCAGATCTGCCTCTGAAGGACTTCAACACCGGCATGAAGAAACAGTCCCTATGTTTCAGAAGAGCCAGCTCAGCCCCGCCCAGCATCTGCTAGAGATTAAGGATCAGTGAATTCGCTCCCCGCCCGCCCCTGCCCTCGAGCGTTACTGGTTTGCTGTGTCTCTAAATGGACAGTTAAGATTAAAGTGAGTTCCAGGATTTTGTGCAATCCTTGAAGATAAGAAGTCCAGCTGGGGTTTGGAGCAGAATTCTTTGTGCTGCCGAAGCATTCCTGAGAGTCCAGTCACAGAGAGGCCGAGCTTCCCACGTGTACTGCTTGCCGTCACCAGCTGGGGGGGCTGGTGGGGGGCTGGGGCCCAGATCGGATGGCATTTCATTCACGCCTTCATTCAGAGACTTGCTGAGTTCCTGCTCTGGGCTGGTACCTTGCCCAGTGCCGGGAATACAATGATGAGAAAGAAAGGAAAACCAAAAGTACCCCCAGCCTGTTCCTGCTCCGGAGAAGCTAGCCCTGTAGAGGAGAGGAGAGAGTTAGCCAAGTAGCCGGGAACTGAGTGTAATTACCTGGGCGGGAGGTGCTGAAAAGGCAGGTGCCGGAACCACGGAAGAAGCAACGGGACCAGAGCTGTCTCGGGGGCCGGGGAGGGGTGGGGGCTTCCTGGAGGAAGCGGCTTTTGAGGAAGCGGCTTTTGACGGATGAGTAGGAACTAGTGAGGGGGAGGGACAGCCTGTGCTCCGTGGCTGGAGGGAGTGGGGCTGGTCCAGGGCTCTAAGGAGGTGAGGCTGGAGCAAAGGCACAGGCGACAGTGGGGAGGCAGTGGGACAGGTTGGTGAGAATGGATGGCCGGCCAGGCTGGAGCAAGGTCCTGGAATGGACCCTGTAGTCTCGGAGAGATCCCGGCGTTTGGGAAGGACAGGGGAGCATGGAACGTCACCATTTACTGACCGATGAGGCAGTATTTCAATATTTTGTGCCCCGTCCCAGTGGTCCCGTGTCCCAGAGGCACTGCAGCCCTGGAGCAATGGGAAGATTTTCATGGGAGTAGAGTGTGCGGTGGGGATGTCATCAGGCGGCATCTGGCTAAGCCCCGCTGACTGCAGGGTGAGGACAGGCTGTCAAGGACGTGAAGGGGATGTACCACCAGGTACCAGGGTCCCACTGTCCTCTGGGTGCGAGAGGGCGCTGGACCCTCGGCCGGGCTGGGCAGGGTGGACGTGGGGTGGACCTGGAGTGGAGGAGTGCGGCCCGCGCTTCGTGCTGGGCTCTGGGTCTGCCTGGGTGAGTCCACCTTGAAGCCTCCTTTCCTGGCGCAGGTGGCAGATGCGGCCGTGTCTCCGTCCCTGCGTCGTGTGGCCCATTCTGGGGATTGACTCTGTACTTTTCCTTCTCCTTTTCAGACACAGCTGACCTCTTCCTGCCCAGGAGGGCCTCAGGGCCTTAGTTTGTTGTAGGCTGGCTTCCCACCAAGTCAGACCCCCAGGCGAAGATTCGGATGCAAATAATTTACATTGGCGGTGACGCTAGGAGTCACTCCGGGGCGGGGCCACCGACGGGAGTGTGCCTGACTGAGCGGGCCTCTGAGTCGTCCCGATGAGGGTGGTGACGGTGCTGGGGTGCTTCTTGGCCCTTCTCATCCCTTATTCTTCGAGGGTCATTCTGGGCTTTCGATCCCCTGCATTCGTGGACAGAGCAACCCCACGTCAGAGAAGCATGGCGAGCGGGGGTCGCTGTGGGAGGGAGCTGTGTGCCGGCGGCCTTGGGGCAGGTTGCGGGCATGTGGGCGGGGCATCCGCCCGGTGGGGATGGCCCGTCCTTTGCACTGTTCAGATCGCTTGAGGCTCTCTGTAAGCCCATCCTGTCCTGTCTTTGACGCTTCAGTGTGGTTGCTCTTAGCACCCCCCCACGCCCACCCCAGAAAACACCTCCCTTCAGGAGAGCTGGTGGGACGAGCTGCAGCATTGTCACTGCAGTGCCCTCCACGGCATCAGCCAGACGCCCCGCCCTGCACCCACACCCTGTACCCGCACTTCTCCTGGCCTGGGCTGCTTGATAACCGCAGCCTTCCAGCCCCGGGGTGGCTGCTGTGATTGCCCATGACTGTCATCCCCAGGGCGGCAGCCCCAGGAGGGGGCCCAGGACGATGCCTCCCTGCCCCCGTCACACAGAGAGGGGGCGGAGAGGTAGGTCGGAGAGACTCCTGTCTTTGCTTCACGCTCAGCTGCCGGGAGGAACCCAGAGCCAGACGGCAATTGTCACGTCAGGGTCACAGGGACCCTTGTAAACTGCCCTGAAGGAAGGGCTTCATCCCTGGGGACTGGGACCTCTCATCCTACAGAGTGTGAAGCTGTGGGGTCAGGAAGCGCAGGTTCCCCCCGGTGGGCACGGGAAGCCGTAGCGAGAAGGCTCACTCTGCCCTCCACACCTTGGTTCGGGGACATGTGTCTTCTAACTACTGGGGTCAGAGCAGTCACTGTACGGTGGCCATAGGTTCAAAATGCATATTGTACCTTGAAGGACAACGGTTCAAAATATATACTGAATGTTTCTCTTTTCTCTTTCACTTCATATACTTCTATCAAGATGAAATTCGCTAACATGTAATTATCCACTTTAAAGTGAGCAATTCAGCGGCATTGAGTGCGTTCACAATGTTGGGTGACCGTCACCTCTATCTAGCTCTCCAACATTTCTATCGCCCCACAAGAACACCCCACAGCCATGAAATCATCGCCGCCATCCTCTTCCTCCCGTCTCCTGGCAACTGCTGATCGGTTTTCTGTCTCTACAGACTTGCTCATTCTGAATGTTTTATATGCGTGGGATCGAACGATGCGTGGGTCTTCCGCGCCTGGTTTCTTTCACCGAGTGATGTTTTCACGGTCCATCCACGTTGCAGCATGGACCAGTACTACTTCCCTTTTTGTGACTGGATAATACTCCACTGCGCGGGTAGACTGCGTTTGTTTATCCATTCTTCTGTTGCCGGGCATTTGGGCTGTTTCTAGCTTTTGGCTATCAGACACTGTATCTTGAAGGACAGTGTCCTAGCTCCACAGTGGTCATTGTCAAGCCGAGGCAGTAGCTAAGCCTTTCAGGAGCCTTTTATATTCTAGCAGGCTGGAGGTTCTGGGTGACAAGGTATGAGACAGGACCCGTGGGTCCCGGGGTCATGGTCCCATTGTCACTCTACCTTCACCATGACGGGGATCTGCTGGCCTGAGGCACATCCTGCTGGACCCTGTGTTGCTGAGTGAGATGCCCTGTGAGGTCGTGGTGAATGCTGTTGGCAGAGGCTGTGTGGACAGGGAAAGAGAACCCACGCCTGGAGCACTGACCAATGCAGGAAGGCAAATTGCCTCCAGGGCAGAAAGGCTGATGGTTCTGATATACTCGCCTTGACACAGGGATGCTGGCTGGCTGCGTGGAGGAATGGCGCCCTGTGCGGGGCTCAGCGGTGGTGTTGCTGCTGACAGCTGCACACTCAGCAGGGGCAGAAGCTAGAGCAGCCCCGGTGAGAGGGGCCTGAGGTCGGTGGGCCGCTGCAGAGTCCCCAGCCTCAGCGGCACGCAGCTCTGTTCCCACACTCATTGTTCAAACCCTGGGTGATGAGAGAGAGGCTGGCTGACCCTCTCCAGGCGAGCATCCCGCCTTCGTGGCTGTGCTCACACCAGTGCCCCCCAGAGACCATCACCTGCAGGGGAGCCCACCTACCTCTCGCCAAGACCTCCGGGTCCCTGCCCTTCCAATCCTGCTCCTTTCAAGCCACTTACCCCTGCCCCAGACGCATGGTGTATGCTAATCTTCTGCCGTTTCTGCTGCCACACAAAGTTGATGACAAGCTTCCTGCTTGACGCTCTGTCTTTCAGGGCCACCCCCAAGTGAGGGGGGCTGGAGCATGGTGGGTGCTGTGGTCTTGACGGGCGTGAGTCACTAGGCAGCCAGTGGGTGGGGAGGGGTGGAAATTACCCGTTAGGAAACCGTGAATGGCGTGTGCAGAAGGAAGGCCGAGTGGCCCTGCCATGGAGTAGAGGCAGAATAGGCTGAACCCCCCCCTGTGGTTTTGTCATTTATTGAATGGTGCAAATCCACAGCTATTTTTTTTTTTATTGCTCTTGGTAATGCTTTTAAAATTTTGCAATAAACCCATTCAGTGGCAACCAGCAGAAACATGAAAATCGCACTTAAAAAAACGATTGAAGTTTGATTCCTTTTCCTCGAGAAAGTGGAACATTTAACTTGTATGAACTCGGTGTGGACCTTGATCTCCAACGTGGGGCAGTGGTGACAACGCTGAGTGGGCGGGAGCCAGAGGGCACGGCTGTGGGCGTGGTACCAGCTGGTCACCAGTGGGCGGTCCCCCGAAGCCTGGGGCAATGGCACAGGTGCCGCCGCAGGTCAGGGACACGTGACTCTGAAGCCCGTCATTTTCTTCAGAGGGAACGTCTGTTCTTTGAAATGGATTTTGCTTGCTTTTTTATTCCAGGTCTTGTACGCGCATCCTCAGAAGAACTTTGCAAGCCATTGAGTGACTCCTGTTCAGATTAGCGACATCCGTTGTTTCAAGCAAGAAATCAGTTAAATTAATTCCAAAAATGTTTTGCTTTTTTTTTTTTTTAATCCAGTGGATGGAATATAGGTAAAGCAATTGGAAGTTCATTCGAACAAATGTGAAATAGCTGATGTCCTGTCAATCCTGGTGCAAATTCAGTAACAAAACAAACCCTTCAACATTGAAATTTTGTTCATCTTGAAGGGGTTTACGAGATGAATTTGGAAGGATCACAGCACTGTGATAAAAAATACAATATTTTGATGAAGTTAAGAAATCCATTATTATTGGGAACTGCTTGTGGTTTGTATGAAATTCCTAACTGCATTTAAGCTAGCTTGATGTGTGGCCAACAGATATAGAAGGTGGAGTCGTCAAAATGGCCTTCCCTGGCGGTCCAGTGGTTAAGACTCTGCGCTTCCACTGCAGGGGGCACGGGTTCGATCCCTGGTCGGGGAACTAAGGTACCGCATGCCGCGTGGTGCGGCCAAAACATAAAAATTAAAATTAAACTGAACTACAAAATTTGTTTCAAAGGTGATGTGTCATTAAAGAAAAAACCCTTCAGCGTAGCAGCTTGTACGGTCTCTGTTTGCTGCCTGCCATCTGAGTTCAGAAATGTTTGGGCCATCGAAGAATTACCTGGGATGGTATCGAACGTTTTGGAAAAGGAGTCTTTTGCATTGGATTGAAATTCGCTCGGAGAGCTTTCATCAGACGTTTTGACAAAGAGTCAAAGCACCTGAGCTTTTGAATCTTTTAAGAATTGTCATGATTGAAAACAAAGTTTGCAGAGTTGAGGCCACTGATGCTTATCCCTCTGAAAGCAAAGGAGGAAACAGACAAATTTCACTGGAGGGCTCAGACAGTGCGTGAGATCCAATTTCAAGTGGTATAATTGTGCTTCGGAAAATCGTACTTGTGGGAAGAATGTTTTGAGGGCGCTTTTAGGTTTAATTGGATACATTTACTTCCTGAAGCTAAATGGAACCAAATTGAGAGAGCCCTTCAAGGGAATCACATGTAGAGACCACCCATCTGAACGCTGCCTGATAAATAGACTTGCGAAGAAAGGCTCTCTGAATAGAGATGCACCTGAAAGAATATTGGGGTTGAAATATGTACGCGTTTAAGTGAAACAGAAACAACAAACCAAGACTCCAAACAAATAAACCTAAGATTGCGAATATCCTCCGTTCAGCGGAAATTGCTTTGAGCTTAGCAGGTATCTCAGCATTTATCAAAAATATATTTTCTCAAATAGAAATACTATGGTTTACAGAGAAAGGGCTAGCAAAGGCCTCAAGGAATTCAGATTAATTCCCGTCAATTTGAATGATCTGCCAGCAATTTCATGAAAAACATAAAAAATAAGACCAACTTGGAATAAACACCAGCAATGAGCATTAAAGGTCCACGCGGCTGAGATGGGTAACGGACCAAGGATGATAAATACAGACACACGTTTTATTTCACTTTAATGTACTCAGATGTATTTTCCTACTTTTAGAAAGCATTTTATTTTGGGACATAGTGTTGGGATCGAACTATTTTACAGAGCCTCCATTACAATACAACCAACTTGCAGGTGGAAGCGCGTTGCCAGCCTGGGTAACTTTGGTTACGGCTGACACCCCTCCGCGGCTGTGTCTGTACTTATAATGCCTGGTACGGTGCCAGGCACTCTGCTCAGTCATGTGGAACTCTAAAATTGGTGTTTATCTTAATGTGGTCTCAAAAAAATTCTTGTTCATGAAATTTCTGGCAAATCATTCAAGTTCATGGGAATCAATCTGACTTCCTTGAGGCCCTCACTAGCTCTTTCGCTGTCGACCGTCGTATTTTTATTTGAGGAATATCCTCTCGATGGAGTCTGGGATGTCCCGCGGTGGGGATGAACCCAGCGTCACCCTAGCTGGGCTGAGCGAGAGAGATGGCATCGGCCACGCCACCCTGGGCGCCGTCTGGGGAGCACTGCCCCTCAGGCGCCAGCTCTGGACCGTGGCCCCGGGGGCACAGGCCCCTTCAGGTCAGACCGGCTCCTCAGCGTGTCCCTGCAGCCAGGACCCAGTGGCCTCCAGACCTCTCTTTCCCTCTGCACCCAGACCCTGGGGGGAAGGCAGGGCCTCAGCCTTAGGTTGCGGGGAGCAGAGGGCTGGCTGCTCCGGGCCAGCTGTGCGACGTGCTCTAGCTTCTGGTGGCAGATGAGCTTGCGGGCTTCAGCGCAGAGGGCTCCGTGGAGGGGCCTCTAGACGGGAGGGGGATGCAGGGACAGGCCGGCCCAGGCCTGAGGGCCACCTTGCACTGTCTCAGATGGGGGTGCCCGGGGAGCACTGTGCTCCTAGGCGTGGGACGGGTGGGCTGGACCCCTGCGAGGATGGACCAGGAGGGTGGCCAGCGGGTGCGGCCACGGGGCCTGGACCCAGCCTGGCTCTTGCTTGCTTTCAGACCCCGGAGCTCACCCAGACTCCTGCGGCTGCTGCAGAGGGCAGGGCCTGAGCTGGGGAGACCGTCTTGGGGCGGGGTGCCCCTCAGGAGGCGCAGTGCTGCCACGTGGAAGGCGGGAGGTGGGGACGTGGCGTCTGCAGCCCTCGCCGGCCGGCCTGGTCTGTGGGAGGCCCGGCGGGGTGAGTCATGGGAGCTCAGAGCTGAGCGGAACGGGGCCCAGCTGTTTGCAGGGCGGCGCGGACGTCCCTGTGTTATTGTAAACTGAGCGGGGGTAGGGGTGTGGGCGGGTCCCGCGTGCTGACCTCCCTGGGAAAGGCTGTTGCAGGCCGCAGGCTGCCGGGTGGGTACGGCTCCCCCCGGGTCCAGCCTGCACCGTCTGGCACTGAGGACTTTCCGGGGACCCGAGCCCTTGTGTGCTGGAGCCGGGAGGGTCCTGGGCACACGGCACAGCTGGTCCCCCTGGTCGGGTCTGGGTAGCTGGACAACGTTGGCTGTCTCTCCTGATACGATGGCCTGGGATGGGGAAACCGAGGCACCCAGAAATCAAGTAACAGGCCCAAGGCCCCGAGGTCACCAGGCTTGGAACCCAGAGTTTCCTGGGAATAAATCACTGCTGTCTGTTCTGAGAGCTGTGGTCCAGCCCAGGTGACGCATGCTTGGCAGTGACCCAGTGCCCCCTCCAGACACGCACATTAGGCTGTTTCTCCCACTAGCAGGAGGCAGCCTCTGGAATCTTCTGCTCCCAGCCCCTGGCAGGTATTTCCACCTGATGAGAACTAATGGGCCATGTGACATTTGGGCCAGATGAGGGTGTTCAGAGGCTCCAGTCCTCCAGGGCTGCAGGAACACTACACCTCATAGCGAGCAGCGGACACCCACCCTGGCTGCTGGATTCTGGACGCCCCTTTCCACACCCGAGCTCCCGCTCAGGAGGCCCTCCCTGCAGACCAGACCCCCCCCCCCCAACCCCCCCGATCCCTCCCTCCCTCCCTGCGAAGCCCCTGGAGACTCCAGGCTCGGAGCCACTGCCTGCATCACCCCACGGCCTTCTCCTCTGTGTCTGTGTCTCTCCTCTTCTCATAAGGACACCGGTCCTTGGGTTTAGGCCCACCCTAACCCAGGAGGATCTTTTCTCCATCCTTAACTAATTACATCTGCACAGACCCTATTTCCCAAGGAGTCACATCCTGAGGTTCTGGGTGGACACGAATTTGGGAGGGGCACTATTCAATCTACTTTCTTATGAAGAGGCAGAGCTAATCAGAGAACGCAGGAAGCACAGACCTCCTCGGCTTCCTGGTTACTGGCCCCTGATTGACAGGTATGTTAACACTACCTGGCTGGATGGTCGTAACACAAGAGACTTCATTATTTGCATACATTCAGGGCTCATTTAGACTTACCCACTTTTTTTCACCCAACTTTCTATGCACTCCTCTCTTCTTACAAACATTCCTTCCATCTGGAATCACATAAGGATATGCCTGGAATTCTCCCTTTAGGATTTCCTGCAGAGATAGTCCGTCGCTGGTGAACTCTCTCTGTTTTGTTATCATCCTGAAAATGTCTTTATTTTGCCCTCATTCTTGGAAAGCGTTTTCGCTGGGTATTTTCTTTCAGCTCATTGAAGATGGCCTTTCACGGGCTTCTGGTTTTCATTCCTGTATTGGACAAGTCAGCCGTTAATGTTACTCTTTAGAAAGTAATCTGTCTCCTTCTCTGGCTCTTTTTCAAATACATTTGACCTTTGAACACCACGGGGCTTAGCGACTCCGAACCCCGGCTCCCACCATGCTGTCAAAAATTTGCATATAACTTTTGACTCCCCCCGGAGCTTGACTATTAATAGCTTACGGTTGACCGGAAGTCTTACTGATATCATAAACAGTTGATTATACATATTTTGTATGTTATATGTATTGTACATGGTATTTTTAAAATAAAGTAAGCTAGAGAAAAGAAAATGTTATTAAGAAACTTGTAAGGAAAAGAAAATACATTTAGAGTATTTATTTATCCATTCTATAAGTTTACATTATCTGTTTACAGGATGAATCGTCTGCCGGTACCTATATCAATATTGTCTTATATGATACAAAACACAGTACATGTTAATATGTATTACTAGCAGTGGACATCAAAAATGAAAAGATAACGTGAAAAAAATCATTTATATACAGGTGTAACGATTCATGCATTCATAACAAAGACACGGCAGTACGATTGCTTTATGGTCACCTGGTGTCATCAATACAATTGCCTCACAGTAGCCTAACCTAAGACTAATAAATGAATCGTTATAAAATGTTTATGGCATACGGTATTACTGTCATGTTCATAATACAGTATTGGAAACATTGTTACATTAGAAAAAACACCTCTGATGATAGGCTGGTACTGTTTCTGTAGTATCTTCAATTAGGAGAGAGAGAGAGAGAGGCATACAGTAAGGTAATGTGATTGTTTGGAAGCAAAGTTATGAAACAGTAAGAAAATGAGCACATTATTAATCTTATATTAAATATCATTCACCTTATGCCTACGTCAGGATAGAACCGTATCTACATAGATTTTATGCATTCATGATGTGCGTCTTTTTCTTAATTTTTTCGATATTTCTAGCTATGTGGTTTGTCTGCGAGTTTTTTCCTATTGTCTCGAATCTCCAAAAATTTTTCCAATATACTTTTTGGAAAAAAATCTATGTTGAAGTGGATCCGCTCAGTTCAAACCTGTGTGGTTCAAGGGTCAACTGTATTTCTCTTTCTCTCTGTAGTTTTGCTAAGATGAGTCTAGGTGTAGATTTCCTTTTGTTAATCCTACTTGGGGTTCATTGGGCTTTTCTGGGGGATATTTTGTGTGTGTGAGTTCCACCAGTTCTATAAAATTCTCAGACGTCCCCTCTTCAAGTATTACTCTGAGCTTCTGTTTTTTCTCACCCTCTGGAGCGTGGTTAGACCAAGTCATTCTTTTCTCCATGTCACCAAACCTGACACCTTTCCCATCTTCTTGCCTCTCTGTGCTGCAACCTCTATAACATCTCTGCTCTGTTCTTTGCTTCAGTACTGTTCCTTCAGTTGAATTGGGTATACTATGAAAATCAAAATCCAGTAAATAATTTTAATGAATGTATTTTTCATTCCCAGGTTTCTCCTTGTTTTTACCCTATTGGTTCCTTTTGAATAGTTTCCTGTAGATTTTTCCATCTGGCTCTGATTTCTTTAGGCTTGATAGAGACGTAGTTGTTTTATAATCTATCTGATTTTTCCAGTATCTGAGCTCTGTGGGTGTGTTTCCTCTCCTGTTGCTCACTCTTTGGGTTACGTGCCCTTCTGCGCTTGTACTGAGACCTGCTTGCTGTCGTGAGTAGATAATTTGTGGAATTCCTTTGAGGTCGAGGCTAAGTGGGGAAAGTCCACATTTGGTCCTTCTGGGTCCTGGGCCACCACAGAGCCAGGGTCACTTTGAGGTAAATTCAGGTGACTCCAGCCCCACGCTCTGTCCTGAGGTGGCTCCCCTGTGGTCCCTGGGGGGGGGCCTTTAGTGCGTCTGTTTCTGGTTCACTTGTGTCCTGAGAGTGGGGCCCTTCATGCTCTAGGCTTTACGAGTTGTGCCTCCTGGGGGCTGCCCAGGGCGTGCGGGCCTGGGCTGGGGTCTCTGTGTCTTGAGGCTATTGAAACCCAAGGTCCCTTTGGTTTTTCCACAAGTTCTCAATTAAGAAAATGTTCAGCTGCACTCACGTCTGTGGGCCTGCCCCCCTTAGACTGTGGCCTCCTTATTCCTTACTATCTTGTTACCTCATTGCTTTAAAAAACTTTTTAAAGCACTTTTGTTCCTCAGTGAGAGATTGGCCTGATTAACCTAATCTGTCCTTTTACCAGAAGTGTAAGTGAAGGAAACCTCCCACATCCCCGCATCTTCTCATCCATCCGTCCAACCATCCATGGAAACAACTTAGGTTGTTTCCACGTCTTGGCTATTGTAAATAATGCTGCAGCAAACCTGGGGGTGCAGATGTCTTTTGAACATAGAGATTTTATTTCCTTTGGATAAATACCCAGAAGTGGAGTTGCTGGATCATATTGTAGTTCTATTTTTAATTTTTTGAGGAACCGCCGTGCTAAGTTCCATAGTGGCTGCACCAGTTTACATGGCTACCAACGAGGGGTTCCCTTTTCTCAAAGTCCTTGCCAACGTTTGTTATCTCTTATCTCTTTGGTAATAGTCACTCTAACAGGTGTGAGATGATATCTCATTATGGTTTTGATTTGCATTTCTCTGATGATTAGCGATGTTGAGTATCTTTTCATGTACCCATTGATCACTTGTGTATGTCTTCTTTGGAAAATTGTCTATTCAGTTACTCTGCCAATTTTGAAATCAAATTATTATCAGCTTTTGTTACTTCGTAGCATGCATTCTTTTTTTTTTTTTTTTTTTGTGGTACGCGGGTTTCTCACTGCTGTGGCCTCTCCCGTTGCGGAGCACAGGCTCCGAACGCGCAGGCTCAGCGGCCATGGCTCACGGGCCCAGCCGCTCCGCGGCATGTGGGATCTTCCCAGACCGGGGCACGAACCTGTGTCCCCTGCATCAGCAGGCGGACTCTCAACCGCTGCGCCACCAGGGAAGCCCAGAGCTTCGTTCTTAATATAACTTAGCTATTAGTCCTTTATCAACTATATGATTTGCAAATATTTTCTCCTATTCTGTAGGTTTTGCCTTTTCATTTTGTTGATGTTTTCCTTTGCTTTGCAGAAGATTTTAGTTTGACGTAGTTCTCCTTGTTTATTGTTACTTTTTGTTGCCTTTGCTTTTAGTGTCAAATCCAAAATCTTTGCCAACTTGTTGTCCTGAATCAACTTCTTCCAAACTTCTGCTAATGTTGATATTTTGATCTCTTCCCATGAATCAAGAATGTTCCTAATGGTATCTAGAATGGTGAACACTTTCTAGAAAGCTTTCAATTTACTTGTCCCAGCTGCATCAAAGGAATCACTGTCTATGGCAGCTGTCACCTTACAAAATGTATTTCTGAAATAATAAGACTTGAGAGTGGAAATTCCTCCTTGACCCAGGGGCTGCAGAACGGATGCTGTGTTATCAGCAAGGAAACAACACTGATCTCATTGTACATCATCTCCATCAGAGCTCTGGGGTGACCAGGTGCATCGTCAATGAGCAGTACTATTTTGAAAGGAAATCTTTTGTTCTGAGCAGTAGATCTCAACAATGGGCTTGAAATATTCAGTGAACCACGTAGTTAACGGATGTGCTGTCATCCAGGCTTTGTTGCTCCATGTATAGAGCACAGGCAGAGTAGATTTAGCATTATTCTGATGGGCCCTGGGATTCTGGGAATGGTAAATGAGCACTGACTTCAACTGAAAGTCGCCAGCTGCATTAGCCCCTAACGAGAGAGTCAGCCTGTCCTTTGAAGCCAGGCATTGACTTCTCCTCTCTGGCTATGAAAGTCCTGGATGGTGTCTTCTGCCTGGAGAGGCTGTTCTGTCTACACTGAATATCTGTTGCGTGGTGTAGCGCCTTCATGAATGATCTCAGCTGGATCTTCTGGATAACTGGCTGCAGCTTCTCCATCAGCACTTGCTGCTTCCCCTGGCACTTCGACGTTACGAGACGGCTTCTCTCCTTAAACCTCTTCAGCCAACGTCTGTCCGCTTCAGACTTTCCTTCTGCAGCTTCCTCGCCTCTCTCAGCCTTCACAGAATTGAAGAGCGTTAGGACCTTGCTCTGGATGAGGCTTTGGCTTAAGGGAACGTTGGGCTGCTCTGATCTTCTATCCAGGCCACTCGAACTTTCTCCACACCAGCAATAAGGCTGTTTTGCTTTCCTATCATTCGTGTCTTCACCGGAGCAGCGCTTTTAATTTCCTGCAAGGACTTTCCTTTGCCTTCACACCTTGGCAAACTGTTTGGTACAAGAGGCCCAGCTTTAGGCCTGTCTCAGCTCTTGACATGCCCTTCTCACCAAGCTTCGTCATCTCTAGCTTTTGATTTAAAGTGAGAGCCGTGCAACTCTTCCTTTCACTTGAACTCTTGGAGGTCATGGTAGGGTTATTAATTGGCCTAATTTCAATACTGTTGTGTCTCAGGGCAAAGGAAGGCCCTAGGAGGGAGAGAGAGAGACGGGGAACAGCCGGTCGGTGGGCCAGCCGGAACACACACATTGATCAATTCAGTTCACCGTCTTATATGGGTGCCGTTCATGGCTCCCCAATTACGATAGTAACCTCGAAGGTCACAGATCACCATAATGGATATAACATTAATGAAAAAGTTTGAAATATTGGGAAAATTCCCCAAATGTGACACAGAGACACAAAATGAGCAAACGCTGTTGGAAAAATGGTACCGATAGACTTGTTCAACACAAACCTTTAATTTGTAAAAAACACAGTATCTGCAAGGTGCAGTAAAGTGAGGTCTGTCTGTATTGAAAGGACTATCTCTTCTCTATTGTATAGTTTTGGCTCCTTTGTTGTAAATGAATAGACCATATATATGTGGGTTCATTTTGGGGCTCTCTATTCTGTTCCCTTGGTTTATGTGTGTGTTTTTATGCCTGTACCATACTGTTTTGATTACTATAGTTTTGTAACATAATTTGAAAGCAGGAATTGTGATGCCTCCAGCTTTGTTCTTCTTTCTCAAGATTGCTTTGGTTATTTGGTTTCATACAAACTAGGATTGTTGGTTCTTTTTCTTTTTTTTTTGGCTGCGCCACATGGCTTGTGGGATGTTCCCTGACCAGGGATTGAACCCAGGCCACATTAGTGAAAGCCTGGAATCCTAACTACTAGGTCACCAGGGAACTTTCCTGGTGTTTTTTGTCTTTTTTGTTTTTAATGACTGTTGTTTTATTTTATTTATTTATTTTTAAAAATGCACCATTTCATTTTATTTTTTATTTACTGCTTTTTAGGCTGTGCCGCACGGCATGTGGGATCTTAGATCCCTGACCAGGGATCAGACTTGCACTGCCCGTAGTGGAAGCGCAGAGTCTTAACCACTGGACTGCCAGGGAAGTCCCTGTTGGTTCTATTTCTGTGCAAAATGCCATTGGAATTGTACTGCATCTGCAGATTGCTTTGGGTAGTGTGGACATTTTAACAACATGAATTCTTCCAATTTATGAGCATGGAATATCTTTCCATTTATTTGTATCTTCTTTAATGTCAAGGAAAATTATTTAAAGCTTGAAAATAAGAAAAAAAAAAGCTATCCTTTCTAAGTCATCCTGGGGCATTATTTAAGGCCACACAAGGAATTTCCTTATCTAGAGAATGTGCCTGTGGACTTTGCTGTTTACTATTAATTAAGAGTTTGGACTTTGTGAAGTTATGTTAACTTGCAGATTTGCATCTGGCGTAAGGTGACCCCCAAGGGTTACAGTTCTCTTGCCGGTGGGACCCTGACCTGTGTCACCTTTAACTCACCTGCCCTGATCCTCAAACTGTTGCAGCCTCTTTTTGGTTCCTGTATTAATGAGCTAATGAATTGTTGATCCATGTTCATTTTATATTTGTGTGACAGCCTTGCTTTCAGTTTTCTGAAAGTTACACTCTGACAGCCTCAGAGAAGAGTGAGCAACCTGCAGCTGTGTCCTGTGCAGAGATCACATGCTGGTGTTGGGTCTCGGGCCAGACCAGACCCCCGACGTCTGTGGCCCCCCTGCACTCAGCTCCCCCGTCACACAGGGCCCATTATACCATCGGTCGGAGGTTCTCCTAAGGACCAAATGAGACCCCATTAAGCTCTGCGGTAATAGCTATAATAATGATACTAGGAGGAAGCCTCGGTCTCCATCACCTCCACCCATAACAGGGAAGGCCCCATTTAAAACCTGGGGCGGGAATCAGACAGACACCCTCCACCCTCTGCCTGCTGGATCCTTCTACGTGGGTGGTCCTCAGAGCTGAGCTCCCAGGTCAGCAGCCCCAGGCCTCTGGCTTATCAGGAACTGGCTCCCTCCTGGTTTAAACAGCTTTATGAGATGTAATTCACACACCGCATGGTTCTCCCACTTAAGGGGTCCATGGCGTGAGTGTGGTCACAGATGTGCACAGCCATCACTGCTCTCAGTTTTAGGGCACTTTCGTCACCTGGAAGAGCATCCCACGCTTTTTAGCCGTGACCCCTACCCCACGCCTCCACCCACTCATCTGCTCTCTGCCTTCATGGATTCGCTCCTTCTGGACATTCCACGTGAATGCAATCATCTAATCTATGGTCTTTGGTGACGGCTGGGAGCTGGGGGAGACTGCAAAGCACCACGGAGGAGGAATGGCGGTGACCCTGCCGGGGCGGAGGGAGGGGAGCCTCGGACCCCCAGCCACGGCTCCGGGACAGCTGGTGGCCCTTCATTCATCCCACTGGCATTTCCTGAACGCCAACCATGTGCTCGGCGCCACGTCGGAGGTTGGGAGAGCCCGTGAACAAGGCACAGGCGGTGCCGACCCTCCCTGGAGGCCCAGCCCAGAGGGGAGCGGTGACCACTCAGGGGGGCGAGGACCGTGACAGGGCAGCTGTCCTGGTGCCTCTGGTCACCTTGGGCCCACCCGGTGGAGGGCCGCTCGCGAGGTGCCTCCTGAGGCGGGTCCAAGCCCGGACGAGGCGGCATCTGTTTTTACTTTGCCGCCGCCTGGGCCAGAGTGATGTCATCGGAGCTCTCGGCCTGGCGGGTGCTGGCGGCCGGCCACCGTGACAGCTCGACTGGGAACCCCAGCTGATGAAGAGGGCTGTGGCCGTCCAGGCCCCAGTGGGGACCGAGGCCTGGTCCAGGAACCCTGGCCTGAGCCGATAGGCAGGGGTGGGGTCTCCCTCATGCTGGGATGAGGGGCTAGGCGGCTGCGCTCCCACTCCCACAGCCCTCACTGCCCTCATGTTGCTAAAGGGCCGGCGGCAGGCCAGCCTGGCCAGGCTCTGTGAGCTGACGCCCGGGCCCAGCCCTGTGGGGAGGCTGTCCCCGCTCCTTGAGGGTTTATCCCCCTTCTGCTGCCTGTGACTGCAGGGCAGGGCCACTGGGGCTGCTGGGCCAAGGGTATGGGCTGCCAAGGGCCTCAGGCTGGGCCACACCGAGTCCTGCACGGATGGGGCGAGAGTCCCGAGGTGTGAGTGGCCTGAGATCTCCAGCTCTGGCCCTGACCCTGGGGTTATGAGCTGACAGCGACCGCCCCACCCCGTGCCAGCCCAGGAAAGCAGGTCGTCACCTGTAACCCTCCAGGTGTCCGTGTCCCCACTTTACAGATGAGGAAGCTGAGGCCCAGAGGCCTTGTGCAGAATGGAGACTGAAACTCACGTCCGGCTGACCCCAAAGCCATGCTCTTGGCTCTGCCCACGTGCTGTTACTGGCTCAGGGTAAGGAGTCCTGGACAGCGGGGTCCTGAGCCCTTTTCCGTCTGCACTGTGTGGCCTTGGGAACAAGCAGCCTCTGAGTTGCAATCTCCTCCCCTTACAAAGTGGGGGGGTGGTGGTGCTGGTGACACTTTCCTAGTGGCTTGTTGGGAGGGTTGGGTGAGATGATCGATGTCCTGGGGCCCACATTTGAAGAGCCGGGGGAGGACATGGAGGGAGGGCCGAGCCCCCGCAGGTCACAGTGTCTCTGGATGAGCACCAGGTCTGGGAGAGGTGGCTGGGGGGTGTTGACGTGGCCCGGCTCGCGGGGGATGTGATGCTGGGGCAGGAGGGTAGACGGAGCCCATCTCCCGGGCCTGCTGAGCCTGCCCAGAGCCTCCCCCTGGGGAATCCTGCCCACCCCCCACCTGCTACCCACCCCTGGTTGACAACACGTTAACAGACGCTCCTGCTTCAGGGTAAGCGGCCTCTCCGTGACACCTGCATGCACCCTCCAGGGGCTTTCTGGGAGAGCGCGTTAACACGGCGTGACTGTAGCCGAGGACGCCTCTGGCGGGGTGCAGTCCTCTGGATGCCACGTTTGGGCTGACTTTCCTGCCGGCTCCTCAGGTTTGGAGACCCTGTAGCCAGGTACGCAGCATCCCCACCACATCCCACGCCCACCTGGCCTCTGCCTGCTCTTTCTATTGGCCTATGTTTTTTTTGTTTGTTTTGCGGTACGCGGGCCTCTCACTGCTGGGGTCCCTCCCGTTGCCGAGCACAGGCTCCGGACACGCAGGCTCAGCGGCCACGGCTCACGGGCCCAGCCGCTCCGCGGCATGTGGGATCTTCCCGGACCGGGGCACGAACCCGCGTCCCCTGCATCGGCAGGTGGACTCCCAACCACTGCGCCACCAGGGAAACCCTGACCTATGTTTTTATTCCCTAAAAGAGGCTACCATTTGCATTTGTGCTACCCCTTCCAGGAGGCCTTCTCTCTGTGTGTCACAGTGTGGGCGTCCTGCTGGGCCTCTCTAATCTCGTTCTTCAGTTAATCTTATACCCTAAGCCAGCCTGCAGGCCATTTAAATGTCTGTGGGCTGTTGACCCGGAGAGACATTTCCCAGACTAACCACGCCCCGCCTCTCTTCCATACTTTGAACTCTTCATTATCCTAAATGATACGGCTGAGAACATCTTTGTATATAGAGCTCCTCGCCCACCCATTCCAAAAAAATGATTTTCCCTTGGACGGACTGAAAGGCTCTGAGCCGCTAACTGCCTCTCTGTGCGTCCCCAGGGCACTCGGGGGACACGGAGCTGGGTCCATCACCCCCTGGCTTCTGCTGCCGGGCTTCTGACCCAGACTCCCGTGGGCCGTGAGTGCTGCCCCCGCCCTGGCCTGTGAGCCGGCCTCCTGCCCTCTGACTCGCCCGGCTTTGTTCAAAGTGTCTTTCTGGTGCTTGAACTATTAAAAGAGAAAGAATTCTGTCTTCTTCCCCCCCCCCGGAAGGCTAAAATGTGCCCCTGTGTTTCTTGCCTTCTCCATTTAGGGAAATGTCAGCCCAGGTTCACTGTCAGCATCTCCCCCCACCAGCCCCAAAACCCGGGCTTCAGCCTGAATCCTGCTCTTCCTGCCGGGTGAGAAGCACAACTTCTCAGCCTCAGCAAGTGCGAGAGCGCCCTTGGAGGGGCGGGTGCGCCTGAGCTGGTGGTGCCCCTTCCTGTCCTGGGCCCTGTGGGTGCAAACCCACGGCAGGCCGGTTGTTTCCACAAACCCTCACGCCGGGCTCTTGCGGTTCCAGGCCGGCCCCTGCACGCGGATCCTCTCTTGGACCCATTTCTCAGATTCCTGCTCAAGTCCTGCTTCCCACACCCCCTCCGGTCCTCCCGGAGCTCCAGCCCTGGGCTGTTACTGTCACATATGGTTCTCACCCCATCAGACCCAGAGGCCCTTTTCTAACAAATATTTTTACCAGTTCCTTTATGATCCAGAAATGAAATGCAGAGATGATACAGCTACTCTCACACATGATCCTGTGAATGAAGAATGTTGCCTGCACTTCAGTAAACAGAGGTTGTTACAGCCGTCGAGCCATCACAACTGGGAGAGATGAACGTCTGTCGTTTGCAGCTCCCTGTTTGTGGTCACTTGTTACAGCAGCCCCAGGACATTTCCACGCCAAGTCAATCAACTCGTGGTGCAAAGGAGATGCTTTAAACGGCTTCCCAGGTGCTGCTCTCCATGGGCCTCTGTCATGGGTGCTCTCAGCAAGCCCTTTACACAGAGCAGCAAACAGGCTCAGAGATGCTGGGTGACCTGTCCAGGGCACACAGCCAGGAAGAGGGCGCTGGGTTCCAACCCACGTCTGTCTGACCCTGGGCGATGCACTCAGCCTGTTTTGTCTGTGGGTCCCATCAGGGGCGCAGGGGTGGGTGACGTGGGTGCCCTCCGCCCCCTCCCTACATGCAGGGGGTCCCTCCTGGCGCCTTCACTGGCTTGTGCCTCGGCCCCGCCCCTCCCCGGGACCTTGTTGGGGAGGGGGCTCTGTCCTCTCTCTGTGCCAATGAGGTCACCGCTCCTGGCACTAAGTAACCAAGACACAAGCCTGAACCGTGGCCCCCGCTGTGCGCTGGGCAGCGTGGGCCTGCGTGGGCTAGGGACGTCCAGGGCCTGGGCCCAGCGGAAGGGCCGGGCGGTGACTCTGGGGCCTGGGTTGGCCTGTCCTCCTAGTGTTTGTGTGACGGCCGCAGGGCTGGCCCTGATCGCTGGGGACGCGTCTCAGCGGGTCTGAGGGTTCGTCGAGTTTCCTGAGCTCTGCTGCAGGGCCTGACAGGAGCTGCTTCTTGGGTCAAGCGCCAAAACTCTCCACACCCATGCAATTCCCAAGAAGAACAGTGCTAACCCGTTAAGTAAGTGTGAGCATGTCTACGGAGTTTGGTTTTGGCCCAAATGTTGTTATTCCCCCAGAAACCCCCGTTATTCACGTTTTGCCCGTTTATGTTTGGGTATCCAGGCAGATGCCCGCTCTGCCACCCGGAGAGAGGGGCTGCGTCGCCCCCAAACTGACCGCCTGCACCCCCCTTGCCCGGCCCGAGGCCCACAGGGACCCGGAGGTGGGAGGGGGGAGGAGCTGCAGACTGGCTTTCCTCCACCCCTTTCAGGCCAGGGTGGGCATCCGTCCTCTTCTCTCTGCCTCTCCGTCTTCTCCTCCCCACCCCCCATTTTTTATTATTATGAGAGTTTTCAAATGTTCCACATTTCAAACAGAAAGGAAAAAAACGCCAGCAGGCCCACGCTGGCCCATGCGGCCACCACCTGGCCTCAGCGACACCCTGACAGTCTTCTCCCAGCTCCCTCCTCATGGGCGGGAGGTGGGTGTGTGCATGCAGGGCCTTTCAAGCACCCTTCTGCCTGCTGATGGGCTAACAGCTCCCACTGGGCTCTCCTCCCCAGTCTCCCCCTCCCTGGCCAGACATCTGTAACCAGTCCCTCTACATAATGCGCTCAGCTCCCCAGGCTGCCCGTGCTTCTGTCCGGACCCTGATGGATGGATAGCCGCGGGAGGCTTCTGTCCTTCCTCCCCTTCCACTTTTTCTCTTCTCATTCGAAAGAAAGTTGCAGGCACCCCATGCTTCACCTCCAAGCCCTCTGGCTTTTTTTGCCTCCGCTAAAAAGAAGGTCGCGCTCCATCATCAGCGTGATACCGTCCTGGCCCTGGAGAACTTTGCAATCTCCTCACTCTATCTTTCATTTCTTCAGTTGTGCAGAGAGGCACCTTCTGGCTTTCTGGGTTTTGGGACCTAGAATGTAATTCGCATCTCCCGCTTGGCTCCGCCTCTGATCTATTTCACGGGAGAACACCCCCCTCCCCTTCACGTTTTCCCAGGACACTGACTCATGGACGTTTTGGAGAGCAAGCCGGTCGCCTCGTGCACTGTCGTAGTCCCGATGTCCTCGGGCGTCGTTTTCCTTGCTTCCCCTGTCCCCTGTGTTTCAGCTGCAAAGGCTGGATGAGGTGAAAGTGAACGTTTTTGAGAAGATCACTTCCTGTCCGACCTGGCATCACATCACGGGCCTTTCTGAAGCTGGCAGATTGCTTCAGCGGACACTCGCCAGGTTCCCCCTGCTGTGCCAGGAACATCCAGGACCCGGCTCCTCCCTCTTCCTTGCTGCAGGCCGGGGCCTGGGTGCCGCTGAGGTGTATGTGGCTGCCCCGTCTTGGCTCTGCTGGAGACCCCACGCAGCCTTCAGGGCTGCTGGTGCCGCCCTGTGCCGGGGGGTCACGGAGCGCCCTCGCTGCCTTCCGGCCCGTCGGACCTTCAGCAGAAGGAGGCTGGCCTAGGTCTGAGGGTGGTGGCCTGGGGTCTGCAGCTCTGCCTCGCGCTTTCCGCAGCCTTGCGGACACTTCTGACTGGACGGCGTGCAGCTGGGATGACCGAGTCGCAGGTAATGGTGAGGGGGTCAGTCAGGAGCTTTCTCCATCTCCAAGGCCTCAGCTGTGCCCTCTCCTCCGTCTCTCCTTCTTCCTCCAGGGAGCCCGCCTGTGTTCAGACATGCTGCAGGAGAAGGCAGAGTTGGGGCCTCTCGTCCAAGACTTCTCACTGCCAAGCTGCAGAGATCCACAGCCCGAGATGCACTGACCAGCTGGCAGCTCTGAGCCGTGTTCGAATCCCAGCCTTGAGATGCAGCCAGAGCTGCTCAGATGTTTCCACTCAGGGTTTGGCAAAGATGTCCCGACAGGGAACAAAAGCTAAGAAAGGCAGTGCCCTGGGGGTCGAGGGCAGGGAGAAGGGTTGCTGCCCTTTGAGAGTTTGCTGTTGGGCCTCCGCCGGTCTCCTCCTCCGAGGGTGCGGCCACGACAGGCGGGCAGGGGGCGTGGGGCGGGAGCGGCCCTCCGACCTCCCCGGGATGCCGGCTCTAGCCGTCGCTTCTGGCGTTGGTCAGTTTGTGTTACACAGAGCCATCTACAGAGCCAAGGGGGACAAAACTTTTGTGTGTAACCCAGGGAAACAGAATCCACAGCCTGGGCAGCTCCCGGGTGTGGGCCGCAAGTGAGGGGTCCCGGAGCCCAGGAGCTGGGAGCCGGTGGTGTCATGGAAAGAGGTCTTTGGCTGCCAAAACTCAGAAAGAGCTGGACGCCTAGACCAATGCTAACGCAGAAACCCCCAGCTCACCTTCATCTGCCGTGCGTTCTCAGGAGAGACGAGTTTAAAAGAGCCCAAACTTCATCCTTTCGATTCAGGTATTTTCTTAATGGAAATCTCACCTCATTCCATGAGGATTTTAGGCAGCTCCCGGGAGATGCGTAGAGCAAAGTATACAGTGTGGAAGCAGGAAGAAAACTCAGGGCCCAAAGTCTGGAACCAGAGGGGGGGATGGTTGCACAACATCGAGAATTTCGTAAATGCCCTTGAAGTTTCCACTGTAAAGTGGTTACAATGGTAAATTTTATGTTTTGCGTTTTCTACTACAGTAAAATACAATATTAAAAGAAAACAAGAGTCCGGGCCAGGGAAGATTGTCATTGGAATGGGGTGGAATGGAAGAGGGCTTTTCACCAAAAGGCCTTCCCAGCTGATGAAATGGAGGTGGGGTTTGCACTCCACTTTTCAGTCGGCAGCCAAAGGGCAAAGAAAACCACATTCATATCCTTCTGAAAATAGAAGCTGAGCCCCTACGGTGTCAGGCCTGCGTGGGGGGCACAGTGCTGGTAATGAGGAGACCAAAATAGCCCTGCCCTTGGGGATCCCGCGGCGGTAGGAAGCCCTTTATACAGCTGCCCCTCGTGGTGAGGACAGCAGCGTGATTTCCACGCGGGGCGTCTGTTTTCAGGCCCTGGACTCTCCAAGAAATCTCCCCCGGCCTCCTACGGGGAACAGGGTCCAGAATTGGGCACCACGCAGGAGACGAGGAAATAATCTGATACTCTATGGACTTTGAATCAAGAAACTCAAATGAGAGAAAAGTTGGGCTTATGACACAACAGGACATGCACTGAAAGTGACAGGCCTAGAAGACGGCAAGACGCCCGGAGAAGGGGGAATCAAGTGGCTGCAGACGTTCCAGAAACTTCCTGGAGAAGAGAACGCTGAGGCAGACGCCCGGGGCCAAGGGAGGTCTTGTGCGCAGGGGGAACCATTTTGCCACCTTCCCCACCCCGTTCCTAGGCAACCGCGCATTTGCATCCCGAGGACCTGCCGCCTGGCAGGAGAATTGGGCGGGGCCTCCCCGTGGGGCTGCTCCGGTGTCTTCACAGGGGCAGGTAGCGTGGTGGCTGCTTCCCCAGAGAGCATGGGAGGCTGCAGTGACCTTGGTGACCCAGTCTTGGAGGCCACGCAGGCCTGCTTCAGGGCGGGAGGGGACCACCGTCCTGGCGGCAGGAGGAGGGGAAGTAGAAGACGGAAGAGGGGCTGTGATCAAAGCGCTCACAGCTGAGAAGGGGCGACAGTTGATGACAGGCATGTGTCCTGAGATTCGGGAAGCTGGGTGACGAGAGGTAAGCCACGGCAGACACACAATAGCACATGGGGGCTATGAACGGAGAGAAGGTCCTATGTAATCAGACAGACAGAAAAGACTGATTCCCCATCAAGGACAGCCATGCTGACAACAAACTCTCAAAGAACAGCAACGGGAAGGCATCTCCTAAGTGCGCCCCAAACAGCACTCCCCTTCCTTCCATCATATACCCGTGAAAGGCCATTTAAAAAACGTGGGATAGGGCTTCCCTGGTGGTGCAGTGGTTGAGAGTCCGCCTGCCGATGGATGCAGGGGACGCGGGTTCGTGCCCCGGTCCGGGAAGATCCCACATGCCGTGGAGCGGCTGGGCCCGTGAGCCATGGCCGCTGAGCCTGTGCCTCCAGAGCCTGTGCTCCGCAGCGGGAGAGGCCACAGAAGTGAGAGGCCCGCGTACCGCAAAAAAAAACAAAAACAAAAAAACAAAACAAAACAAAACAAAAAAACATTGGGTAAAGACAATGTCAGACAAACAAGATCTGAGTTAGAGCCCCACAGACGCTCAGGAAAAGGACTCAGAAAATATATGATTCAGGAGGAAAGAGAATGATCCAAAGGGAGAAGGAGACGCCAGAAGGAATGGTTTGCAAAGGTTTTGTTTAGAGTTTCTCACATGTTTACCAAACACAGAAGGAGGCTGTGCTTGGAGGTCAGGGAGGGAGGGGTGGGGGTGGGCTCAGGCGCAGCCTGCATCCCCTGCAGGCAAAGTGGCCACCACTGTCCCAAGGGCGCTCCTCCACGCCTGCACACGCACACACGCATTCAGTCAGACTGGTGCTGCTGTTGGAAGAAATGGTAAAAAGAAGAGACCCAGCCCAACACCAGCCTTGTCCGCTGTGACTGTAGAAGACAAATCTCATTTGAGGGATGAAAAAGGTAGAACTCAGATACCAGCCAAGAATAACAAGAAAGGTGGGAGGGTTGATAGGAGTGAAAGTATTTTAGATTCCTCCTCTCGTTTCAGGGAAAGGTAGAGAAATCAATTTTCAGCTTAGATAGGCACGTCAAACCTATAAGGATAACTGCTAAAAGCAAATAGAGTGGAAAAAGCAGCAGAGGGGAAAGACAGAACTGAAGAGAACCTCAGTCCGTAGAAAGGCAGGACAGGGCTGGACGGGGAGCCTGGAGGGGTCAGGATGGATAGCAAAAGCGCAAGGAAGACAGAGTGATTTCAAGTGTACCCGTCATCACACTAAACATACAAGGACAAAACTTACCAGTTAAAAGATGCTGACAGATTGGAGGAATATATCAAACCTAGGCTGTGCTGTTTACATAAGAAATTCCTCACGAGGGAAGAAGACAAAGGCAGGGCCACCAAGGACCCGGATCCTTGGCAAGTGAAGTCTTGGGTCACCCCACCAGCAGAGGTCATGCAGAGGTCAAGGGGCAATGGAACCCTAGGTGGAGGGAAGCCCCACATTGTTCCTGTCCCCCCTGCCCTGCAGGAAAAGCGCTGGTACAGCCGGTTGTACGTTTTAAGGGGGAGCGTGTCCTGTAATCATACTGACACTGCCCACGATGATGTGGCAGCTCCTGGGACATGGTCCATCCTCTGTGCTGGGGACATGAGCTTTTCAACCACAGGGAGGACAGGACTGGGTGAGTGTTGAGGGGCAGAGGGGTGGAATGTGTCTCATGTTTTTTTTTTTTTTTTTGCGGTACGCGGGCCTCTCACTGTTGTGGCCTCTCCCGTTGTGGAGCACAGGCTCCGGATGCGCAGGCCCAGTGGCCATGGCTCACGGGCCCAGCCGCTCCGTGCCATGTGGGATCTTCCCGGACCGGGGCACGAACCCGCGTCCCCCGCATCGGCAGGCGGACTCTCAACCGCTGCGCCACCAGGGAAGCCCTGATGTTTTTTTTTTTTTAAAAAAACAGCTTTATTGGGATGTAACTCACATACCAAAAAGTTCACCCATTTTAATGTACGATTTAGTGGTATTAATTACATTGACAATGTTGTACAACCATCCCCACTATTTATTTTCAAAACACTTTCATCACCCCAACAGAAACTCTGTCACTGCTAAGTAACAACCTCCCACCTCCCCCAGCCCCTGGTAACCCCCGATCTACTTTCTGTCTCTATGAATTTGCCTCTTCTCAATATTTCACGTACAGTACTTGTCCTTTTGTGTCTGGTTTCTTTCGTCAGCGTCATGTTTTCAAGGTTCGTCCATGTGGTAGCACGAATCAGTGCTTCTTTCCTTTTTAGGGCTAAATACTATTCCACTGTATGGAGGGCCATGTATTGTTTATCCTTCGTCTGTTGGTGGGTGCACGTGTCTGCACCTTTATCTATTGTGGGAAGTGCTGCTGTGAGCCTATGTGTACCTGGACTTGGGTTCCCGCTTCCAGTTCCTTTGGGTCTGTACCCAGGAGTAGACTCACTGGGTCACCTGGAAACTCCACGTTTAGCTTTCTGTTTTCCAAGGTGGCTGCACCATTTTACATTTGTTGGTGTTTTGCTTGCCCCTCTGTACCATGGTCCGCCTTTCGCCCTCTGCTCTCTGTCCTGAGGGTGGTCCTGGGTAGACCATATCAAAGGCACCTTGCTCCTCTGGCTTCCAGGTGGACTCAGCCACTGGGTGGGGGTGGGAAGAAAGGAGGGAGGGGAGTAGGCAGGCTGTGTGACCCGCCCCCCCCCAGGTCATCTCTGCTGGCCGTGTATCTCCTCCCAGGCTGATTTCTCCACGTGGGGTCTGGAAACTACCTCCCCTCCTCCCGGGGGGCTGGGATGACAGCCCCCAGTCACCATGCTGTCCCTAGGGCACCCGTTCTCCTGCACCACTGCAATCGTCCCTTTGGGAATAAACCCTCCTTGAATGATCTTGTCCTGAGAGAGCACTTGCCTCCTGTTGGGGCCCTGACTCAGGCGAGTTGGAAATCAGACCCTCTGCAGGTTCCGATTGGCGTGGCCCTCTCTGTCTCATCCACATCCAGCCCCACACCAAGCCCAGCGCCCAGCACACGGCAAATCTCAGTAGATTTTTTTTTTTTTTTTGATAAATAAAGGAATGATTTCAGGATTCAGATCAGGTCCCTGTATTCTAAGCACAACAGAGACTCAGAGCCCCTGGCCTGGGTCCTGAGAACAGAAAGACTGGCTTTCCCTTCAGGGGCCTCCCATCTACAGGACGAACCAAACAGGGCATTCCCAGAAGAGGTGGAATTTCCTCCGGCAGAAGACCTCGAAAGCCCTGCAGTCGACGTTCTGCCCACTTGGGCTTACCTGGGCAGGGGACCAATCCTCTCGAAGTTCAGCGTCTTTATCCGTGAGATGGGGAAATTGCTAGCCTTACTGTGATGACTGCAGAGAAGGCTTGCAGAGAGGGGCTCGCCTTGCCTGGCGCATACAGGGAGGCCTGGGGCAGCCTCTGTGATGACCTCATACCTCACACCTGATGATACGTCCTTAGGGCGCTGAGTGCCCCTCCTGAAATGCTCGTGGTCTGACAGTGTTGACGTGTCTTCTCAGCACGGCCCGCCACATGTCTTGTAACCAGGGCAGAGGCACAGATGCCGAGACCAGCGGGTTCCAAACCGCCGGTCACTTCTCACCCTGCCTGCCCCACGGCACACAGAAGGAGGCTTAGCTTCCACTGAGAGAGGCGGGCAGGAAGGGTTTCTTGGGGGGTTGTGGGGTTGCTGGGGAGGATGGAGATGAGGGTACTTCCTTCTCACAGGGTGCCTGGGGAAGGGGCGCCAGGGAGCCCCCGGCAGCCTGACTTGTGTTCTGTGGCTTGTGGCTGGTGGACCAGCTGTGTTTGGAGCCCAGCCCTGCCCGGCTGTGTTCCTAGTAAGTAGCATCGAGTACAGATGCTCGGGAAGCATTTGCTGAATAAATAAACACCGGACATACGAGTCCAGAGAAACCTACAAAACAGGAAAGAGCGCAAAGAAGTTTATAAGCGCCCGTTAAGATGCCCACGCTGGGGTCTTCCCTGGTGGCGCAGCGGTTGAGAGTCCGCCTGCCGATGCAGGGGACACAGGTTCGTGCCCCGGTCTGGGAGGATCCCACATGCCGCGCAGCGGCTGGGCCGGTGAGCCATGGCCGCTGAGCCTGCGCGTCCGGAGCCTGTGCTCCGCAACGGGAGAGGCCACAACAGTGAGAGGCCCGCGTATCAGAAAAAAAAGACAAAACAGAACGCCAACGCACGGAAACAGCTCCAAACCCATAGATAGGGATTGGGACGAGTGAATTGTGGTGGGTCCGCGTGGCAGAATGTTACTCAGCAGTACAAGGATGGGTAACGGTTCCGTGAATCAGCAGGGATGAATATAGAACAGAAGTGAGGGAGCGAGGCAAGTGGGAGACAGGCGATCATCGATGCTCGTGCCGTAAATGCCACACCTGCCGCTGCCGCAAGATGACCACAGACCTGACAGCTTAACGCAGCGCACACGTGCGACCTTACGGTCCTGGGGGTCAGAAGTGCACAAGCCGTCTCACTGGACTGCAGTCTGGGTGTCAGCAGGGCGGGGTCCTTCCGGAGGCTCCAGGGGGCCATCGGCCGCCCAGCCTGTCCCAGCTCTGGAGGCGCCTGCGTTCCTCGGCCCTTCCTGGGCTCCCGGAAGCGTCTTCCCTCCTAGACCTCAGCCTCCGTCCTCACATCTTCTCTCCGCTCTGACCTCCTGCCTCCCTCCCGTAGGGACCCTCGTGACACCACAGGACCCAGCCCCATCGCGCAAGGTAACCTCCATCTCCAGATCCTTCCCTTAATCATCTGCAGAGTCCTCTCCGATAACCGAGTCACGGGTTCGGGGACTTAGAGCATCTTTGGGGGCACCGTTCTCCCCGTCACACGGGGATTCAAGAGAAAGGTGGTCTCAGGGATTCCTTGGCGGTCCAGTGGTTAGGACTCTGCGCTTTCACTGCCGAGGGCCTGGGCTCAGTCCCTGGTCGAGGAACTAAGATCCTGCAAGGTGCGCAGCGTGGCCAAAAAATAAAAAAGAGAGAGATGATCTCTGGGGGCGGGTGGGATGGGATGCAGGCGGTGCACAGAGGGGCTGTTTCATTATTATTATTATAAAGAACGGGAGAAGCAGCATCTGTGCCCCCCCATGTCCCCCCAACCCTCTCCCTCGGCGTCCTCCAGACAGCTCAGCCCCCAGGGCTTCACCTCTGTGCCCAGGGATGCTTGACCATCATGACGGGCGGGGGGGGGTGGTGGTGTATAAATACCCCAGCTCCCTACCCTTAGGGATGTTACTTCTGGAACATTTTCCCAGCATGCCCCTGCAGCACCGCACCCCCAATCCCCTGCTGTGAGAACTGACTTCACACATTCTTGTGTGTTCTTTTGCGGAGAGGTTAACAGTCCAGTGGACTTTGGTACGTTCAAATGGTGTCCGACGGTTACCTCTATCTACTTGGAATACATTTCCCTCAGCTGAATAGCAACCTGTGCCCCTCACTCCCCCTCATCCCCTGTATGTCTGGCTTCTCCCCTCAGCACCATGTCTTCAGGGTTCGAGTATAGCTTGTGTCAGCGCTTCACCTCTTTGCACGGCTGAATGACACTCCGTTCTGTGGGTGCCCACGCGTGATTCATCCATCCAGCACGGTACCGCTGCCGTATCAGCGCTGTGTGCCCGGGCCTGTCCTCATGTGTCCACCTGGAGAGGATGCTCTTAACTGGTGCCTCCCCTTTCCTGTGGCCCACTCCCCGCCCCCAGCGTTCTCTCCATCCTCCAAATGAACAGCCTGCCCTCCAATCCCTGTCTCTGTTTCTGGAGAAACTAAAATGGCACAGAAACTTCATGAACGTTGACGTTCATGGTGTCTGAGCCATCTCCTCTAAGCCCGTGCTGTCCCGCGTGGCAGCCCAGTCACGGCCGTGAATTGAGATCGAATCAGATTCCACCTGAAGGTTTCCAGGCAGGCAGGTCACGTTTCCAGTGCCCCAGGCCCCACGTGTCCGTCCAGCGCTGCTGAATCGCACGGGCAGAGGTAGGACACCCCCCATCACAGAAAGGACTACTGGGCAGTGCTGCTATGCACTTTCCGATGTGTTTGAAATATTTTACACTTAAAAGTGTACATTTTTGACAATTAAAAGTCCCCAAACAAACAATAAAAACAAGCTGAGTTTGGGGCCCGAGGGGAGCAGGTGAGGAGGGGGGCAGAGCCGGCTGGAAGGTGCTGGTGGCACTGGCCTGGGTGAGCTGCCTCGGGGAAGCTGGGACTCCGCCTCTCAGCCTGGAACAGGGTCCCCGGCGAGCTGGGCGGGTCTGGGGACATGGATGGGGCGCCCTGGGATTGGGGGCGCTGCGTTAGCACCCTGATCATTGGAGCAGGGATCCCATCTGAGGGCCAAAGACAGGAGCTGCAGGCCAGGACCTTACTGGGCTGTTGGTGAAACTCCACAGATGTCTGTGCAGTGATGTGACCCCGCAGGGCTACCCGGGGCAGGCAGAGTGGGCACTTCCACGCTGGGAGGGGTCCCATGCCCTCACCCTTCACCCTGGAGGTCACTGCTGCTGGGGGGCAGGGCCGCCTTACTGCTGCTTCCTGGAATGTCTGGTTCAAGGCCACTCCTGCCCACCAGCTGGGCCCCCGGCTCTCTGACTCCTCGGTTCCGTGTCTGGGAGATGAGGCCCCCTGGCCTCCCACTGTGCTGGGGCACCCACCTCCTCCTATATCTGGCCTCCTTTCTTATGCATCTTCTTAATTTAACCAGCACTTCTGGAGAACTCACCGTGTGCCCTGACGGCTTTTAAACATTCGGCAAATTTTAGCTCCTTGAGGATGTCGTGCTCCCGTGAGACAGGTGCCCTTACGAATTTCACTTTCCAGACGAGGAACCTGAGGCGGGCAGGATGCACGAACTGTCCCCCGTCACACAGTCAGGGTGGCCGCGCCTGGCGCAGAGTCCCCGCGCGAGGGCAGCAGGAGCTGTCCTCCTGTAACACATTAAGCTGCTTGGGAGTGAGAGGCAGGGCCCTTGCTCGGCCTTCCCCGGCCCCCCTGTGCTTTGGCTGGATGGAAGCAACATCTCGAAGCAGAGGAAGGAGCTGGCAGCCCTCAACCTGTCGGCAGGGAGGCCGCAGGGACCGGCAGCCCTGCCTGGGGCGATGCCCGGCTGCGCTCTCCACTCACGCTCACACTCTGAAGACTTGGAACTGGGCAGCCCGTGTGTCCGTGTGTCCATCCCGATGCGGCGTTTCTGCTGCAAGTTTTGTCCTCCTTCCCGGGCTTCCTGGACCACAGTGGTCCCCTCCCTGGAATGGACGTTCTGGGACTGCTCAAAGAACATTCTAGAGGAGTGACGTGATGTCCACCCATTGGAGGGGCCTCGCTGTCCTTTGTGGGGTCTCAACACCGTCCCCCTTTGAGCTGCTGCAAGTTCAAGTTTCTTGGGGAGATCCTCCCCCCAGGAAATTACATGGGGCGCTTTCTCATGGGCTTGGCCCCTTCCCTTCGGAGCCAGAACATTGGGCACGGGCTGGAGACGATTAAACAAAAAATGTGGGAATAAATATAAACAAGGGTGCCAGGGACCACGGAGGCCAGCTCTGCACTGGGTCCTCCTTCCCCAGGTCTCCCAAGACCCATCATGTGGAAATTAAAACTCCATCTTCCAGGAAATTAATGAAAACCGCATTTACGAGCAGCTGTTCTCGGGTGTGAACTCTGTTGAGAGGCCAGTGGGTCCAGGGGTGAACTGCAGAGGCCCCGTCCATCCTCCGTCTGTAAAGGGCCCCTGGGAACGCAGTGCTGGGGACAGACCGGTGAGGCTCCACGCTCAGGGCAGCCGCAGTCAGGAGGTGACTGGATTTGCCCTCAGGGGGGGAGAGACACCCAACGGGCTGATCTTCTTCAAATACATCCTTTGAACCCTGTGCTGGTACAAGCACAGGGTTTGCTCTGGGCCTCAGCACGCGTCCCTGACGTGCCAGCAGCCCCTGCGTACCCAGCAGCTGTTACTTTAATTAGCAATCCAAGCATGTTTTTGTAAGCTGAAGGGGTGCACTAAATTTCTAAGATTCCATATTTCTGGCCACTTCTATTGCAAGAGCTTGAACAGTGGGCTAAACACTCTATGAGCATCACTTAATGCCACGCTTGCAGCAAACTCTGAAGAAGGTTCCATTCTCACCTCCAGTTTACAGAGGGGAACGCAAGGATCAAAGAGGGGAAGTAACTTTCCCCAGGTCACTCAGCTAGGAAGCGGCTCCCCAAGTCTACACTGGGAACCCCTGTGCTCCACCCAGTGGAGGGGTCTTGGAGAGCTGTGTGCCAACACTGAGCCAGGCGGGGTTGAAACAAAAACTTGGAAGTGGACTCTCTGCTTCCTTACCCTGGAGATGTCATCTACCAGGGGCCCGGGGGGTAATTCCCTTGGTTTATCGTGGTCCAGAGGAAGGCGGAGTGTTTTGCTAAAAGCTTGCCCACTGGCGTCACAAAGAACTCATCTTCTGGACTACAGACTCCTGTGCTGGATTGAGTAGCAAAAGGTATTTTCCACATGAAAGTCATCTGCATGGGAGCCTCACAGATGGAAATAAAATATTTACCATTTGGAACGAAATTGCAACTGGAGCAAGAAGCGAAGGAGGTGGGGGCAGTGGGGGAGGCCTCAGATACAGACAGCTGCTGCCTAGCTGTGGCTGTAAGTGGGGGCAGTGGAGGAGGCCTCAGACACGGACAGCTGCTGCCTAGCTGTGGCTGTGGGAGAAGGGACTGGGCCTTGAGGCTGGGCCCGGGGCTGCTCTGTCCCCCTCCGGCCGTATTGGGCTTTCCAGGGCTTCATCTAGGGGCATGTCTGCCTGCTGCCCAGGCCCAGGTCCCCTCCCCAGCGCCGCGAGCCTTGGGCCGGCTGAGGCTCTGTCCTCACGGTGGGCCCACGGTGTTCCCTCCCCCACCCCTGCCCATCTGCTCCCCTTTAACCTGCCTCCTCTCTATCCCCCCCCCCATGGCCTCACTGTGACCAGCTGTGCTCTCTCCCCCGCGGACCCCGCCACCCCATGGAGATGTCCAGAGAGGCCCTGGGGACCCAGAAGGTCCAGGTGAAAGGATCTCTGGGAGCTGTCATCCAGGCCACCCCTCATTCCGGGAAACTGAGGGCCGAGTGGGAAGGGAGCTTGCCCAGACGGCTCCTGGACTGAATGGCTACATCCAGGCCCCTCCAGCTCTCACTGTCCGTGACTCTGGTTTTCCTGAAGGAACGTCAGTTGTAACACACAAGGTGATCGCGGCTGAACCGGAGACAATGATGGAGAATTATTTCCTTATCAACGGAATGGAGATTCCACTGCTCGTCATTCCCAGCTGGGCAGTCCAGTCCCCCTTCCCCGCTGGCCCCTCTCCCGGGACGGGCGAGTCATGCGTGGTGTGAAGGGTGACCAGGTGTCTGGAGAACGAGCCCTGTGCTCCCCGCTATTGGGCCACGCCACTCCCTCTAGGGCCCCGAAAGCAGCCCCTAGGGGCCTCCCCTTACAGCTGGTGAGGACCCTGGGATGGTCTCACCATGGGAGACATTTGTTAATACCTTGTTCTTAGTTTCCCGGGGACTGAGGCCCGCCGCCCCCCCCCCCCCCCGCCCGTCCCCAGGCCCTGCCCTCAGAGTGACCTCCACACTGGCCTGCAGTGCCCCAGGGAGCCACGCCTCATCTGCAGGACAAGCCCCCCCTGTAGATTCTCTGGTTCAACTAGAGGGAAGAATCCCCCTGGACCGCTGCCAAGGGTGTGGGGAGCGCATCTGGAGCGGCTCCAGAGCCGGAACCCAGAGGAGGGGGATCCTCCCAGCCTTTACGACTGGCTTCAGATGACTTCCTGGAAGTGGCCGAGTGTGGCTCACAGCCCCGCGGCCTCGTCGGGGAGCAATGCTCCGTGCAGGGGAGAAGCACTGCCTGGCCAGCCTGGTTGGGCTCCAGCAGGCAGGAGGGGCTGCAGCTTCGCTTGTCCAGCGTCTGTGGAGCCCGCGGGTGCTCTGGACTCCTTTCCAGGACCCTGGCACCTTCCTGTGGCCTCCAGGATGGTGATGGTCTGCTCAGGACACAGCGGAGTCACCAAATCTTCCTGTTTTCCAGGACTGCTCGCCCAGTCAGGTCCACCCTACAATTTGCTGTTAGAGTGCTTAGGTGAAGAGAATCAGCCTTACACGTTTTGCAAGGATGATACAAACCACTTCAAGAAATAAACCGTTAGCCCGAGCCCCTCACGCCCACCGTGATAAGAATAGCACTGGCTGCCGGGGAGCGGCTTCCGCCACGTGCCAGGTTCCGTGCCAGGCCTCACCTGCTGTGTGACCTTGGGCAGGGACCCAACCTCTCTGTGCCTCGGTTTCCTTGTCTGCATCACGAGGAGGATGAGGGTGTCTACGTCACAGGGAAGCATCTAGAGCAGCTCCCGCGGCTAGTGCCTCGGTGCTGGGGCAACACCTCCGCTGTTTGCAGTGTTCTTGCCTTTACAAGCAATGGGGCTGTAAACACTCTCTTGTGTGTATCTTGGCGTACTTCCTTAAAAGTAAGTAAAGTCGTGGAGCGGAATTCCTAACTGAGAGGCTGAAGGTACATGTTAAGCGTCGACTGGGGTGAGCAGAGTGTCCTGCCAGCAAGAACACGATTGGCCTTGCACCGTGGCCTCGGGCCGGCCTCTTCTGCCGAACGCTCGCCAATCCCAGGTATTGAAAACGTTCACATTTCTGCCAATATAATAGCTCAGAAATCACTTGAGTTGGGTTTCACATCTTTTCATCTAATTGGAGGCTTTTTGATTTGTATAAGCTCTTAGTTTATTAAGGAATGGAGCCTCGGTCTATCCTGTAGCAGGTTTTTGGTTTTTGGCTAGATTATCTTTGAATTTGGATACGTATGTGAGATACTTACATATATATGTGTATGTGTAATATACACATGCATAGGTAATAGCATCTATAGCATCTGTATGTTATAAGGACGTACATATGCACACATATATGTACATGTGTACGCTTTGCAGAACCTTCAAATTTTTTGTATTCAAATCAGTCAATATTCTCTGATATGACTTCTTTTGGGTACAGTCTAGAATGTTTTTTCCCACTCCAAGACTGTATTATAAATCCATGTGTGATTTTGCCCCTACTTTTTATGGTCTTATTTTTCATGTTTAAAACTCCATCCTTCTGGAATTTGTTTTGGTGCAAGGAGAGAGTAGGACTTCAGTTCTTCCTTAAGCTTTTTTCCTCCAAATGACTAGTCATTTGCGGGACCATAATTTACAGGACATTCCATCTTCTCCCTCCAATTTATCATCTTCTAAAAGCCCACATGTCTTTCTGGGGTTATTTCTGGATTTGCTCAGTTCCGCCGATGGGCTGACATCTCCAGTACCAAGCTGTTTTAAATGTGGTGGCTTTAATGTCAGAGAGGGCTGCTTTGGTGACTTCGGTACTGAAGCAGAAATTCCTAGTCTGTCCTCATGAGTTCATTATTTTATTTGAACTGAAAAATTATCTCTTAAATTCCCTGCAACACCACCGCGGAGAATACTACTGATATTTTACTGAGGATTCAGTTCCATGAATAGATAATTCTAGGAAGAAATGGCAGTCTTATATTTAATATGCCTCCTATCCACGAAGAGTTTCCTCTTCCATTTTTGTCTGATTTCTAGAACTTAGGTTCAATGCTTTCCTCGTATAGATATCTTTGTCAAACAGGCTTAGTCATTTTGGAATGCTTTAGTGTTTTGTAAATAGGTTCTGTTCTTCCTTTACGTGTTCTTGCTGGCTTTGTTTCTTTATAGGAAAGCGGTCGATATTGTCCACTGATTTTGTGACCAGGCCCTGGGCAGGGTGGATGCCAAGCCCGTGTATCTCTTGGGTACCATCTCTGCAGAGGACGGGGCTTGGGTGGGGCGTCTAGGCTCCAGATGCAGGGAGGTTGTTTGAAGTTGGGAGAACAGCTTATCTTTTGCATCCTAGACCAGCTCTCTGCCTCCTCTCATTAAAAAATGTAGAAACTGGGGACAGGGAAAGGAAAGGATTACCCCGCACTGGACCGTCTGCGGGAGGCGCTTGTAATTAGCACAGCCTTTAATAACTGAGATTCCTTCTCCAGCTCACTGGAGGCAGCCTGAAGACACCAGCGGTGAGTCACACGTGGGTGCCGTTGATGGACGGTGGCCCGGGAGAGCCAAACTTCCTCCCACCCGGAGCTCCCGCCGGGGTAGGTTTCCCCTTCAAATAACAAACTAATTTTCTTTTCTTTTTAAGAAAGGCCTCGATGCGGTTACACAGCAATGGGAAAAAAGAGCGTACCTGGCGACACAGATGAATCTCACTTAAGGCGTCATTCGAGGCAGTGGGGGCCACTCTGGGCGCAGGTGAAGGGACAGAGGTGGGAGGGGCTCACGGGCTCTCAGCGGCCGCCACCTGGCTGTCGACACCTGGGCGCGTACTCCGTGATCGTTCACTGAGCCACACTTGGTTGATTTCTGCGCTTTCCCGTCACGCGCATCCCATGAAAAAATAGTTTCAAAAAAGTTCCAGGGTGCATTTTAGTAAAGTTCATTGTTCTGAGCGGTAAAATCTAAGCCGGGGAACATCTGGATTTCCAGGTCGCAGGAAATTACAGGCCTCGTTTGGAATACCAACGACACGGCCCCCACATCCATCAAAGGCGGGATGGGGAGTGAAAGCATTTCTCCCGAGGCGGGCCCAGCAGCGGGGCGGATTGCCCTCCTCGAAAAGAACCCATGGATTATTTTTAGCGCCTGAGACTCATCTTGCCCTCCTAAGTTTGAACTTCATGTCGCAAGGAAGAGAGCGTGTGTGCCTCTTCCCCAGAGAACGGAGGCTCAGCTGAAGTTACAGAGCAGCGTTTGTGGCCTCAGCCAGCGAGAAGCCAAACTCCCTTGCGCTTCAATGGGCTGAATTTTCATTCTGACCAACCAGTGCCGTGGTGGTTTGGCCCGATTACAGACTCCAGACCCGCGGCTGGCACAGTCCACGGCCCCTTATGCCTTCAGGAGGTTTTCAGGTGGGAGGCATCCGTGGTCTGACACATGGGGACCCTCCTCTGGGCAGTGGATCCGAGGCCGGGCAGCCTACATCTTCTCGGGTTGCAGGGAGAGCGGTGGAACCCCATCCATCATATTCCCCAAGGACCGGGAAGAGGTTTGGTTGACTGGGAAAAGTGCAACGTGAGCTCCTTCTGGTGGGTTCTGCATTCTTTCCTAGTGAAGTATTGTGCATGGAAAACCAGAATATATGGTCAGCATTCTTCCTATAAACAGAGCAATTGTACATTGTGGAGGAATTACTTAGCGATGACTGGGGGGAGGTTGCCATGGTTACCCTTCCCCCACCACGTGGTCCCAGCTGCTGCCTACGTGGAACTGGGCAGTTTAGTGCCCAACGGGCATGCGGCTGCAGAGGCACCGCTGTCTTGCTTCTCCGTTCCCGACAGGACCTTGCGAGAGCGGGGCTGTCATTACCAGCGTGTTTTTAAGTTTCCCCGGCGTCTGTCACAGGAAGTCCCTGCGGAAGTCCAGGAGGTGAAATGGACTGAGGTGGGATGCTCTCGGCATCGTCTGGGGGAGCAGTACCCCCAGCCCCGCGGGCAGCCTCTGAGGCCCAGTGGACCCCTTGGGGCTCCAGAAAACACTGTTTGAAAACTACCAGACTCTTCAGCAACTGCCCAGAGGATCTGTTTCTCACCCTCTAAATGCCGCACCTTAGAAAGTTCATCTCCAGTCTGTATAGATCCAGGCAGGCCTGAGTTCTTTCTAGCATGAGGCTGCCTACTGTGTACATGGAGTTCTTTTCTCACTGGTTTTCAGTAGAATCTCAGATGTTTTCCTAGAGGAATCTAAGCCTGGCTCCCGCCCATGTTGCAAATCCCAGTCGAGAGTTCCACGTGTACACGGAGCGGCGGCGCTTTTTTCCGCGACTAGTTTACGTGCAGCAAGTTCTTCCAACACCCCCTCGAAACGCAGTCAGTGGACAGTCAATCCCTATGACTTCCTCGTACAGCTAATTAAAAGCACGCTCGCCGCGGGACGAGGCTCCTGGTGCTGTCCTGCCCCTGTTTGCTGGAGGGAGGTCCGGGGGACCGTCAGGGACAGCTGCCTATCAAGTGCCCGTGCCCCCCCCCACCCATGCAGGGTGCAGCCTCGGGACCCCTCCCTCTACACCTGGTCGTGGCAACTCTGGGGCCAGGGTCTGGACTTCGGACTGGAAGATGGATTCTGTGGAAGCCTTGGAAATACAGAATTATGTGCAGATGGTTTTGGGGGGTGCTTTGGGGACCAAGGCCTAAAAGAGTGAGGAGCACAGGCCTGGGCAGAGGGAGAGATGGGCTGTGGAGCAGAGGCCCCAGGGCCGCAGCGCACCCCACGGGGAATGCTGGAGCGGGTGGCGGCCTCCAGGGAAGGGGCAGAGACTCTGTATCCTGTCTCACAAGTCACTGGTTGTGGGTGGCCCAGGGAGGGATGACCTTGCACAGCGGGCTCCCCTAGTCCAGAGCGGTTGCCAGAGAGATGCGGCTGCAGCGTGGGCCGTGAGCACAAGCCTTGGCCCAGTGGCCACTCCAGTCACCCCAGGGGTACACACTCCACCTGGGAAAACAGCTCCTCCTGGGCTCCGGTTGAGCCCTTTTCCCGGGACACTTAACAGAACAGGTTGGGGGCGAACACAGCATGCCCCCCCCTTACCGCATTGCCGCTGGTCTCAAAGGGGAAAAGGACGGCCAGTCACCCTGTTGGTGGAGTTTCTTCCCTCTCAAGCTGCTGGTCTCCCTGCACGAGGAGGCTGAAGTTACCGGGGGGCGGTGGGGGGGGACAGCTGGGGGGGCTCTTACTGTGTCTGGTGAAAGTGATTCTCTCTGGAACCCGGAGTTGTGTGGATAGAAGGACAAGCTCCCCCTACTTAATCGCTGGGAGTGCTGGTGGGAGGGACCACCCAGCCTGCCCTCCCCTTGACTCTTAGACCCGTCTGTGTGTTGACCCTCTTGGCAACAGGTCACTGATTTAGGGGGGATGCCATGTCCAGGAGGGGGCCCCGTCCTCACGCTCACAGGGTGTCGTCTCCAAGCTCACCCCTCAGCTGCATCTTCAAAGGCCTGTCCGTGGCTCCGTCAGGCCACAGCTCCTGGGACGTGGAATGCCCGAGCCGGGGCAGGCTGACCCGCCAGAGGTGATGGTGTGCGTCTCCCCCAGCTCTGTGTCAGAGACGTCACGATGAGAGCTCGGGATCCGACAAGGTGGGAATATTCATGCCACGGAAATCGGCAAGTGGTTCAAAGTGGGGCTGTCCTCCCCCCACCCCCTTGAGCTGGTAGTTAAACACTTTCCGGCACAGAGCTGGAGTGCCCACACCTGCGCTTCCCGGCTAGGCAGCACGCGTGCCTGGGTCTGTATCGCACGCGTGTATGTTGCTGTCTTTCACCCTCACTACAACCCCATCATACAGGCATTGTCTCCACTTCACTGATGGGGAAAATCGGTGCAGAGAGTTCAGGGAACTTCCCAGAGTCCCACATTGAACCCAGGTGTGTCTGACTCCAGACCCCGCCTCCTAAAACCCTCACTGTCCCGTGGATGTGTCTGGTTATGTTTCCCTTCTGGCTGAAATTCATTCCGTCGCTGACACCCAAACCATTTCTGACCACGGAGATCAACAGCGTCACTTCTTCCCCAAGTCCCTCCTTGTCGGGACACCGACTTTGGCCTCTCAGGGGGTGAGCGACTGCACAAAGCAGAGCGTCAGCACTTCTCGGGTTCTTGCTGACTTTCCCGGGGAGCCAGAATCTGTGGAATCCCCGTCACAGGCCAGCCTCGTAGGAGGGAGCCCTGGAGCCTCCTGAGCGCTTCTGTCTGGGTTTCTGCCTGCCCAGCGGGAGCCACGGTGCCAGCCTGGGGCTGGGGTCGGCACGGTGTGCAGGGGACGGGACACTGGTCCCCGGAGGAGCTGAGGGCCCCAGCCGTACCATTTGCCTCCAGAGTTGTGCGGGTGGTTTATGGGAGAAAGCCAGACTTCCCAGCCCCACGCTGGGCTGAAATCACGTGCAATTCATAGTACACACACTTAGCGAGACAGAGACACTGAGACATTCTTAAAATATTTCGTAAAAAGCATTAAGGCTGTCATTTGGGAGAAAATAAATGTTTTTTTTTTTTTTTTTTTTTTTTGCGTTACGTGGGCCTCTCACTGTTGTGGCCTCTCCCGTTGGGGAGCACAGACTCCGGACGCGCAGGCTCAGCGGCCATGGCTCACGGGCCCAGCCGCTCCGCGGCATGTGGGATCTTCCCGGACCGGGACACGAACCTGTGTCCCCCGCATCGGCAGGTGGACTCTCAACCACTGCGCCACCAGGGAAGCCCAATAAATGTTTTATTAGGCTTCTTTTCCCTTATTCCAGTGTACACGATTTGTTTTTTGTTTAGCCCTGCATCCTGGGGGGCGGAGGTAGGTGGGCGCTGCCCTTGGCGGCGTGTGGGCCTCTGAAGGCCTTCCCTGGCCGGGGGTGCTCTGCCGTCAGAGCTGGGGGGCTTGCTCCGACGCTCCGCAGGGACCTTGCGGGGGCCTCCCTGAGCCGACCTCGAGACAGGAGGTTCTCGGGCCTCCGGCTGCCTCTACTCCTCTGCCTCTTGCTGCCTGTGGGACGTTTGGAATATCCATTCCAAGTGCTTGGGCCAAGTTCATGCTCTTTTCCCGCCATCAGAAAAGGAGCTTTTCTGTCTGATGGCAATAACTTTCACTGTAAGCCGCTGACCCCCATCTCTGGTTTGTCACGGGAACCTGCTCTGGGGCAAAAGGGGGGCCTGGTGGCTCGAGACGGTGACCTCACTGCTTCTCAGCTTCTGAGCCCCGTCCCCTTCCCGCGTCTGGTCAGCCCTCAGGACTGCGTCCTCGGCATCATGCATTCAGCAAGCCTTGCTGAGCTGCACAAGGTCAGCCTGGCGCAGGCACGGGGCCCACCGGGAGGGCTCAGCTATGGCCCCTGCTCAGCATTGGGGAACCAGGGTAGACATGTGAGCAGACCTGAAGGAAACACAGGCTGTAGCTGCTGCCTGTGGGAGACCCTCACCCCCAGGCCCCTGGGGAGCCATCTGTGTCCCTCCCCCAGACCTGGGACCCACGGCCCACTTGCTGCAGTTCCCATGTAATTGAAGGGGGACAAGGGGACACGCCCCATGACCAGCACTCACAGGTCCGTGAGTGGCAGTGCCAGCCCCTGGCCTGGATCTCACCAGCCCTCGGACCCCCAGGCCCAGCCCTCTCTGCGCTCACCCAGCCCTCCTCCCAGGACTGGGTGCATCTATGGGCTGTGCCCAGACAGCATGAGTGGTGAGGGGGAAAGGGCAGGGACAGGGCAACCCCCTGGGGATGGGCTAGGATCCCCAGCAGGGAGCATCCTTGATCTCCGTGGTGGTCACGCTAACCAGCTGGGTCCTGCTCACTCAGGTGCTGCCAACCCTGCTGCTTCTTCCACCCCCAGAGCCCTGCCTTCCCTGTCCTCTCCTCCCCGATGTTCTGGACAACTGTAGCTTGGTGTCCCCTCTACTGCCAGCTCTGAGAGCTCAGGCAGGCCCCTGCTCGCCTTTGGGCTTCCCTTTCATCTCTACGTAGAGAGATGTTTTTCACTGACAGTTCTGATCAGTTACAAGTGGTGGCCCACGGCGGTGTTGAGAGGGATTCTGAGGCAGACTCGAATCTGTAGGAAGGAGAGCGGTGGTTGATTAGCAATGTCTGTCTTGGGAACGAGAAGGAAGAGGGGCCAGGTCAGATGGGTGCCTGTCCTTGGCTGTCCTGCAGTAGACACCTCCACCCCTTTTACACCCTCTGTGAGGGAGACACGGTGCCCACCCTCGTTTTGGAGCTGAGGGAGCGAGGCCTGGAGAAGCTACACAGCCGGGGGCAGAGCCCGCTGTCAGGCTGGGTGCGAGGTGGGCTTGAGGCGCCGTCGTCCCAGAAAATGGAAAGGTTGGGTCACCAAGGTCTCGTGTCCTGGCTCCCCGTCCCCCAACCCAAGCAGAAACCCCAGAGGTGCCGGGAGCCGCCCTGCAGGAGCCCCCAAGGTGAGAGGGCATCCTGCTCGAGCCAGGGAGTGAGGCTTCTGCGGGGATGGGGCAGGGAGCTCCCGGCGGCCTGGCTCTGTTGCATCAGCCTCCCCGGCCCCGCCTGCCGCTGCCGAGCGGTGATCGCAGCTGTCCTGAAGCTCAGGCAGTCCGGCCTGACGGCCCCTCTCCCCTCCGGGCCCTGCTCTATGGGCGCAGAGGGACACGTCCATTCTCCCTTGCTTAGATCTGGAAAGCTCTTTTTCACACGTGTTGACTGTTCTGCATGAGAGGTTTGTCTTATTCATCCCTCAATCCCCAAAGCCTTGGCACAGGCTGGGGACAGAGAAAAGCCGTTCCTGTGACTGATTCGTGCTCCCTTGTCATGAGGCATTAGAGTCACAGTGACACCAGCGGGTGTCAGAGCCGATGGAGGCCCCACTGAGCCCTAGGTGATAGGACCGTTCATCTCGGGAGCCTCCTCACGGAGATGGGACAGGAGGTCGGTACGCCCTTCTCTGACCCGCTCCGCTGCCAGCCAGTGGTTGGCCTGGGGCCCGCTGCCCTCTCCCTCCACCCAAGCCTCTTTCAAACCCCCTCCCTGATGGTGCAGCCCCAGCGGAGGAGAGCTATAGATCAGCCTTCTCTCTGGGATGATTAAAAAAAATCTCTCTATTAACAGCTGACTCACAGTCTAAAAATGTGCTCATGGCATAGCTGTGGCCACTGCCCCTGGTTTGGTGGGACCAGCCCGAGCTCACTCAGCCAGCCATTCTGCAGAGGACGGCCCTTTCCAAGCAGGCGCCGCCGCCAGCGACTTCCTGTCCGCCAGCCACCCTCTGCTGTTCCTTCCCCGCCTTCAGCCCTGGGGTTTGGCCCGAGACCCTGGTAGAGGGGGATGGGGGGAAGAAGCCATCTGGAGGGGAATCAGTGTGCAGATGAGAAAGGAAATTGCCCTGAGATGATTGAAATGACAAACAGAAGGGAAGCTAGGATGGCCAAGTCCAATAGAAGGGGGCGAGGGGAGGGGCTGGGGTCCGTGCCCAGCAGGACTCTGGGTCCCCTGCCTGGCCAAGCAGTGCTCTGCTCTGCTGACCTGGGGGCTGGCGGACAGGGCCCGGGTGGGCATCCCTGGGAGCGGTGGGCTGGGCAGGCACGGCCGGGACCCCTGGAGATGGAGAGGGTCTTTCAAGAGCTGAGGGGGGAGGTTCTCCCGGGGAACCTGCTGTCGGTGACCTAAGACGATCCACGTGGTCGCAGAGGGACCACCAGCTGCAGGCTGGACCCTGGTGCTGTTTGTCCCTTTAGCAGTGAGAAAACGGAGGGTTTGCTCCCGCCGGTGCCTGCATCCCGCAGCCACCCTTCCTGGACCACGCTTTCCTTGCGGGCAGGGCCGTGCGCGGCCTTTCGCCGGGGGCTGGCCTCAGGCCCTTGGTAAACGTTCCGAAGGATAAACTCTGAGCTTAAGCGGCTCCACGGTTTAGGTTCTGGTTTTGCGGAGGCCCCTCACAAAACACATCCTCCCTCGGCCGAGCCAGCCTGCCGTGCTTTCTCTCCAAGCAACTGGAAGTGACTGGTTAGGGGCTGGGAGTGACGGAACGCCGCCACCAAGCCGGACGGGTCCAGCCGGCAGGGACAGTGGCCACACTGACTGCCGTCGGTGAGCAGGCCTTCGGGGGCTTCCCGACCCCGCAGCTTCCTCGGGCCTCAGAGGCGTCTGGAGGCTGGATGGCGATGGGCTAGGGGCGCGGCTTCCCACGCCGCTCCTCTTGGGTCCTGGGTGGCTCTGCTGCCGCTCAGAAGCCCAGGCAGCTGCCAGCCATCTGGGGCAGCAGGAACAGAGGGCACTGCCCCGAGGACGCCCCCGGTGGCCTGTGAACGTTGCCACAGCCATGGCTCTTGTCACTGGACCTGCACACAGCAGACGCTTCTAGAATGCCCACTGCGTGCCAGCCACAGTGCCGGTCCGGCGGACCCAGCCCGTATGAGCCCGGCCTCCGTGTTGGGTCGGGAGAGCGGAGGCGGGGGCTGTGGTCTCCTTCGGCACTTCCCGCCCCATTCTCCTGGACTCCCGGCTTCCCCGGGGGCCGGGGCAGGGGACAGAGGCAGCCACCCCCCTACCCCCGCACTGTGCCTTGTGTCCAGACCTTCAGTGAGTCCCCCTGGGAGCCGGCTGTGATGACGCAGGTGGCCACTTACAGCCCCCAGGACTCGACAGACACACACAGGGTTCACATCTGTGTGAGCTTCTCCACTCATACTCTGGGACCCTTCAACTCCCCCGTAGTCCCTAGAATCCCAGCTCCCCCAGGTGCACTGCCAGAGCCTTCAGGGAACTTCCCAGGCGACTCTGGAAGGTTCTAGGTCCCTCCATCTTCACAGAAAAACATGCAGATGCACCTGGTGATGACGGTGATGTTTTGCTGTTTCCGACACCTCTGATGAGATCCCAGGCTGAGAACATCTCTATCTATCTCCTTACATTTTCTTGCTGAGAGCCATTCCAGGCAGAGGAGACGGAGGAAGGTCGGGGAGGGGGCGTTTAATTTTCCCATGAATATACGGAGTGCTCTGGCCACAGAGGGACACCCACCCACTCGGGGCTCGGACAGTGCTGGGTCTTGAGGGAGCCGTAGAGCGAGCTGGGTCCTGCAGGCCTGGGGGAGAGAGCCCGGTGCGGGGAGGTGGGGCGGGCGCTCCAGGCGACACAGGTGAGCTGATGCGGGAATGCAGGGAAGTAGGCGGCTCAGATAAGCACATATAGAGAGATGGGCAAGGGTGAGAGCTGGAGTGTGAGGACTAGAGGCGGTGGCCCAGCCCCAGCCCAGAGGAGGCAGGTGGAGTGGAGGCTGGCGCAGGCTGGGGGCTTAGCCGGGTTCCCTCCTCCTTGGTCTGAGAGCGACTGGGGTTGGAGCCTGCCTTGACTGTTACCTGGCCCCTGGGATTCGGTTCTCATCTGAGACACGGGCTGACTCCTGCTGTGCCTCTGGGAGGACGACACTTCAGCTGTTACAGTGTCCTGTCCATGTAGGCCCCAGGGGTCCACCCTGGCGAGCCGTCTGCGAGTCTGCAAGTGAGGAGTGCCACCCAGGCCGAGCCCTGGACTGAGCACAAATTAGTAACCAGCAGTAAACTCTGGAGGCGGGCTCAGGTGGTCACCTGGTAAGTTACAGGTGAGCCCCTCGTCCGTTCGCAGCAGGACAGACATCACCAATCCATCCCGCCTCATTCCTGCCCGGTCGGAGGCTGACCTCGCCCTGCTGTCCTGTCAGCCCCGGGGAGACACCTCAGCGGCACACAAGGTGACATCCAGTGGCCGTCCTGGCCAGGGGTCCACCACGGTCCCAGGGAGGAGCTGGGCTGAGAGCAAGCACACATGATGTGTGACCTTTGCCTCTTGAGGACAAACCGTGGAATGTGTGCTTGGGGCAGGGATCAGAGGAGGTCTGGGACTGGGGCATCTGGAGAGCAGACACGAAGGCTGAGCTCATTCTCATGCTGGGCCAGCAGCTCCCATGAGGCCACACGAGCTGGCCAGGGCTGGGGGTGGGGATCAGGGTGGGGCTCCAATTATCCAGGGAAGCCCAGAGGGTAAGCGGTCCCCAGGTGATGAGCCCTCGTGGGGGGAACGTCCAGTGGCTGCAGGGCTCTCGGATGCTCTGGGTACAAGAAAACTGGGGCTTTGGGAGGGCGCCTGAGGTGTGTCGGGTGGAGAGGAGGACTCGGGCTTGGTGTCCATCCCACTCACCATGACTGTGCTGTGTGGCCTGGGGCAGGTCGCTTGCCCTCTCTGGGCCACTGTTTCCCTATGATGAATCTGCCACGTCCCTTGGTGGTCATCATCACGTGGATGCTGCTTTCTAGGCCAACAGTTGTTGAAGCGGCACAGATGAAGGGACAGCTGGGGGAGTGTGGGACCCTGGTGTGGAAACGCCTTGGAACCTATTAAAGGGGCTGAAGGTCATGGGAATTCTCTCTCTCGACCACAGAACTTGTCAGGGTGGGGAGGACACTTTGAAGCCTTTGATACATCACTTACCACGTTTTGGAAGCAAGGCACTGAGGGCCAGCTTGGACGGCAGATGAAACAGACCCCTTTGTTTTCAGACAGCAGAGTGAGGCCCAGAGCAGGCGGGGCCTTCTCCTGGGTCCCCGGGCGCAGCCTAATCCGGAGGCTCTGATTCTAAAGCAGTAGAGAGTGGAGGTCTCCCCCAGCCCAGCTGCCGTCTTGTTGGGTGTTTCCGGGACATGCTCCTTCCTCAAAGAGCTTCCGGTCTCACGAGGCAAAACCTGAGGTCTGTGTGAGCAGAACGGGGTCAATGGGAGCGTTTCGTGAGCACCTGCTGTGTGCCAGCCTGCGTCAGGAGAGTCCACACTCTCTGGGGGGCCTGTCCGTCCACCTGAAGACGTCGCACTGCGGGTGCCAGGGGCAGGGTCCAGGGAACCAGCAAACGTGGCGAGCGGCAGTGGTCGCTGCGTCCTCCCAGCAGGTTGGGCAGTTTTGAGCGCCCCACTTTACAGATGGGGAAACAGAGACCCGCGGGGTCAGCCGCTTCCTCCGGGGCTGCATGAGAGTCAGGGCAGAGCAGCTTTGCGTCCAGCTTTGCCTGAGGCTACAGCCCCCCCGCGCTTCACCGCTGGGCTCCGTGCCCACGGCAGAGGCGGATTCCTGCCAAACTTTCCTGGCTGCCTTGGGGCGGGAACTGGGGAGCCGTCTCTCACTGATGGTGGCTGGACCGTGCATTAGAGAGAAAGCACCAGCATGGTCGGGGGTGGGGCCACTTGGACCACGTCAGCCCTGCGCCTGCAGAGCCTCTGGCCCAGATGGCCGGGCTCTTCCTATACATTATGTGTCTGCCTGAGATGTGGAGTCTGCAAGGAAACAGATTGACGCCAGAACACTGGGGGCTCAGGAATCCCCCAGGGGGGAAATGTTCTAATCGGCAGGAAGTGAGCTGGAGCCGGGCTGTGCGCCTCACGCACCGTGATTCAGAGTCCCCGGCCCAGCCAATCAGCTTCCTGGAGCAGCCACTTGGCCTGCAGATGTACGCGGAGGACAGACAGGGGCCCACATGAGGGAACGAGGAGTCTGTCAGAGGGCAGAGTCTCCTTACCTTTCGAGTCTCCCAGCAGTCACAGGGCGAGTCTCCACCTGCCATATGCAATCGGGTCCCCTCATGTTTCTGTCTGTGCTACTCTCCTGGGTCAGGGTGATGATGTCAAGGCTTGTGGCCGATGAGAAGAACACGCTGGAAAAGATGAAAGGTTAGAAAGTTTTGCAACGCTCCCGGTAAAATGTGGTTCCTAGGCTTCCCAACCAAGGCCCTCTCGCGAAGAGCTGGCCCCTGCGTGTTGGAGAGAATAAAGCCCGGGTTGGGAGGCAGCCCGGCCCAGTGGGTAAGGACCCAACGATGGCATCAGACCCCCTGGGTGCAAATCCTCACTCACCACTCAGAGCTTTGCGACCCTGGGCAGCCACGGGGCCTTTGAACTTTGACTCCCTGGTCAAGAGATGGGGTAATGCTGCCTGCAGGGGGACTCCCTGTTCACGGGATGTGTCCCTCCTCTGCCCGGACCCTGACGCGGCCTCAGTAGGACCCAGGCACTGGGCTGCAGCTTTGGGTCAAGTACTACAGGGGCCCTCACGGCGGAGGCAGATCACTGAGATCCAGGGAAGGAGCCCACCCGGAACCACGGAAGGACCCTTGGCGATCCTAGGGTGGGACCTTCTGCAGGGAGGGGAGGGGCTGTGGGATGCAGGAGCAGCAAAGGTCGATGAGGTTGTTGTGACCTCGACAACATAGCAAAGGATACACAGCTTCTGTGTGTAGTAGACGTTGTTCTAACGCATTTTGTGTGTTAGCTCATGGACTCCTCGGGACAACATACCAGGCAGCTGTATTATTATCCTTATTTTCCCGTTGGAGAAACTGGGACACAGAGGTGCTGAAGCCACTCACCCCAGTCTCACGGCTGGGAAATGGAGGAGCTGGGACTCAAACCCTGGCCGCTTCTCCTGTGGGTTCACCCAATGCCCTGGGCCCGCTGGGTCCTTGGCAGTGGAGGCCAAGGGGAGAGCTGGTTTATGTGGAATTTCAGATCCCCTTCACTTCGTTTTGTTTGCTGAGAGGTACGTGTTGAAGTTATTAATTATTTTCGCATATGGATGACCAATGGTTACAGCCTCGATTGTTCAAAAGATTATTCTTTCTCCGTCGCATTGTCTTCACATCATTGTCAAAAATCAGTTGAACAGCGCCAAAGAGCAATGAATTACTTAAGCGTAAACTTAATAAAATATGTGTAGGATCTATAGATGGAAAAGCACAAAACGCTGGTGAAAAAAATCAAACTCTTAACTATGTGGAGAGAAAAGACAAACCAGAGATGGGGATAAATATTTGCAAATCTTGTATCAGTAAAGGACATGTATTTAGAACATAGTAAGAACACCCCAAGCTCAATGATAAGAAAACAACCCAATTAAAAACGAGTAAAGATCTGAACAAACTCTTCACCCAAAATGGTGCATGGCAAATAGGCACGTGAAAGCATGTGGAGCAACAGGAAAGCTCGTTCGGGGCTGGTGGGAGCAAAATGGCGCAGCCTCTCTGGAAGCCAGTCTAGCAGTTTCTTCTGAAGTTAAATGTAGACCTACCATGGGATCCAGAATCACACTCCTGTGTATTGTTACCTATGTGAGCTGAAAACTCACGCTCACAGAAGAGCTCACGTGGGAACTTTTAAGCAGCACGATTCATAATCACCCTAAGCTGGAAGCAACCGTGATGTCCTTCAACAGGCGGACAAACCAACGGTGGTGCTTCTGGACACTGGCACAGCATCGATCAAGAAAAAGAAAAGCGCTGCTCGTTCATGCAGCATCATGGATGAGGCTTAAACGCATTCTGCTAAGTGAAAGAAGCCAGACCAGAAAGGCTACATATGGTAGGATTCCATGGATATGACGTTTTGGAAAAGGCAGACTATAAAGATAGGAAAAAGATGAGTGGTTGCCAGGGGCTGGGTGTGGGAGAAGTGGTGGAGAGGCACAGAGGGATTTTTAAGCGGTGGGATCACTCCGCATGGCACTGACTGGTGGATACGTGACACCATGCATTTGTCAAAACCCATACAGCTTGTCAGCACATGGAGTGAACTTTGATATATAAAATGTAAAAAATCAACCAGAATGTGAGGGGATCCCGAGACGGAAGGCAGATGATGACAAAAGACTAACTGTATTAGATACGTGTAATATAACATCTCTGAAGGGAATGGGGGAAAAGAAGCTGACCTAAGTGACTATGGAAAAGGGTATTTTGATTAGAAACTGTAAGAGTAAAGATGAAAGGCATTGTGCATAAATGCTGTACTGGTTGGGAATATTCTTTCTCGTGGGGCTCTGGGTTGATAGTTGTGAAGGTGCTGGCAGGGAACAAGTAAGTGAATATAAGGTGAGTAGTGGAATCTGGGTTTCTCAGTGTTGAAGGGGGAGGTTACACACAAGCAAAGGGGAAAGTTAGAAAGGACCATACGGTACTGGATTAAAGTTGGATTCATAAGAATGGACTCGGGGCTTCCCTGGTGGCGCGGTGGTTGAGAGTCCGCCTGCCGATGCAGGGGACGCGGGTTCGTGCCCCGGTCCGGGAAGATTCCACGTGCCGTGGAGCGGCTGGGCCCGTGAGCCGTGGCCTCTGAGCCTGCGCGTCAGGAGCCTGTGCTCCGCAACGGGAGAGGCCACAGCAGTGAGAGGCCCGTGTACCGCAAAAAAAAAAAAAAAAGTGTGGACTCATATTAGCTTAATGTGGATAGAGATGGACAGATACAGAAATAATTACAGATATGTTTGTATACGCAGATTACTGTACACAGATGTATTTCCCAGCTCTGTCAGCTGAGAAGAGTGAGAAGCAATGATGTCCCAGCAGCAATGAGCACACCCAGTGCCCAGATCTTGGTTTCTAACACCATCCTCCAATGAAAGGAAGCAGGGCTCCTTATAGAAACAGCTGATTCTAGGGCTGGGGTGGGAGATACACACGATGAGCCTGGAGCATCCTGTAGGCACAGAAGGTAAGGTGGGTTCAGAGAACAAACGGGGCACAGGAGCCAACCTGAAAGAGTTACCAGTGGCCAAAGCTGCAATAGTTGGGGCAGCAAAACCACAATGTAGAATTGGGAGTGTAACCCAAATTATAAAATAAATACCCACAATTCCATACTGATATAAATAAATGATTGAATAAATAATAAACAGGGAGAAGAGACAAATTTCCCACACAGAATTCCAAATAATTCACGTAGACCCTCCTGTCTACCCCCACCAGCCCTGAGAGTGGGCTACACTCGGTGACTTCCTTGCAAAGAGGATAGCGTGGAAGGGAAAAGAGAAGTTTCACGGGGCAGAAGGCTGGCAAACACGAACTCAGCCAGGGCTCAAGGTCAAGTTCAACAGTGATAAGTCAGGTGGACGTCCTGTGCCTCTGGGAGGGTGGCACCTCGCCTCTGTGGTCTCCACTCCTCGAACCCAGCACCGTCATGACAAAAACCCGAGACACATCTCAGCGGAGGAGCATTTTCCCCCAAACACCTGCACAGTCCTCCAAACTGCCAAGTTCACCCAAAACAAGGAAAGTCTGAGGAAATGTCACAGCTCAGAGGAAGTTAAGGAGACATGACTACATGTAGTACGGTGTCCTGGATGGGATCCTGGAACAAAAAAAGGACATTAGGGAAAAACTGATGAGCTCAGAATGAAGTGGAGTTTTGTTATAGTTTCCAAACCAGTGTAGTTACAAATGTTCCAATGTTGTTTCTTACTTTTGACGACTATACTGTAGTAATGTAGTAATGTAAGATGCTAACAATGGGGGAACTGGGTGCTGGGTGTGCAGGTGTACTGGAACCCTGTACTATCTTTGCAACTTTTCTGTAAACTCAGAGCTATTCTAAAATTTAAAGTGCGTTTGCACAAAACGGTTGGGGATGTTCGTGGCTCTTTCTGGGCTCTCTATCTTACTCCATTGATCCCTGTGTCTATCCTTTTTCTACCACGTGGTCTGTGGCTCTGTAGTGTGTCTTGAAATTGGGCAACACGAGCCCTTTAGGAGGAGGGGGACAGGCGTCATTTCCAGGTGCCCTGAGCCCAGGACGCTTCTATGTGTGGGCCTTGGAGACAGAGTGCCTGGGTTTGAGCCCCAGTTCAGTTCCACCATTTGCTTGCTGTGTGACCTAGGGTAATTCACTTAACCTCTCTGTGCTGGTGTTTTTGTCTGTCCAAAGGGAAGATTCTTGTACCTCCTTCACAGTGTTGCCTAAGGGTTGAGTGAGCTGACACGGCATGAATGCTGAGGACAGTGGCTTTGTAAGGCAGGTGCCTGACCCACTTCAAAGACATCCCTCCTCAATAAACACCTTCCCACTGCACAACTAGATAAAGAGCTCGGCCGCCCCTCTCATGACGTTCTTTTAGGAAATCCTGGGGGACCAAGGTAACTGGCCTTCAAATGACCCCGCCTTTCCCTTCCTGAACCTTAATTCTCTCTCTCGGGTTTAAAATTTTCCAATAAAGAGTGACTCCACCCTGGATCCCTCAGAAAAGGCAGAACTTCCAGTCGATGCTCTCTCTACCTGTGACGTCGCTATGTGGGGTCAGACCTATGTGAGGCGCAGACCCTCCAGGACCCGTGAGTGACAAGCCTTGCTTTTCCATCGTTCCCTGAAGGGTGTTGCTGAGATGCGTCTTGCAGTCAGGAGAACCACAAGGGTGGGTGCAACCCAACATTGGCTCTGGTGGAGAAATGTCTGCAGGAGCTGCCACAAGAAGCAGGTGACCACGTGAGTGTTCTCTGGCCAGTATCCCCTTCCCAGCCAATAGCATCGCTATGGATAGACTGAGACCGGCACAAAACAGCCTGGTGCACAGTGGTGTCCGCCATTCTTATCTGGGAGTTGGCACGTGATAAAGGTGGATTGAAGGGATGAATGAATGTAGGGTAGCCACTCACCAAAGGCCCTGGTCGTCGACTAGAGACCTCAGGGTGGGGGGCTTGCTAGCCAGGCGCACGGGACACAGGACGTGGCTCTTGTCCTTGTCCGTAATTGTGGATGGCGTGGCGAGCTCACCCTGCTTAGCTCTCGGAACTGTGGAAGGCCCTGGGCAGGGGGCCAAACCTCAGGGCTGTGACTGGACACCTGTGGGGGGGACTCACAACCATCCCCTGGCTTTGCAACCTCATCACCAAAGAAAGACAGGTGCTGCGATCACTGAAATAAAAATCATAGGAATAAAACCAGAACAAGCTGGGGAAGGAGCCCTGGAGCCCCACGGTGCTTCTAGATGCGAGAGGGCGTCATTCTTCAGCGCTGTTTACTCATCGATCGTGCCGTGGGAATGGGCTTTAAAATGCTGTGGAACGTAAAGTCACGGCGAGGTATCATAATGTCTAGCCGGATGGAGGAAAATGAAAATATCTGTCAATATCCCGTGTTGGCAAGAATGTAAAGCTTTGGGATGCCTAACCTCTGCCAGTCGGAGTGGACGTGGGGCAATGGGTGGGTACGACCTGGCAGAGCTGGAAGTGTGCCTGCCCTTGAGCTAGCGGTCCCACCCCTGGAAAAGCATCCTGATGGAGCCTGGGCTCGTGTGTGCAAATGCCCGTCGAGAGAGAAATGGTGAAGTGTAGCGTATTCATGCAAAGAAATTGCACACGGCACGAGGAGCCAGTGACAACGAAAACCGGGACCCACAAACCCCACACACATCCACACGCGCGTAAACTGAGCTCCACAAAACAACACGGATAAACCTAAAAACATCATGTTGAGGGGGAGAAAAAGCCCAGACATGAAAGAACGCTTACGGTATGATTCCATTTATATAACGTTAAAACACAGACGAAACTAAACTGTATTGTTAGGGCTGCATAATTAGATAGTAAAGCCAGAAAGACAAAGAAGGGAGCAGTTACCATAAAAGTCAGGGTGGTAGTTACCTCCGGAGGGCTGAGGGGGGCCGTGCTCGGGAAGGTCAGGGCGGAGGCATCTGGCTGTTTGCAGCTGTCTGTCTCGACCTCGGTGGTGAATCCGTGGCTGTTTGCTTTATAATAATGTATATATTCTTATATATCTTCAAAATTAGGATAATTTAAAACATTAAGCTATATGGGAGAGCTGAAGCAATTTGAGTGTCCTTGGAAAAATACCCTAGAAAACAATTAAAGGAGGCCCCTGATGGCTCTTGTCACAAAGCCTCCTGATATAGTAGAAAGAGTAAGATCTTGAGAACAAGACGGAAGAGGGTTTGAACCCTGGTGCTGCTACTGGTTAGATATAAGGCCCCCAGGAACCTCAGTTCACCAATCCATGAAATGGGAACAAAAGTATGTACCCAGAAGGGTAGGTGCCCAATGCCTGGCCCAGAATCAACCCTGGCAGATGACCTCCATTATGGGTGATGCTGACATTATGACCAGGGTCCAGGTGGCCACCATCACTTGCTTCGGTACATTGTTGCCACTTCCCTGTTGAGAGGTGGAGTTCGTTTTCCCTCCCCTGAATCGGGGCTGGCCCTGTGTGCACACTGACTGATGAAAGATGGCGGAGATTGTGCCCAAGAGCTTCTGCATCTGGCTGAAGGTCAGGCTCGGGGGGAGCTTCCTGGGAGGGCAGGTTATCCCTGCGGTCGCAAAGCCAGCTCCCAGGAGACGTGGCTCCCTGGTTCATGGGGCGCCAGGTGTCTTCAGGTGCCTCTGGGAGTCTGGAGAAGGTACACATAGGACCCGATCAGGGTGTGTCTTGTTAACAGGAACAGGGACGTTTCTGCCAAGTGTGCAGCCTGAGACTCCGGTCACAGCTGGGACAGTCCTTAATCTAATTAGTTTCCAAGTGTATCCTGAGGGCGGGCTCTGTGCCTGGGTGCTGCCACAGCCCTGGGGATGCAGTGTGAAGGGCTGGCCTCCACTCCTTCCCTTGCAGAGGTTATACCCATAGAAGAGCTCAAATGAGCTCCACAGACCCTGGCTGGGCTGGGACCTCACCCCAGGTCTGGGGGCGAAGCTGAAGGAGGAGACACACCTCCAGCCACTTTCCCCCGAGCCTGGTCAGTGAGACCAGCAGAGGGACCACAGTGGTGGGGTGGGTATGGGGGGTGGTCGCGTCTTGCTGCGATTATGCACTCACGGCAGGACACCTCCACCTTTGCCAGCCTGTGAGTGGGATCAGAACGAAGCGAATCCCACTGCCTTGAGCCCACTGCTCACCCGTGAGGGCTGGCCCCTCGCCACGTAAACTGGTATCATCTTTCCAGAAGGAAACGTGGCACACCTTCCCACACTGTGAGCATTCATGCTCTACGGCCCAGCGAGCCCACGTCTAGGGATGCATCCTAACCCCACCCTCTCACACGGATTCCAGGACCCACGCAAGGAGACGCTCACTGCAGCAGTGTTTACAGTAGAAAACCCTCGACCCTAGCTGAGCGCTCACCAGGGAAGAATTGCTTACATAACTTTTGATGCAGCCCCAGATGAAATCCTGGGAAAACAGCTGGGAAAAAAGAATGAGGCAGTGGCCCCAGGCTCATGGGTGGGATCCTCAGCGTCCTACAGATGTCATCCGTCCTCACTTCATGCTTTCATCCGTTGGAATGCCAACGCAATCTCAAGGAGGACTGTGTTTGTTTTAACGACACTTGGAAAACTGATTCTACCATAAGCATTGCTGAGCAAGGACCAGGGCGGGAATATAAGCAAAACAAGTTTGAAGAAGGAGGTGGTGTTATCTGCATTTTCAGTTATTAAGTCTCATAAAGTGATGGCCAAAAAAAGGGAGATTGGTGTAGCGGGGAGAGAAAAGGGGCCCAGTGGGTCAGAGCCGGGAGCCCGGGGACAGGTCCGCTCCCACAGGGAAACTCACCAAGTGGCAGAGGGACAAGTGATCCTCAGGGGAGCCCAGACAACAAACGATGTGGAGATCATTGTTATCAGGGCGGAAAAGAGAGAAAATCAGGTTGTGACATCACATCACTCACAAATTATATATTCCAGATGGTTTAAGGACCTGGTGTGATGAGCATGTCAGCATTACTAAAAGAGAAAGAAGGAAGCTATCTTGAATCATCTCAAGGTGGGGAAAGATTTCTTAAAGGAGGCAGCAAAGAGGATGCACAGACCCCAAAACGGTTTATAAGTTCATCTGTTTTAAGATGAAAAACCTCTTATCGTGAAACAACACCATGGGCAGAGTGAAAAGGCAAGCCTCAGAGCAGTAGAAGATATTTTCATCATACGTGCAATAATGGCTTAATATCCCAAATGCATAAATAATATCCCTATATCCCTATATCAAAAGGAAAAAGACCCCTTTCCTTAAAAAAGCAGGGAAGTCGGCAAAATATATGAGTACGAAACTCACAGCAGAGGAAATCAATGTGGACGAAGTAAATAAAGAAATAAATGATTCATTCATTCCTTAAAGGAAGCTCGATCTTACTGTGAGATTGAGCCCTGTGAAATAATATTCTCAGTAGGTCAGCACGACAGAATATTGGTGCTTTCCCATGGTTCTGTCCTGGTAATCAGGGAAGTCTAAGCTCCAACTTGATGAGTGACCACTGCATACCCACGTGGTCATCAGACGTTCACGTCTGGTGATGCCACTTCCTGGTGAGAATGTGACACTTTCATACTCTGCCCTGTCAGCGGGGCTCAACTTGGGTTGCCACAGGGACCTTGGGAACAATTTGGTGGTATCTTGTGGAGTTAAAGATGCGTATATCCAATTCTCCTGTATTTCTGAGAGGAGGTGAAATGGGGCAGCTGCTGTGGGAAACAGTCTGGCAGCTCCTCAAACGATTAAATGCAGAGCTACCATGTGACCCAGTGATTCCAATTCCTGAAATGAAGACACACGAGTGTTCTGAACTATCTGTAACAGACAGACTGGAGGAACAACCCAAATACCCATCAATTGATGAATGTGTGAATAAACTGTGCTGTTTCCATACGATGGAATATTATGTGGCCATAAAAAGGAATGAAGAAACTGACACACACTATGACCTGGATGATCCTGGAAGACATGCTGAGGGAAAGCAGCTGACCACAAAAGTCATATATTATATGATTCCGTTTATGAGAACGTCCAGAAAGGGGAAATCCATAGAGACAGAAAGTAGGTTAGTAGTTGCTTAGGGCAGGGGGGCTGTGGTACTGGGGATGATAGCTAAAGGGTAGGGGGCTTCTTTTTGAGGTGATGAAAACAGTATGATATGGACTGTGGTGATGGTTGCACACACCAATTACTACACTAAAAACCATTGAACTGAACATTTTAAATGAGTGATTTGTATGGTATGTGAATTATACCTCAATGAAGATTTTTATCTTTTATTATTATTATATTTTGGCCATGCAGTGAGGCATGTAGGGTCTTAGTTCCCTGGCCAGGGATAGAACCCGAACCCCCTGCAGTGGAAGGGTGAAGTCTCAACCACTGGACCGCAAGAGAAGTCCCAGGTGTTTGTTCTTTTTTTAAAGAAAACAGGCTGCAGGCACATCACCAGGAAAGTGGATAAACAAATGTGGAATCCACTCAATGGGGAAGTCTTAGGTGGTGAAACTCAGTGAGTAAAAAGTTTCAAGCATTGAAGAAAAAGCTTTTGAAAAAATTTAACATGGATTCATGGTAAAAGCTTTCAACAAAGTGGTTAATGAGGGAATATATCTGAACATAATAAAAGCCACATATGGTAAGACCACACTAACATTATAGTCAATGATGAAAAGATGAAAGCATTTCTCTATGATCAGGAATAAGACCAGGATGTCCACTTTCACCAATTTTATTCAAATTAGCATTGATGTCATAGCCACAGCAATCAGACAAGAAAAGAAAATGAAAGGCCTCCAACCTGGAAAGGAAGAAGTAAAACTGTAGCTGTTTGCAGACATCATGATACTCTATATAGAGTCCTAAAGATGCCTTGGAACTACATTGTAACTAACAACTGAATTCAGTAGAGTTGCAGGATACAAAATTAAGACACGCAAACTGTTGCATTTCTATACACTAATACACTAATAATGATTTGGGATGCAGTTCAGCTCATAACTCTCAGACCTCTGAACCCCAAGTTGTTTCTTTTTCACATGCAAAATGGATTGGCCCAAGAACCAAACTAAAACTCTTCCTTAAATTCCATTTCTCTAGAATCACTCTTTGGTAACACTCTTTGATATTCATAAAGTGAAATCCAGTACAGCAATGCCAATGAACGATATACAAATTTATGCAACTTTAAATTCACAAACAACGTGAGAAATGAAAAAAATCTAATACAAAAAAGTAAACACGCTATTGTTTTCTTTACTTTCACTACTTTTGTGTTTTATATCATCTAAGTTTATATCATCACAGCAGTGGTTATCCTAGGTGTAGTAACAGGGAAGGAACCAATGGGGGTGTCTCTGGGGTCTGACAATATCTCTTTGTTGACACAGGTGCCGCAAACAGAACTGTGTTCAGTTTGAGTAATTTCATCGATCCGTGCACTTAGGACTTGTGAGTGTATTTAAAACATTTTAAAATACATATCATTAAAAAAAAAAGTTTAAGGTAATACCCAGGTTTGCACACAGAGTTTAAAAGTCATGGGCAATGGCTGTAGATCCTGGTCTGAGGGGTACCCCTCCCCATCCACATAGACCTCCTAACCTCCCTGGAGCAGGTCCCATGCCCTGGGCTTCCTCAGAGCACAGCCACCTCAGGGTGGTCGGATGTCTCACCTGGGAGCTCAGGGCTCCAGTAGTCAGTGCCTCAGCAGAAGAGCAGAAGGTGCAGGGCCCTGTGACCCAGCCTTCTGTGTCACTTGCCTCACTCACCATACTCTGTTGCTCAAAGCAGTGACAAGTCCATGGGGAAGGAATGTAGACCACATCTCTTGATAGACAGTAGTAAGGTCCCATTGTAAAAGAGTGTGTGGGAAAGAAGGTGTTGCTGTCTCCACCTTTGGAAAAGATAATCTGTCACTTCCAGCTAGATGCACGTGGCCTCCTGGTTATTGGCCAGTGAGATGGAGATGGAGTAATAGTCTTTATTTATCTCCCTTCCTCCTTTCCTCCCTCCCTCCCTCCCTCCCTCCCTCCCTCCCTCCCTCCCTTCCTTCCTTCCTTCCTTCCTTCCTTCCTTCCTTCCTTCCTTCCTTCCTTCCTTCCCTCTTTCCTCCCTCTCCCCATCCCCTCTATCAAAAGATTTAAAAGAATAGATTTTCAGGAACCTCCTGTTGGGTTCTACTAAAAAACATCAAAGGAAACACTAGCACAACTTACAAGGTCAAGTATTTCGCAGTCATCACGAATGAAGCTGTCTGAACTGTAGCATCTTTGTGAGTCTCAACCCATGGCAGATCTGGACTGACCTGGGTTGGGTCCCAGCTGGGGGAGTTGGTAAGTTCAGGTGCCCCTCACACTTCCTTTTTGTCTCCATTAGCAGGTTTTGCACTGACTTCCCTCCTTCCACACCTGTCCTCCTTACCACCAATACGTCCCTGTGGGTCTTCTTGCCTGGAATGTGGCTTCAGAAGTGGTTTCCACCTCCTGTCCAGGCAGGGCAGCTCCGAGTGCCCCCGCCCCAGTTGGGTCAGGCCCTTAACTGATTACACTGCGTCCCACACACCCTAAGCAGCCCCTTGAGTCAAACATCTATGGTGCGGAGGAAACAGCTCTGGGCAGGGGTCAGAGCTGTGGCCCAGGCAGTGTAACCTCAACCAGAGCCCCCTCCTGGGCCTTGGTGTCCTGAGGCTCATGAAGGATCTGGCTGGAGGATTGAGGGGTCAGCCCTGACAGCTCCCACAGGCCACAGCTGTGGTCTCGGGAGCTACGTGGTGCCTGAGCTAGCTTTCCTGGCCCTCAGAGATACCCTTCTTCTCTGTTTACCTCCAGATATCTGGGGGGCTGGGTTGCAGAACCCTTGTGTTGGGATTGATGTGGGGTAGGCACTAATCCACCTCTACTTCATGTCAAGGAATTGAGTGAGGATGGGACAAGTACCAAGGTCTTGGTGGCCCTGGACAGACTGTTTCCAGAATCAGGAATTTATTTTGTGACATTATTCGCTCCCTAGAGCACGGGGTCAGCCCAGCCAACCCTAAGCCCAAGGAGTGGGTTTTGTCTGCTCGATTGATATTTAAATAAATAAACGTGAACACACACACACACACACACACACTCTCTCTCTCTCTCTCTCTCTCTCTCTCTCTCTCTCTCCAAAAGTCTTGTTTGTAGCTACTGAGTCCAAATATTCAATCTATGGCTATTTTCTTTGGTGGAACCCTAACTAAAGGTCACATTTAGAAACCAAAGCTGACTCTGATCAGTTGAGGTTGATAATTTAAACAGCTGCCCTAAAGTAACAGAGTCAATTGTCACCACGCTAATGTGCTGTAATACATCTGTTGATTCCGTGCCGGATTCTGACACAGACACGGAGGTTGTCGATTGCTTGAAGGCTTAACAAAGGCTTGCACGCTTTTCAAGAAAGAAGCTTACTTTTGAAATGTTAGGATGTAGGAAATTCATAAAGCATTTTGGCAAAAGACAAAACAAAGTGAACCAACAACAGTCTGGAGGACATTATTCATTCAAAGAAAATACAGGAGGAAAGGCAAAGATGATTGAGGGACAGAGGCATCACTCGGGTGACTGTCACAGTGTCACTGTCTAGGTGCACATCAAGGTGACCGAGATACCTGTGTTTTTAGAAGGAAAGGTGAGTGACAAACAGGGAAGATGCTCACCGAAAGTGAAACGAGAGTCTGTAAATAAAGACCTCCCTGAAAGTGACAAATCACATTTTCCAAAAGACGAAAAGAAAAATAGAAGTAGACAATTAATGAAAGAGGCAAGAGGGATGAAGGAGCTCTTCAGTCAGGATGACGGCCGGCGCCGGCGGCACTCGGCATCCTGCCCAGAGCCTGTGCATGTGCGTGTTTAGGCAACAAATCGCCTTTAGCAGTGAGAAGGGATGCTCAGAATGACAGGATACCATAGCGTGGTCCTCCAAGAGCTTCTGCAGGTCGAGAAGATGGACAAGGACACCTGTCGGTGAAATCAGCCTGACCTGGATTTCCGGCAACTTAAGAGTGTCAGGAGCTGTCAGGAGCTTAGAGCCTCCCAGCCCGTGTGTCCCAAATGTGGGTGACATCTCCACAGGTCCACGGTGAGGAAGCTAAACAAGGACAGCTTTTTTGCATAAAACTCTGTTCACTCCACGTTCAGCAGTGTCCTTTATTCTACTGTCATGAGATAGAGGTGACATTAAATCGTGCTTAAAAGTTGGCTACTGCTAGGTTCTGATTTTTAAAAAAACTTTACCTGTTGATAGCATTCCCAAACCTGGCAGTCGCTAAGCTGAACGTGGGCGCCGTGAGGCTGCGGAAGGGGCAGGGACGCTCCAGGGACAAGAGGACGCAGAGCAGGGAGCTAGGGTGCCGGGTGTGTCCCGGGGTGGCCCTGGGTCCTCCCTGACACCTCATTCTGACCTGGTGAGCGGGGCCCAGGAGCCCTGGACGGTATTAGTGTTCAGGCTGTGGTGCCTGTCCCTTTTGGGCAGTCACCACCCTTAGCAGGTGGGGGCCACCCCTGGGCCATGCCTGCCTCATGGACCGGTTTCCTCCTGGCTGCTTTCTGTGCAGTGGACGAGCTCTGTGGCCTCGGCCTCCACAACACTTAGGATGGAGGCCAGCACTGAGAGGCTGGCTGGAGGGGTGGAGGCCGGTGGGTACCGGTGGTTGGATGAGCACCACTCCCCTGAATTAATTAGATGGGCCAGTCTGGCTTTGGGAGACGTCTGCATAAATGGGCTAGTGTAAATGCACTCTCCTGGCTTGGAGCGCACGTTGCGGGCTTTGGAAAGGTATGTGTCGGTTATTGGAAATCGTCTCCTGGAAATCCTTAAAGGACCAGGTGGCAGAACAGCAAAGGACTGTTTGCTTCTGTGCAAAGAGTCAAGAGAGGCTGTGAGAGAGTGTCCAGGTTTTCTCAGACTTTCCAAAGGCTGGTTGGCGGTGGTGCCGAGGACATGAATCGCCCATGAGGAAATGGTTTGTTAAGAAAAGGCCCAAGGTTTGCAAAAGCAGAATTAGTGTCGCCCAAATTAGTGTTTGTGGTTTTGTTTTACTTAAAAGCATAGAGGCTCTGGGGCAGTAGAACGACCGTAAGGCATCAGAGTTAAAGGCAATGGCTTTGGAATGAGAACTACATCCTCAGGAAGGAAGGATTGGGAGTTTGGGATCAACAGATGAAAAAGCTAGTATATACAGGATGGATAAACAACAAGGTCCTACTGCAGAGCACAGGGAACTATATTCAATATCCTGTGATAAACCATCATGGAAAAGAATATGAAAAAGTATATATATATACGTGTAACTGAGTCACTTTGCGGTACAGCAGAAATTAACACAACGTTGTAAATCAATTATACTCCAATAAAATTAAAAAAAAAAAGAAATACATCCTCTAGGTGACGTTGGGGCTCACCTGTGAGACGGGGCAGCAAGGCCTGTGAGAGGGGTTGCCAGGAGCCCACACGCTGCTCGTAACTGGACCCGGTGCCCAGGGAGCGGGAGGTGTTGTTTCGGGTGCTGCTGGTGGGATTATCCTTTTCTGCACGAGCGGGTGGCAGTTCATGAGGTATTGGGGTTCCTGAGCCTCTGTTCGCCTAGACTCCAAGCCCTGTGATGTGGCTGGCAGGGGAGTGATTTTAGACCTCCTGCTACTTGGGATCACGGTCAAAGAATCCCCGAGAGTCTAGGCGAGAGCGTCGTTTCTGCTATCTGCCCCGGCGTCTGGCTGGGCTCTCTCGCGTGCGGTCCGGGGAGCCCATTAAGATGCCCCTCCTACATCCGGGTGTCGAAACCCGGATGCTCTCCTGAGCATCTTCCCCACAGCCCCTGAACTCCAGTCCCGTCTCATTTCCCCCCCGCGGCTGCTGTAACAGATGACAACCCGAGGAGCTTAAAATAACACACGTTGACCCGCTCATGGCCCTGGGGGCCGGAGGTAGAAAGTCAGTGTCACTGAGCTACGATCAAGACGCTCCCGAGGGCTGGTTCCTTCTGGAGGCTCCGGGGACCATTGTTCCCTCGCCTCTTCCGCCTCGTTTGGCTCACGGCCCCTCCTACATCTCTAAACACAGCCCTCCCACCTCTGCTTCTGGCCTGCGTCTTCTCCTCTGGCCTCCTGCCTCCCTCTCACAGTGACTCTTGTGATGACACTGGGACCAGCCGGACAATCTGAGTACTCTCCCATCTCGACATCCCTAATCAGATCTGCAGCATTCCTTCGGCAGTATCAGGTGACTTTCACAGGTTCTAGCCGCTAGGACGTGGGATATCTGGGGCCATTATCAGCCGACCGCATCCACCCACGCAGTTCCCGTCCTCCCGGAGGTTCCCAGGATGGGTGGTGTGGACGCAGCATCTCCCTCTGCCCTTCCACACCCCTGCGTGAGTTGCTGGCCAAAGGCAAGGCCCTGGGGGCCCCGCGTCCTTCCCTGTGTGCTGGCTCTCTCTTTCACAGGTGCGTCCACTGGGATGCTCCCAGCTAATGCTGGGGGGTGGGGGGAGAGGGGGATGGCCCAGGACACCCTGAGCCTGGCTGTGTGCCCCCGCTCCATGCTTCAGCAGCATCTCATCCCAGTGTACCTCACCAGCAGGTCCTGAGCCATCTGTGCAGACTTGGGGTTGACTTTCATCCTTGACACAGAGCAGGTGCGGATAAAAGATTTGTTCAATGGCATTGAATTGATGGGGTCCCCTGGGCTCTCCCCCTGGCAGTGGGCTTGGGGTTTGGGGGTGTCTGTGGTCAGGTAGCTGCAGGAAGTTAAGGAGATGAGCTCTAGAGAAGCGTCTCTGGGACGCCCCTCCAGACGACCAGTGGGGCAGGGAAGCCGGGGGTGAGCCTCTTCTCTAAGACTGCATAGAATCCGGGGCAGGGGTGTGGTCATGACTGATCTGACAGCCCATAGCCAGCTCTGAGCCTGAACACTACAGTCATGGACTTGAAGCAGAAAGAATGGGTGAGGAACAGGTGAATGAATTAAATGCAAACCTCAAAGTGCAAGAAGATATTTACAGCACATAAAATTGATACAGGACTTGAATTCAGAACGTAGAAAAGCAAATCTGTAAGAAAAAGACCCAAATCCCAACTGAAAAGTGGGCAAGAGACTTCAACAGGAACTTCAGAAAAGAGGTTCTTCAGAGAGCTGATAAACCTCTGAAAAGGTGCTTCACCTCACGAGTAATCAGGAAGATGCAGGTTAAAACCACAGTGAAAGTCATTGTGGTCCATCCATCCGATGCAATATTATTCAGCCATAAGAAAGGAATGAAGTACCAATACATGCGACCACAGGGGTGAATCTGAAAAACATTATGTTAATTGAAAGGAGCCAGACACCACAGGTCACACGTTGTGCGATTCTGTTTCTATGAACCCTCTAGAATGGATCATCTATAGGGACAGAATACAGACTGGTGGGTGCCAGTGGGGAGGGAGGATGGGAAGAAATGGCTTAAGCGTTGAGGGGTTTTACTTTGGAGTGATGGAAATGTTTGGGAACTAGACAGAGGTGGTGGTAGCACGACCTTGTAGATGTACTACGTGCCATGGAACTGTTCACTGTAAAGTGGTTAATTTTATGGTGTGTGCATTTCACTCAATAAATTATTTTTTTTAAAAACCACAATCACATACCTGCCTAAATGGCTCAAGTTAAAGACAACCGACAAACCACGCGTCAATGAGAACGTGGAGCAACTGGAACACGCACACGTGAAAACATGCAACCCTGGCGACTTAGCAATTCTGCTCCTTGGTCCATGCCCAGCGGAAATGCATACGCAGGCGCAAGCAAACACGTGTGCCAGGATGTCCATCCTAGCTGTTTTGTAATACCTCCAAGCTAGAAAAACCCACGTCCATCAAAATAGGATAGGTCAGTGGATGGCCATATTCCATAAGAGAATACTGTGCAGCAACGTGGGTGAACAACTATTGCCACGTGGACCGATTCGGTCGAAACTCTGAAGTAGAACGCAGAGGGAAAGAACTTTAGGCAGAAATAAAAACAAACACTTGTTGTGCGATTCCGTTTGTCCGTAGTTCAAAACAAGCACATTTTATCCCACTGCATTTGAAGGTAGGGCAGCGGTCACCCTTGGTGGGGGCCGGGGAACAGTGTTGGGGGATGGGGGGAGGACTGCTGAGACCCACATGACGTCTTATGTAGTAGGACCAGCGGGAGCCAGGAAACCATTATGGGACAACCTTTAGGGAGACGAGAAGTGAGACAGAAATTGAGTGGTCGGCACAGAACTGGTTCCCTTCCATTTGACTCATTCGTTTGTTCAGTGAATACCGTCAGAGTGACTAGGACGCACTCAGACCTTATCAGGCACTGGGGAAATACATATGACACTGTACGACCCTATTCTCCGAAGCCGAATGTCTGGTGGGGAGACAGCTGGGCGAACAATGACAACAGGTGTGATAACTGTTTTCAAGCAGACAGTACAAGGGAGCACAGAAGCTGTAGAAAGCACTAGATCTCTTCTAAACACTAACTAAAGGCTCCCACTGGTTGAGAGATTCCACAGGCCTTACCTCTTAACCCCACAATTACCCTCTGAGGTGGTGTCCTCAGCTTCCCATGACCAGGAGGGGACAGGGCACTGGGAGAGGGAGTGCTGCTGGGACCAGAGCTCTGGAGCGGTGGGGTGGGGCCTGCCAGGCCGGTGGGTCTCAGTGGTATCCTCCCCACTTCGAGCCCGAGACCACCCTGAGTCTCCTGCCTGTGGACCCCTGTTGCCACTTGGGGCCTCTCCTGTTGCCGGGGGCGCACGGCTGGCCTTGTCCCGGGCAGCAAAGGCAGACAGGGTCCACCTGCAGCAGGAACCCTGGCCGGTGCTGCCCTGAGGACTCCAAAACCTGCTTCTGGACCATGGCCACGCTTGGCCCTAGAGGTGCCATCCACCTCCGACCTGTCTTCCTGGCCTCTGGGAAGAAGGTGATGGGGCTGGAGCGGATAGACAGTGAGCCGAGCGAGGCCTGGGGGCAGGGGCGTGCCACCTGGCCGGGCCCTGGGTGAACGCGATCATCTAAGCACCAGGTCGCCGCCAGGGAGAAGCGGCTGTGAGGGGCCTGCCGTGGAGGGACTGACCTGGGCTAGAGCTAGATGTGGGAGCCTTACTTCACTGAGAACCCAAGAGGCCGCATGGGGTGACTTCTGAGGGGCCGTGGCCCTGCTTCCCATGTGGGCCCCCTGGAATGTGCAGCTCCTCTGGGAACCGAGGGGCCAGGGGGTCAGGACGCCAGGCCACACGCCACCTGTCGGGCCCTGAAGCTGATGCGTTGGCCAGGAGCGGCACGTGGGGTCACAGGGTGCAGGGTGGGCTTCAAGCGGCCTGAGAGCCGCGTGGTGTGGGTACACGGATGCACATGACATTTCTCTGGGGGTTGGTCCCAAACGCTTACCATCAGGTCAGGACCCCCGGTTTTGGTGCCCCCCCTCTTTTACAGGTACACTGAGCTGCAGGTCCTCCCCACCAAGCTAATGCAATCAAGAATGGGGTCCCTGGAGCCAGTGAGGCGGGCGGGAGGTGGGGTTCACTTGGATGGCCTAGCCCAGGGGATGGGGAGCCACGAAGACCCTGCCCCCCACCTCGCTGGCCTATTCTCCCCCAAACAAGGCTCTAGTGTTTTCCATTCCCTGCTTAAAAACCACCCAGGGGTCCCACCAGGTTCCGGCCTCTGTCCCTCTTTCTGCACACCCCTCACCAGTGCACGCTGGGCCCGAGGCAGAGCCCACCTCCTTCTGGCCCCTCAGCTGGGACCCCCTGTCCTGCTCCCACTTCCTGGTGAAAGCCCCCTCTCCCGAGACGGCCCCGGGCTGCTCCCCGGGCTGAGCTGAGAGGGCCCTGCCCTTGGCTCTTCTCTGCTGTTGCCGCCTTGAAATCGTTCCCACTTGCGGAACACGGGCCCCCATCTTTGCGCTTGCGCTGAGCCCTGCAGATTCCGCAGCTGGCCCTGTAGGGTGGGCACGTTTCCTCCCGACCTCGGATGCCCTTTGGCATCGCAAAGCAGAGAACGCCTCTTGATGGCGTCACCCCACACAGAGACCCAGGACAGTGCCCATGCCCAGGGTGGGCGGGCCCAGGCGTCAGCCCCCAGGAGGGTGCTGTGTCCCTCCTGGGCTACATTGCCACCCAGAGCCCTGCCTGATGGCCACCCGTCCCCGAGCGGTCCTGCACTGCGCAGACATTCAGAGGCACTGTCCCCAGGACTCCAGTGGTGCTGTGGGACCCCTGAGCCCACTTCCTCATCCCCGCCCCGAGGCTGTACTCTGCTTCGGTGGGAGCAAACGAGTACGCATAGCGGGTGCCCGAGAAACTTCCCTCTTCTTGGTCACCACCCTTCCCTGAGAAGGAAACCCCGGCGAGGGTACTGGCTGTGACCCTGCCCCGACCTCTGACCCTATACCCGGCCTGCAGGCTGCTCTGGCCACACTGGCCTTGCTGCTATGCCTGGGGCCTCGCGGGGCCCAGCAGTGAGTCGAGAAAACACCACAGCAGGACGCTTAGGTCTGAGTCCCAGGCCTGGTCCCTCCGCCCATTAACCAGCTCTTCCCAAATGGCCTCCTCTTTCTGGACCTCAGTTTTCCACTCTGTAAAATGGGGGCTCAGACAATCTGCTCTCTCTGACTGCTGTGGTTCCAAGGGGGAGGGAGAGAGCTGAGCTGCCAGGGTGGGCCTTCCTGGGGAAGAGACCCCAACCCAGGACAGGCCCCGAGGGCCTTGGAGTTGCCCCTGTCTTGTCTACCAGCTGGTTTTTGCGCACTTTGGGGGTACCAGGCGCTCCCTAAGTTTCTGGGTGTTAGGGGTAGGAGACGGATTAGCAGACACAATGAACAGCACAGTGAGGAGCCTGGACTTTGGCCTGGGTCCGTTCACGGAGGTAGAGCCCGCAGGAGAACACAACATGGGAGAAAAGATTTGGGGCCTGGCCAAGGTCAGTGAAAGGTGGGGCAGGTGGGTCTGCAGGTGCGGAGCTCAGGAGAGGGGCTTGAAGCAGGTGGAGATGGGGACCCAGCACCTGTGCGTGCCCCCTGGAGGTCACGGGGTGGTGGTAAAGGCAGAAGACCACCCAAGACCGGGCCCTGAGGGTGTCCAAGGAGACTCCAGGAGCAGAAGGAGTCCTGGAGCTCCAGGGGAGGCCGTCCCGAGGACCGGGAGTGGCCAGCTGCGTTGAGTGCTCTGGAAAAGAGTGCAAACCCCAGGACGGAGGAGCGTCCATCTGCTTGTATCAGTCACGTTTAAACATTTCTGGATCTTATGATGCTTTGACGTTTTGGGGGCTTTTCAGTGAGACTGTCCCTCACCAGAGGGGAGCAAATTCCTGGAGACAGCAAGCCACTTCCTGCAAACAGGCCTTTCACATGCAGACCAACAGTCCAGAGCCCACCGCGACCACCTGCCTCTCTAACTCCTATACAAGCCAGGATCCCCAGCCTTAAGTCTCCAGCCAGGTAGTTGAGAGCCAGAGGTGCCGAATGGCCCAGGGCCCACTGGAGTGACTCAAGCCCACCAGTGCTGAGCCTTCCTCGCCAGGCCCTGACCTCAGAAACCACAGTGGAGCTTCTGGGCCAAGCTCCCCCTCCCTCCTAGGCTACGGCCCACCCTGGTGCTTCCCCGTGTGGCCCTGCATGGCCCGGCATGGCTCCTCCCCTTGAAAACTCTTAAGTGGTAAACTCTTCTTCGATGCCATTGTTCACCCGTGTCCTCCCTTGGTTACCTCTATAAATTAAATCCCGGGTACCATGGTGAAACGCCGCCCACTGTACCCCTCCTGGGTGGTTAAGCTGTGCCTCTTCCCGCCTTGGTTCTCACAGATGCACAGCCCAGAGCCTCTAGCCGAGCGAGCGCTTTCATAAACGGCACAGATTACATCCTCGGCGAGAACATGCTGTCTTTCCAACCTCCCTCTGCCCCCTTCCTCCACCCCTGCCGGGGGCCCAGACACTTACTGAGTCTTTCCTGGTTTTTTCCTTAGTCTTTTGGCCAAAAGATGCCCCAGGATAATGAAGAAATGTATTTACAGTAGCGATATTCGGTCTGGTGGTTTCTGGAATGAGTTAGCCGCAGGAGAATTTCTGAGCGGGTTTTTTTCCAATGTGGAGGCAAGCGGCGGGCGGGTCACTGGTGAGGTTCCTGATGCTCTAGATTCTTCATCCTGAGCCCTCAGCAGAGCCCGCTCCGTGGCACGTGTGCCCACGGGATAACGCGCCCTGGGCTTGCAGCCACCGCAGAGCCACTGGGGACCCTGAGTGGCAGGGAGCTGACCCAAAGGGGGCTGCGTTCGGGTCCCTGTAATTGTGTCCCTTCACCCACTGAATGATCCAGGATCTGAAAGCGAGGTATTTATATCTGTTCCTCAATCAGGCCCCATAAGACGCCGGGCTGGCGGTGTTCCCCGGCCGCTAATCTGGGGCCGACTGTTCCAACACACTTGGATTCTTAGAACAAAACAAAACTTCCTTCATTTCAGATGTTCACTAATTTAAACTGGCCCTTGGCCACGGGCTGTGCGTCCCCGCCTTTGTCTGTGGCCGCCTCCCTGCCCCCATCCAGGGCCCCTCCGGCGGGAGGTAGCAGAGGCGTCGGCCGTCGTGAGGCCTCGACTCCAGCCTCCGTGGACCCGTGTGCAATGAGAGCCCCAAATCTGCTCTGACTCACTGTGCAAACATCCTCTGCCCTCTGGCCTTGCCGTCCCCCTCCCGCCCGACCACCAGGCCCCTTGGGTTCCCAGGCCCGGGCCTCAGGGTTCTCTGATGGGGGACACTGCCCCCCCCAGGTGGACAGTGCTGGGTGAGGCACCGGGCCAGCTGGCCGCCTGGTTCTGGAAGCCTCTCCCGACAGTCTGAAGTTCACCTGGGGCCACCTCTGCCGGGGGCTGGCCTTCTCAGGAAAGAAACGGGTCACTTTCTGTCTGCTGTCAGGGCCGGGAAAGGCCTGGCTGTGGGTGAACGTCCACGTCGAAGTCAAGCCGCCTTGTCTTCATGCTCCGAACAGCCCCCTGGACCTGTGCCCCTCCCCCCTTCACCTGGCGGCCCCTTCTCACTGGGCATCACCCTCCGAGACCCTCACCCTGCAGTCCTGCTCTTCCTCTGTGCTAATCCGCGTCAGCATTGTGATCACTGCTTGCTCTCTGCCCGTCCACTGCCAAGCTCAGGCCCCACCCTCCAGGTGCGCCGGGAGCACAGCTGGCCGCGGGTCACTGTTGGATGAATAACTCGGGCAGACCCCACTGTGATAGCCTGCAGGCATCTCCCACACCCTCTTGTCCTCCAGCCTCAACTCTCGGGTGAGTGGGCATCTTGGGCAGGGACTCTCCCTCCTCCCTCCCTCCTCCCTCCTCCCTCCCCCCTCCTCCCTCCCTCCCTCCCTCCTCCCTCCCTCCTCCCTCCTCCCTCCCTCCCTGCCTCTTTCCTTCCTTCCTTCCTTCCGTCCTTCCGTCCTTCCTTCCTTCCTTCCTTCCTTCCTTCGTTCCTTCCTTCCCCTGTCCATCCATCTCTCTCTTTTTAGGCTGGTTTCCCTAGGGCTCAGCATAATTTAACACATAAAATGTGCTCCATCAACACGTGTAGAACGACTGGCTCAGTGAAGAGGCCTGGCAGGAGCCCCTGTGAGGACTCAGTCTTGCCTTCAGCAAATATATAAGAAGTGTCTCCTGAGCGCCCGGCTCACGTGTGCTGTGCTCGGGGTCCAGCCAGCTGGGCCCCTCTCCAGTCCCTCAGGGCGCCCCCAGGTCTCCCCCTGGAGGGCGGGTAAGGGTGGGGAGCCCACATGGGCCCACGCAGCAGGGTCTGCCGTGCGTGCTGCTCTCTGGGGCCATCCTCCAGGCCAAATGCCCATGTTGGGATAATTCCGTGGTTGGGGCAGGTGTTAGGTGTGAGGACCCTTGATCCGGGGCATCCTCTGCTGCTGGAGCCTGGGTAGGTGCCTGCACGTGTGTGGGACTGTGCTGTGAGGCTGTACCATGCCCCATCCCTGGGCAGCACTTAAAAAGGACACTCCCCATGCAGGAGTGGACACAGAGCAACATTTCCTCCTCCACAGGAGGCTTGAAGGTGTCACCCGTCTAGTCCAGCCAGGTGGTGGCCACAGAGACCTCATCTGCTAGATCACGGGGGTCCCCTGCAAGGTCTGGAGGGATGGCAGGGTATGGAGGAAGCCGGAGGAGCTCCAGACCTGGTTTTCATCCTCCGGTAGCCCAGCATGGCCCCAGGGAGTCACGAGGAGCGCCTGCCGTGGACATGGCGTGGGCAGTCAGGGGGAACACGGGCGAGGCCCATCTCAGCGGGTGCTCCGTGCAGGACCCCAGGAGCCATCACCCCCCTGTCTCCCTGCGAGGGTTCCCCCCTCCCCCCAGCCAACGCGCCCAGGAAGGACGGGTCCGATGGATCGATTCATCGATGCTCTGCCCTCGGCCACTGAATGCTGCCCAGGACTCATGTCTGAAGACCCACTGTCCCCCAGTCTAGTAACATACACTCATACATGGGAGGCCGTGCTCCTGCCGGAACACTGCAGGCTCCGTGGTGAGAGCAGGCACTGGTAGCCTGTTTCACTGTTTCTTGTCATCCTGAAATCAGCTTAAATGTCACTTTCCGAGAAGCCTTTCCTCAGCGCCGCCAGTCGGGTCCCTGTTGTCATGCATCCCGGGGCACCTCACCTCCTGCCGGTGAATGAATGATCTGTCCAGAGCCCGCCGGGTGCCCAGCACAGAGCTTCCTGAGGACTGGCATGTATCTGTCTCGGCTGCCTCTGTGCGGAGGACCTGGTGAGCGGTCTGTCCCCCCTGGAGGGCACAGTGTGGGGACTCCTGGGGACCTGGACCTCAGTGAGGCCTCCCGAGAGCTGCAGGGGAGGTGGCGCCCAGCCTCCCATTCCCCTGTGGCCACGGGCTGGCCACGTGACCTTGGCCGGGCTGCACGTCCTCTCTGGGTCTCCGTGCCACCATCCGTCAACTGCAGGTAACATCGGGACCACGATTCCTGAGTCCCCTTGAGGAGGCGCTGGAGCCCAGTGTCAGTCACACGGCAGCCTAGGTGTTTGGTGGGTGTGTTGACTTGGATGAGGGCGACCCTCCTCAATAATCCAGGAGGGGAGGGCAGGACTCAACCGGAGCAGAGTGGAGGTTTCCCTGAGGGGCCAGGACCCTGTCCCAGAGCATCCAGCCCGCCCCCCAGCAGCCTGCCCTGTGGGTCTCCCACTTGCCCTGCCAGCACCCCAGGCCCACGAGCCGACACGTGGTCAATCCGTCCGCATCTCCTGCTTGTCTGGTTCTCTGCCTGAGGCTGGCCGAATCGAGGCTTAACGAGCTGATGGGCATAAAATGTCCAGCTCTGTCCCCGCCCATGGAAGACACTAGCTGAGAGCCAGCCCCTGTGACTTACCAGGTTTGCGTCGCATGAGGCAGATGGTATGGCGCTCAGGGGCCTCACGGGGTGACATTGGCGCATGTGTGGTCACCCGGCGGCCCATCGCTTGACTGTGAAGTGCTTTTGCTTCCTGGGCCCCTCTCAGCTGACAAAGGCTGCAGGACCCAGGGCCACTTTCTGGCTTTGGAGCCAGCTACGGCTGGAGTTTGGGATTCAAGGGTCTAACCATGGTCTGGCCTCACAGCCCCAGTGCTACCCACCTGTAACTCGAGGACAGCAATGCCTACCTGATGGCCTTGAGGAGAGGACAAAATCGGATAACGGACCCAAGGCGGGGTGAAGTCGTCCCAGGCCCATGTTCCTGGGACAGGTTTGTCTTCTCCAGGGCTCCTGGGCTCCTGCACCTGGGTTGTAGCCTCCTCACTGCTTTAACATTCTAATGCATCACCTGTTTGTTAAAGGAGGCCCCACTAGCAGGGAGAGGACCCCAAATGCAGGCTAGCTCAAAGTGACTGGTGGATGCCAGGCTCAGGTTCACTGTGGATGGGTGTACAAGTTGTGCACTGCACAACCCCGGGGATCTGTCCACAGACCAGGATGTGACCTGTGCCCCCTAGGGTTGTGCAGTGGCCATATCTATCCAGGTGCACCAGGTTTATGGACTGAATGTTTGTGTCCCTCCAGTTTCACAGGTTGAAGCCCTAACCCCCAAGGTGATAGTATTTGGGGGTGGGGTCTTTGGAAGGTGATGAGATTTAGCTGAGGTCATGGGAGTGGGGCCCCCAGACTGAGATTGGCTTCCTTATAGGAAGAGGAAGAGAGACCAGAGTTCACCCTCTCTGCCATTTGAGTGAGAAGTGACACGGGGAGAAGGTGGCCATCCACAAGCCAGGAGGAGAGTCCTCACAGGAGACAAAGCTTCAGGCATCTTGATGCCAGACGTCCAGCCTCCTGACTCAGGAGAAACAAATGTCTGTTTTTGAAGCCACCCAGGCCATGGTTTTTGTTACAGCAGCCGAGCTGACTAATAAGATGGTTATGAATGACCATCGTGCTGCCCACTCCTTGCCTCAACCTCAGTGGCTGAAAGAAACTGCACACTTGTTCCACAGCCTTTTTCCTTTCCCCAGACGGCTGAGATTTAAAGGGAAAGTTGTAGACAAAGAATGAGGAAACGGGACAGAACCGGGGCCAGGTACCAGTCACTCCCCATGAGTGCCTCGGTTTCCCCATCTGTAAAGGAAGCCTAGATTCTCATCCATGGTCTCTACTGGCGCTAAACTCCATCTGTAATCTTGGAGGAGTTGGGAGACAGCCTCTAACTTGCACACAGCACAGCATGGGTCCTGACGTTCTGCATCTTCCAGGACATCCCTGCCCCTCAGCCACGCACGCTGGTCTCTCTCAGCCCCAGAACACGCTCCTTCCTGCCCACGCCCTGCGAGGACCCAGGCTGTCTTCGGAGCACTGAGTCTTCTCCTTTCTCCCCCTTTCCTTATCTCGCCTGCAATTTATTTGTGCCTCTGTAAAGGTAAAAATCTGGAATGATTTTCCCTCTTTTCTCCCCTCCACCTTCAGACTTTTCTGCATTGAAAACCTATTCAAACAAAACTGAGATCAAACAGTATAGATGCTTTTCTAGCCTTTAATCCCATTTGATCTCAGCCTCCATGTGCCCACCCTTTCCTAACGAGGGAACACGCCACACACACCCAAGTGCTGGTGGTTCCTGACAGCCCCAGTGGGGCTCTGACGCATCGCTGGTTAGAAAAAGTCGCATTCAGGGCCAGAAACTTGCATTCACACTGCATAAGGACACGTAGGCTTTTCTTTTCTCCTGTGCCAAAGGCGCTCCTGGTGGACAGGGATGGCCACTGCGTGCTCACGGGTCCAGGCACCACTGCTCGGAGTCATGGCCCATGCGTGGGGTGAGTGGCCCGCGTGTCCCCACCAGGCCCACCTGGAGTGCAGTGCTCGAATATGATGACCTGGAAGGGGGAGGTTGTTCTGTCCGTCTGCGCCAGGCTGGCCGCTCTGGCCGAGTCTGCGATTGTCATTAAGGTGCTGTTGCCAGCGGCCATGACCTGCTTGTTAGCAGGGCTGTTGGACGGAAAGAGACTTGTTTTCCAGGAGCAAGGAGGTCTCTGGGCTCCAGGGGTTGCAGATCCTGGGGCACCTGGCTGGTCGTGTCAGGGTCTGGGTGCTCTGTTCCAGGGGGAGGGGGAGCCCCCAGATGTGTTCCCATGAGAAAGAGGGTGTAATTCTGAAACACCTAAAACACGTGGATTCTTCAGATACAACTAGCTGGCTGCCTGGGATCCAAGTTACATCATCTGTTGTTGTCTGGCTTGAGAGGGGGTGGGGAGGCAGAGGGAGAGATGCAGAGCGAGAGACGGGGGAGGGAAGGAGACACAGAGACAGAGAGGGAGACCCAGAGATACAGAGAGAGACACAGAGATACAGAGAGAGAGACAGATGCAGAGAGACACACAGAGACAGAGATAGATACAGAGACAGACTGAGAGACACAGAGACAGAGAGATACAGAGTCAGAGACAGAGACACAGAATGAGAGACAGAGACAGAGAGACAAGCAGAGAGAGACAGAGAGAGGGAACAGGAGCCTGAAGGGTCGGCAGCCCCAGCCATGTTGGCTGAGATGCACATTCCATTCTGGAGTTTTCACTGGAAACCAAAGTCTCCAACCTGAGTTCTGTCACATCCTGAGCTTCAGATTAAAAAAAGCTGATTTTTAAAGATCAAGAGGAACCAGGGATTTAGAAAATTAGATGATCGCATTTTTGCCAGGTTGGCACATTCTTCCTTTGTAGAGTTGTGCCTGCTTGTGACCCCTGAGCAGAGCAGGGTCCCTGACCACGTGGGCTGAAGGGAGACGTGTGGATGGAGTTCACTCTGGCAGTCAGGTAGTCACCAGAAGACCCGCTGCTGGGCTGGTCCAGCCTCGCTGTCTGCGTTCTGCCCTCCCAAGGTGTACCTCTGGAAATGCCCCTGCTCCCTGGATGCCCTCAGGCACCACCCCCCGTCATCTGGGCTTTTCCAGCTTCCCACCAGCCTCTGCTAGGGAATCTTGGCTGCCATCTGGTAACCTGGGTGCCGAGGGCCTGCTTGCACACCATGTCTGGACAGGTGTGGCAGTCATTCCCACTACTCACCAGTGTCCAGCCCCCTCCATGCCTGGGCAGAGAGAAGGCTGGTCATTTCTCCTGCCATGGAACAGGTGATGGGCCAGTGTCTGGTCACTGTGTGCAAGTGTCAGGAGGTACATGTAGCCTGAGGGAGAAACACTCCCTTGTTGTTTTAAACTATGAAGAAATTGGGGGATGTTTGTTACTCAGAATAACCTAGCCTGTGCTAACAGATACAGGAAGGAAATATTCCCCCCTTACTAAAAAGGAGTGAAGTGTCCTTAGAAAGGTAACATGACTTCTCAAGGTCATGGACCCAACTAGCGGCAGAACAAAGTCAAGGCTATCTGACCCAAGGCTGGCCTTTGACCCAAAGCAGGACCCTGGGAGATTGGGGTGGGGGGGAATCTGGGCTGATTTGCTCCTTTTTTCTCCTGGGAATGACCCGAGGCCCCTTCTTATGATTCCATCCTCGCAGGATGGGGAAAAATGTTTCTGTACAAAGGAGCAGAAGCCAAGTTGGTTTCAAGATTTCTCTGCAGCACAAACGCCAACTGGACCAACATCCTAGTGAACTTGAAAGATAAAGGTCCTGACCCTAAATTCCATGCCCGTCCATGCCCGTTAACCTTGCGAGGTGGCAACAGGAAGTCATCCTCCTATAGGCAACATGTCCTTCTCCAAAGATATTCCTGAAGGGTGCGCTCCAGCCCTTCAAGAGAGCCAGATGGGGACACTCGCTGAGGGGAGGTCACGAGGTGGGGGGGTGGCAGCGACACATTCGTTCCATGTGAATCCTTGTGCATTTTGGTTATAAAGTTGAAAAATGCATACATGTGTTTGGAAGGTCTTTAGGGAGTAAATGGAAGAGTGAACATTTCTGGACTAGATGCATGTGAGTGGTTTGTGTTGTATGATACTCTGAGACCTGGGTGTGGGGGGGTTCCTAGCCCCTGTTTGGGCCTCAGTTTTTCTGTTTATAAAAGGAAAACGTGACCTTTCACCTTGCAAGGGCTACTTTACTCCTTAGCTAGATTACTGGGACACCGTTGACTGTTGGGTAGGGAGACTCTCCCATCCCCCTTCCTGGTCTCTCACCAACATTCCAGAAGTTTTCAGTGACAATTCACTCCAGGGTTTCTGTGTGCTTGCTTAAGGAATGGTTTTATTCATGGAATTCCAGGACGCCCCAAGAAATCATTTGAGGCTCCTCAGAGAATTGTAGAACCAGGACTCAACGGCCATGTTTGTGGTTTGAGGGAGTTAACGGGATGAATCCAGTTTTGGGTAAAGCTGACCTGTGACTAAATGCTGTCTATAGCTTGACAGCCCCCACTGCCACCCCCAGATGGAACAGATAGGGACTCAGCCCAACCAGGCTCCAGAACCGCCCCCGCCTACCCCCATGGCCTGCCACCGCGGTGGGGTGGCCCTGAACCTCCGTCGGCTTTGGTTCTGCAACTTTTTCCAAACCTGAAGCGTGATTCACGTCCCAGATCGACTTGTGGAATTTCTGAAAGCTGAGGAGTCTGTGCTTCCCAGAGGCTGCCCTACTCCCACCTTTGGTGGCAGCCCGAGAAGGAAGCTGGGAAAACACGCACCACATTCTTCCTGCATGAAGCACCGTCCGCATCGGGGAGGAGGAGATGGCTAAGAGCCTGGATGACTCCTGGCGTCTCAGACGGCTCTTTGTAAATCCGTTTAGACTGATTTTATTTGACAAGCCCAGTAGTTATCTGACCCCGCAGGACAGCTGACGGTCCACAATATTGCCATTTGCTGACAAAGACCATGGATTAGCTCTTCTTCCCATTGCTGTCGCTTTTCTTCTTAGAGAAAGAAAATACTGGCCAGAGTGGAGGTGGGTGGCCCATTCCTTGTTCTAGCCGAGGACACATTGCCATCCCCCAGCAAGGCGGTCCCCCGGGAGGACTCCACGTGCTAGCAGTGCTGGTAAAGAGATGAATAACCCCTGTCTGGTTAATGGCTGTTTGATTTCCTCATGCCAGTGAAAACCGGCCGTTTTCTACTGAGCTTTTATCTGGAGTGGGGTATCACCCCTGCTCCACAGCAGAGCGATGAGAGATAAAGGCCACAGAGAAGCGGCGGTCTCTGTGGGTCTCTGAGCCATCGGGGGAGCAACAATGCAGCCACTGTGCGGCCCACAAAGGATCACAGGAGAGGGACCCACCAGGGGAGGTGACGGGGAGCAGCTTCCCCGTGGGAACTCTTGCAAAACTGGGACCTACTGTGTGGTACGTGCTAAGGGGCGTCATGGGCAGTTTCCCTGCGGCTAGATAGACCCTGATTCTTCCCCTTTATTTTTAAATTTTTTTAGTTAATAAGCTTTATTTTTCAAAGCAGTGTTAGGTGCACTGCAAAACGGAGTAGGAAGTACAGAGATCAGCCGTATCCCTCCTCCCCCCCAACTCTACTTACAACCCTCCTCCACTCTCACCATCTCCCACCAGAGTGGTAATTGGTTACAACTGATGGACCTATGTTGACATGTCATTATCACCGAAAGCCCATAGTTTACACTGAGGTCACTCTTGGTGGTGGACATTCATGGATTTGGGCAGATATACAATGACACCTGTCCATCATTACTGTTTCGTATGGAGTAATTTCACTGTCCTGAAACTCCCCCATCTATTCATCCTCCTCCACCCCCTGGCAACCACTGATGTTTTTACTGTCTCCATAGTTTCGTCTTTTCCAGAACGTCATATAGCTGGAATCACATAGTCTGAAGCCTTTTCAGATCGACTTCTTTCACTTACTAACGTGCATTTAAGCCTCCTGCATGTCTTTTTATGACTTGATAGCTAATTTCTTTTTAGTGCTGAATATTATTCCATGGTCTGGATGGACCACCGTTGATTTATCCATTCACCTTCTGAAGGACATCTTGGTTGCTTCCAAGTTTTGGCAATTATGAGTAAATGTGCTATAAACATCTGCGTGCCAGTTTCTGTGTGGATATGTTTCCAGTTCATTTGGATAACTATCAAGGGGCGTGATTGCTGGATGATACGGTCAGAGTGTGTTTAGTTCTGAAAGAAAGCTCCAAATCGTCTTCCAAAGCGGCTGTACCGTTTTGCCTTGCACCCATCAGCCGTGGGTGAGAGTTCCTGCCGCTCCACAGCCTCCCCAGCATTTGGTGTTGTCAGTGTTTTTGATTTTGGCCATTCTCACAGGTACGTAGAGGTATCTCATCGCATAATTGTTTTGATTTGCGTTTCCCTCGTGACGTATGGGGCGGGGCATCTTCTACGCTTATCTGTCATCCGTTTACCTTCTTTGGTGAGGTTTCTGTTCATGTCTTTTCCCCGTTTTCAATCAGGTTGTTCCTTTTCTGATTGCTGAGTTTTAAGAGTCCTTTGTATATTTTGGGTAACAGTCCTTTATCAGATGTGTCTTTGCAAATATTTTCTCCCCGTCTGTGACCTGTCTTCTTGTTCTCGTCACTTTCTTTTTTGCAGAGCAGGTTTTTAATTTTAATAAAGTCCAGCTCATCAATTCTTTCTTGCATGGATTATGATTTGGTGTTTTATATAAAAGGTCATCACTGTACCCCAGGTCATCTAGATTTTCTCCTGTGTTATCTTCTAGGGGTTTTATAATTTTGCATTTTACATTTAAGTCTGTAATGCATTTTGACATAGTTTCCATGAAGGTCTGTGTTTAAATTCTTTTTTTTTTTCTTTTTTGCACGTGGCTGTTCAGTTGTTCCAGCACCATTTGTTGAAAGACTATCTTTGTCCATTGTGTTGCCTTTATCCAAAGCCTTATTTATTTATTTATTTAGTGGTACGCGGGCCTCTCACTGCTGCGGCCTCTCCAGCTGCAGAGGACAGGCTCTGGACGCACAGACTCAGTGGCCATGGCTCACAGGCCCAGCGGCTCCACGGCACGTGGGATCCTCCCGGACCGGGGCACGAACCCGTGTCCCCTGCATCGTCAGGCAGACTCCCAACCACTGTGCCACCAGGGAAGCCCAAAGCCTTATTTTTAATACTTGGCTCATCATGTGTCATATCCTTTGGACATACCATAATATATGTATCCAGTTTCTATTTTGGGTATTGATTGTCTGTTTTGTATCATTTTGCTAGTAACTGTCGTACTGTCATGGATTTACCTAGGGGCTTGCTGAGTCAAAAGTGTTGGAATCCTTTTGGAGCCCTGGACACATTGTCCTCAGAAATGGCAATGCAGTTTGCCATCAGGATAGGCAACGTTCATCCACCCGAAAGCTCACCAATGCTGAGGACTATCAGTGACAAAATCTTGATGAGTCTGGAAGCTATGCTCTTTCAATGTACCCTCCCTTGATTACTAGTGAACTTGGACGTTTATTTCAAAAGTTTCTTGAGCACTTTCGGTGTTAATTTTCTGTTCATGTCATTTGACACCTTTGCTTTATGAATTGGTAATAGTTCCGTAAAGGCAAGGAACATGATCATTTCTCTCGTGTCGTTTCCAGAGGTTTCTCCAGCTTCCCTTGGCCTTTCACTGTGATTCATCATGTTCTTTTTTTGTTGTTGTTACTGATGGAGGTTTAAATATATTTTTAATGTTTTTTCCCTTTGCTTTTTATGCTTACAAATGTCTTTCCTACCTGGAGCTTGTGTAACTATTGTCCTCTACTTTTAATGTTGTTTTATGTCTTCACTTTTTACATTCCGCTCTGATTCATCTGGACTCTGTTTTGGCGTAAGATGGAACTCTAGTTGGCCGTTTTCCTAAGTGACTAACTGGTTATCCAGCTCTTGGCTCTTTGGTGAAGAATCTTTTCTAGCTCCACTTATTTGAAAACCTCCTCTTACACAGTCTGTTCCTAGACCTTTTGTGCATTCTTACCGATTCTTACTAGCTGTGACATGAGCTGGTGTCATACATTTAAAATTACCGAGGATATATGTATGTGTATACACACGACTTTATCACACACACAACTTTATTATAGTAATTGGTTCACACTATATAGAGGCTGAGAAGTTCCAGGATCTGCCTTCAAGCTGGAGAACCAGGAAAGCTGATGGTGTAATTCAGTCTGAGTTCAAAGGCCTGAGAACTGGGGTGGGGGAGGGGAGAATGGTGTAAAACCCAGTCTGAGTCTCAAGGCCCAAGACCCAGGAATGCTAATGTCTGAGGACAGGAGAAGATGGATGTCCCAAGTCAAGCAGAGGGCAAATTCTCCCTTCCTCCACCTTTTTGTTCTATTCAGGCCCCTGTGATGGATTGGATGATGTCTCCATGCATTGGGGAGGGCCATCTTCTTTACTCAGTCTACAAATGTAAATGTTAATGTCTTCCAGAAACACCAGACACTCCCATAAATAATATTTTAATAACTATCTGGGCATCCCTTAGACACATACAATTATCAAGTTGACACATACAATTAACTATCAAAATGCGGGACAGCGTGTATCATGACTCGCTATGATTTTTCCCCAAAGGCCTTGGCTACTATTCTCACTCATTTATTTGAGGTTAATTTTAGAATCACTTTGTCAAAATGCCCTCCTGGCAGGAATGAAGGGATTCTCTGTGGCAAAATAACTCAGTACAAGTGGGTACCTATGCACCAAAATGGGCCTTCACCATGATGACCTTAGGTGAACACCAGCTTCTGGGTTCATGGCCTTCCAAGAGGCAGTGGACACTGAAAGGTCACAGCCTGTCTACTGAGGCGATTCTAACGGAGTCTATCGCTAAAACGCCAAGGGACCCACATGTCCCCAAGGTCCCCCCGGTGAAGCCAGGAAAACTGTCTATAACGAATTTGGCATTGAGTGGAGAAAAAATTCTCCCTGAGAATTTATAACCATAAGCCAGTCCACACATGGTTTTCAGCCCACGTTCACACTACCTGGATGATCCAAAGAGTCTCAACCTGAAAATTTAGTTTAGAGTGGTCATGGGATGAGTGGTTGTGGGTGGGCAGCACTGTGATGTACTTGAAGGAAGGGAATATAAACCCTGTCTGGGGAAACTCACCTTTAAATCAGGCCTCAAAAAAATCCCCCAAATAAACCCACTACAAGGGGCTTGAGTTCACAATCAGAATCACATTACACACAAGGAAACAGGGCCCCATGAATAAGACCCAAATGAAAAACAAAAAGCAAAATGCAGCAACTGTAAGAATCAGACACACTGGACCTCACATATTGGAAGTATTGAAAAGAATATAAGTATGCTTAACATGTTTAAAGAAATAAAGAGGAGACTGAAATATGGGTAAGGAGCAGGAGAGTATTTAAAGAAATGACCAAGCAAATTTGGAAAAGAAGCCAAATATAATCACTGTAAATGGAAATAATTTCAACTGAAATTAAAAACTCAATGGATGGGTTTAACCACAGATTAGACACAGTTAAAGAGAGAATCAATAAACTGGGAGATAGAGTTGTAGAAATTACCCTGAAAGTAGCACTGAGAGAAAAGGAGCAGAAGCTATAAATGAGAGATAAGAATTATGGGAATAGAGTGAGAAGGTTTAACTCAATTCTAATCATACAGAGTAGACGCAATATTTGGTGAAATAATGGCCAAGAATTCCAAGAACTGATAAAAAGATACCAATCTTCATGTTCATCAAGCCCATCAAATCCAAACAGGACATATAAAAACCTCTCAATATTCAAAGACATGGGAGTGAAAGTGCAGAGCCCTAAAGTATAAGAGAATATATTAAAAGGACCAAAGAGGGGCTTCCTTGGTGGCACCATGGTTGAGAATCCATCTGCCACTGCAGGGGACAAGGGTTCGATCCCTGGTCCAGGAAGATCCACATGCCGCAGAGCAACTAAGCCCGTGTGCCACAACTACTGAGCCTGTGCTCTAGAGCCTGCGAGCCACAACTACTGAGCCCATGTGCCACAACCACTGAAGCCTGTGCGCCTAGAAGCCCATGCACCACAATGAAGAGTAGCCCCTGCTCGTCGCAACTAGAGAAAGCCCGCGAGCAGCAATGAAGACCTAATGCAGTCAAAAATAAATAAATAAATTAATTAAAAAAAATAAAAGTATCAAAGAGAAAAGACAAATATTCCACCAAGGAATGGCAATTGGACTGACATCTACTTCATCAGTATCAACAGTGGTCACCAGAAGAAAATGGAATCATTATTCCATGGCAAAAATGTGATTATTTACCTTGAATATGTATACCCAAAGGAAATATCTTTCAAGAATGCAGGAAAAATAAAAGTGTCTCTATTAATAAATCTCCCCTCGAAGAAATTCTAGAGGATGCATGTTAGGCAAAATGAAAGCAATCTCAGGTGGGAGATTAGATGCAAGGAGAATTGGTGACCAAAGTACATATGCAACAAAGGTAATTAGACATTGACTGTGAAGAGCAATAAAAATACTTTATTGGGTTAAAAAAATTGCCATAATAGAATAGAAAAGTCAGGAAGGAACAGTCTGAGTCAAAGAGTTTTAAATCTTTATTGTTTGGGAGTAGGGTAAATATATGGATTGACCTTGAATTTTGATAAGTTCAACATATATGTTAAAAGGTCTAAGGTAGCCAATTATAAAATAAAGAGTGTGTATAACTATAAAGGGAAAATTAGAATTAAATATTCAATCAAATAGAAGAGAGAAGAAAAAGAAACAAAAAAGGCAAGATAAAAAATACAAAATAAATGATGAAAATAAAACCATATATCACTAACTAAAATGAATGTAAATAGTCTAAAACCTCCATTAAAGATAAAAATGGCCAAAGTGTATTTTTTAAAAAATCCAATTATAAGCTGTTTAAAAGAAACATACCTGTAACATGAGGATACAGAGAGGTTGAAAGAGTGAAAGTTAGGAGACCAAGTACCCAGTAACAGAAAAGAAAGAGTTATATTAATATCTGATAAATTGACTTTAAGGCAAAAAAACTTCACTAGGATAACTCCCTTCCTCACTGCAAATGCAAGAGCTTTCCATCAGTTTAACCCCACTTACACCTCCATGCCTTTTGTGCTACTGTTGCCATATATTTTGCTTTTCCCAGCATTATAATACCAAGAAGACATTACTATTAGTCTTGTCTTAAATAAATATTTGCTGCTAATTATCCACATATTACCTTTTGGGGCTGTCTTCATTCCTTCCTGTAGTTCTGTGATTCCACCTGGAACTATAGTCCATCTGGAATACTAGCTTTCTTTTTTATTGTATGGAAACATCTTTATCTCATCTCAAATTGTGAAAGATATTTTCACTGGCTATAGAATTCTTTATTGGCACTTTTTTCTTTAAGTGCTTAAAAGACGTCATTCCATTATCTTTTGGTTTCCATAATTTTGTGGAAAAGTCAGCCATCATGCTTGCTGTTGCTCCTTTGAAGATAAAATGCCTCCTACCTTTTCCCCACCACCACCCACAGGCTATTTTTAAGATTTTGTTTTGACTGTTTAGCATTTAGACTGTGATATGTTTCAATGGCTATAATAAATCAATAATACACATTGTAGTTTCTAAAGTAAACATTTAACTGAAAAGCTGATACAGGATGAGCATGGGCTAACAAAAAGGTTTCATCTTTTTTAAACATTTAAGTGGAAATGAAAAGGGCCTAGAATAAATGACCAAAATAATTGTTGAGAAGAAGAAAATTTTGAAGAATTTACACTCTCAAATTTCAAGACTCTTCATAAAGTTAACAGTCCTCAGGACACTGTGATTTTGGCCCAAGAATATAACATAGAGACTCCTGGGCTTCCCTGGTGGTGCAGTGGTTAAGAATCTGCCTGTCAATGCAGGGAACACGGGTTTGAGCCCTGGTCTGGGAAGATCCCACATGCCGCAGAGAAACTAAGCCCGTGCACCACAACTACTGAGTCTGCACTCTAGAGCCCGTGAGCCACAACTACTGAGCTCGTGTGCCTAGAGCCCATGCTCCACAACAAGAGAAGCCACCACGATGAGAAGCCCGTGCACTGCAACGGAGAGTAGCCCCCGCTCGCCGCAACTAGAGAAAGCCCACACGCAGCAAAAAAGACCCAACACAGCCATAAATAAATAAATAAATGTATATTAAAAAAAAAGAATAGGGCTTCCCTGGTGGTGCAGTGGTTGAGAGTCCGCCTGCCGATGCAGGGGACACGGGTTCGTGCCCCGGTCCGGGAAGATCCCACATGCCGCGGAGCGGCTGGGCCCGTGAGCCATGGCCGCTGAGCCTGTGTGTCCGGAGCCTGTGCTCCACAATGGGAGAGGCCACAACAGTGAGAGGCCTGTGTAACGCAAAATAAAATAAAATAAAATAAAAGAATAGAACATAGAGACTCTAGAAATAGACTCACAGAGACACCAAATGAATTGAGTTGGGACAATGAGATTTTTCTCAGTAAATGGTGTTGAGGTAAATGGCTACGGATACAATAAAAAACAACCTTGACTCTTAGTGCACCACGTGAACAAAATTATTTTGAGGTGAATCACAAAGCTAACGTGAAAGCTAGAACTATAAAGTCTTTGCAAGGTAACATCAGGGAACATCTTTACGACCTGGGTGTAAGTAAAGACCCCTTAAACGAGATACGAAAGTCATTAAGCATCAAACTAATAATTGATCTATCGGATTTAATCAAAAATTTAAACCTCCCATGTTCAAAAAATACTGCTAAGAAATTAAAAAGGCAGTGGACAGATAGGGAGAAAATGTCTGTGTCATACACATCTGCAAAGAGTTTGGACCAGGATATATAAAGAACAGTACAGCACATTAATAAACAGATAAGTATCCCAAGTTTAAAAATTGACAAAATAATTAACAAAACTTCCTAATAAAAGTTACTGCATAGCTAATAACATGAAAACATATTCACCATCATCAGTCACCAGAGAAGTGCACGTATGAAGCCATAATGAGATGCAAAAACACACACACCATTCTGATCTAAACTGAAGAGAACCCAGCCATCACTTGTAGAGAACTACTTCAAACAAGATAATAATAACATGGCACAAAAATTTTATAGGAGCTGTTTCCCTAGTAGCCCCAAACTGGAAACAACTCAAATACCCACCAAAGGGGAGGGATGAACACACTGGGGTATGTGGACAAGTGGAATACTTTTCAGGAGTAAAAAGAGAAAAACCAAACTACTGATACACACAGCAACAAGGATGGGTTTCAAAATTATCCCGAGACACAAAAGGACAAATACTGCATAATCTCATTTATTTGAAATTCACGAAGAGGCAAGGCTAATCTTCAGTGACCAAACTGATAATAGTAGTTACCTCTGGGGGTGGGTGTTGACTGAAAAGTCAGGACAGAACCTTCCGCAGTGATGGAAAAGTCACATATTTGATCTGGGTAGTGGTCATGTGGGTGCAAACATGTACAATTTATTGAGATGTACACTAAAGATTTTTGCATTTTACCCTATTTAACTATACTTTAATAAAATGCTGGTAAAATGTACCATTAATAATAACACTTAAGATAGAAAATACTTGGAAATGAATCTAATAAACTGTGTGCAATACTTTTATTGTGGAGAAAATTACAAACTGTAGTAAGAGACTTGGAAGAAAATCTAAATAAATGGAGAGCTGTTATGTTTGGGAATGATAGAGTATCACGTCAATTCTTCCCAAATTCATCTATTGATAATGCAATTCTAATAAAACTCTTAACGTATGCATGTGTGTGTGTGTGTGTACATGAGTATGTGAGTGCAACTTAAAAAATTTCATATTTGAATATTTATACAGAAGATTAAGGAAACATAGGTAATAGAGATGTTCCTGAAAGAAAACATTGTGGGAGAATTTAGCCTTCTAGATCTCAAGGATTATTACAAAACTAAAGTAATTAGGCCTTAAAACACTGCAGGAACAAACAAAAAGACCAATGGCACAGAACAGAGATCTCGTAAACAGACTTATCTGGAACCTGGATTTGTGGAGAAGACAGCACTGCAGATCAAGAGAGGAAAAAATGGACTTTTAAATGAATTGTTAAAGGGTGGTTTGCTGTCCATAGACAAATAAATAAATAAAATAAACTGGACTCCGGCCATCTCACAGTATGTTGAAAAGTTAATTAAAGATCCTAATTAAAAGGCAAAATTGGGGGCTTCCCTGGTGGCGCCGTGGTTGAGAGTCCGCCTGCCGATGCAGGGGACACGGGTTCGTGCCCCGGTCCGGGAAGATCCCACATGCCGCGGAGCGGCTGGGCCCGTGAGCCACGGCCGCTGAGCCTGCGCGTCCGGAGTCTGTGCTCCGCAACGGGAGAGGCCACAACAGTGAGAGGCCCACGTACCACAAAAAAACCCAAAAAACAAAAACAAACAGAAATAAACAAAACAAAACAAAAAAAAAGGAAAATTGTACAACTCTTAGAAAATGATATAGGGTGATATATTTACGACTTCAGGATAGGAAAGGATTTCACAAACCCTACCAAAGCAGCGAATACCCAAAGGGTAAAGCTGGATTTCACTGCCTGTATTTAAATTCAGAACTTTTGTTCATTAAACAGAACACAACGTGAAGAACTATATTTGTAACCCACCTAACCAAAAACAGTATTAGTGTTCGACATTTACAAAGGCTTTTTATATATCAATAGAAGACCCTAAAATGTAGAAACATGGTCAAAAGACTTGAAACAGGATGCTTGAAGGGTCAATAAACATAGAAAAAGATACTCAACATTATCAGTAATGGGGAAATGCCAATTAAACCCGAATGTTATAAGCTTTCCCATATGCCATATTGGTAAAAATCAAAAATTACAAAAGTAACATGTTTGGCAAGGATGTGAAACAGCAGGCATCCTTACCATTGTTCCTTGTAATATAAACTGCCCGTACAATTGCTTCGGAACAAAATTCAGCGTTATCAGGTCAAGTTGAATAGATGCTACCATATGGCCCAGCCGTCCGTGCCAGGTGTGCGCCCAAGGGTGGGCTGGCGGGGTTGTTTCAGGCTGTATCCTCGTGTGTATTCACGGAATGGTGTTGATCATGGCAAATTACGAAAAATCCCCCACATCTCCATCGACAGTGGGATGGGTGCAGAAATGGTATCACATTTATGCAGTGGAGGGTACAAGAGCAAAGACGGATGAACCAAGGCCGCCTTCAACAAAAGAGGTGGATCTCAGAGAAAAAATGTTGGCAAAAAAACACAGGAGAGTGAGATTGCATTCATGTAAATTTCAAAGCATGCGTACTGAGGCACATAGGGGTTGAAGAATGAAAGGTAAAGCTCTACGGAAGCCATAGGAAGAGACACAGAACACTCAGGAGCGAGGTCCCCTTGGATGGGAGGCCTCAGGTGGGAGACAGCAGGTACCCAGGCTGGGTGTGAAGAGTGACAAGGCCACGCTGGCCTGGCTCAAGGTCCACAGAGAGCTGGCCCCTCGGGGGTGACTGGGCCAGCAGACAGGGGAGGAAAAAAGGGGCTTCAGGGGGTGCCAGCGCCTTGTTCCATGCCGTGGCCCGATCCCCGGCCCCAGCGAGGGGATGCGTCTCTACGCTCAGCTAATCACAGTGATTCTCTGCTGTTCTTCCTTGAAACAGAGGTGGGAAGGGCCAGGAGGGGAATTCTGCCAGAGTGAGGGTGGAGGGGTAATCCTGAGAGAAGTTCTTAGCTCTTAGAACAGTTCTCAGAGAGACTGGTGTGTAAGGATGCCCGAGGTTGCCTGAGGCCGAGCGTGGCTGCACGGACAGATGGAAAGGGCCCAGGCCTTGGAGGTGCCCCTGAGCTGCCGACTTAACCAGCCCTCGGCGGCATCACATTGGCGCGTCTTTCTCTCCCGAGACCTCATCTCCCCTGGCTCCCGGACCTCTTAGCTCGCATTCTGGGGCTGCAGACGAAGCCTCCATCTTACTAAGGCCTGTGCTGCTTCACACTGACCTCTGGGCAGACTCAACATCCCCTCCTACCCCTTCCTTCTGCCAGCTTCACTGCCTTCTGAATTCCAGGTCCCTGTCAACGGCCTGCACGTCCAGGCTCCTTTGCCCCAGAGAGCTCATCTCTAGTTCACGGAGCTGGATCTCGGGAGACAAAGAAGAGAACAGACCCCATTCCCTGCCCCTGCGGTCACTGGCGTCCCCAGACCGGGTGCGCTGGGAAAGGCCGTGCTGTAGGCTGCCCGCAAAGCCCTCTCTCCAGCGCCCCCGCATCCCTCAGGCTGTTTCCTGCTCCTCTCTCCGACTCAGAACAGTGACTTTTTTATGAGCTTCCTGCAGGTCCGCACACGTGGGTTTTCTCCACCTGGAATGCCAAGCGCTGGACCCCCGTCCTGATGCTCAGACCAGCTGCTCCGCAGCCTGACGGCCGGGCCGGAACCCTCCCTGTCTCCCTTCAGCACTTCTCTTGCTTCTCCTGCCAGAGAGCAGATTTGATGTTTTCCATTTCCTCCAGTTCATCAGCATTTGTTTGTCCCAAGCCTCCTTCATTTCCCCTCCTGGGACTCACAGATGTGCCCAGCCTTCCTGGCCGCCCCCGCCTCCCAACCCGGGGGCCAGGGTGGACGTGGAGGCCACGTGATTCCCACGCAGGGACCAAGCCCCTCGCCCACCTTGCCCGGCATGGCAGCTTGGGCCCATCGGGCAGCTCGAGGTACCTGAGGGGCCCTGGTTCCTTTGCAGAGGGAAGAGGGGGTCCGTCATGCTGTGTGGGGGAGGGTTCTGGGTCCAGGAAGGACGGACCATCTTCCCAGAGAAGGGCCTGGGGAAGGAAAACACGCAAAAGCTGTGCTGCGGAGGAGACCCTTGGGGTGGGGAGGCTGCCGGGGTCCGCTCTGCCATCCTGCCACTGCCAGCGTCCCCACTGCGTGCTGGCCTTTCCCTGGCCGAGGGTGCGAGCATGCTCCCCGGCCAGTCTGCTATTCTCGGGTCCGACCCTGTGGAGTCGCTGCTGTCTCTACCACATTCTGAGGATGTAGAGATGGGACTTGGCCATCAGACTGCAGTCTACGGCAGAGCCGGGGTTCACCCAGGTCTCTGGGGCACCCCGCTGGCCCCTTCCGCCTTCCCCAAGGTGTACTCTAATGATCTGTCCCCGTGTCTCTCCTCAGCCAGACAGGGCTCCTTGCGGGTGGGGCTGTACTCTGTCCCCTGGGAAGCTCCGGGGGGTGAATGGCAATGTCTGGAAATCCCAGGAGCTCAGTAACTGCCTTGGAGACCAAGCTGGGTCAGGATGGCAGAGGACGGGAGCGCCAGGCTGGGGAGCGAGGGTTTTGTCCTGCAGGGCGGGTCTGGGGTGGGGGGACACCCAGGAATGCAGAGGTGACAGTGTTTGTGGTGACTTTTCTGTTCCTCGCTGAGGCAATCGGCTTGGACAGGACACGGCAGCATCCATGTGGGGTCTGAGGACGTTCTCCTCCACGTCGCCCGGATGCGGGTCCTCTCCGGTGGGACCAGCAGCCTCCTGGCTGCGCCTCTGGTGGGTGTGGCTGGAGGGAACACGCCATATGGAAAGATACGCTATCAGCTGTGGGCTGTCCCCAGATCTTGTCAAGAATCACCCTTGACACTTGCGGGGTTAGGAAAAGCGCTGCTTCATGAAGACCAGACCCAGGGCTGAGCCTGCCTGGAGGAGGACAGAGGAGCCCGGTGCCAGCTCAGCGGGTGGCTCTGGGCACTGGGGAGACCCTCATGCACAGGCTCACCAGGAGGCAGGACCTGGACCTGCGGCAATATCGTAACTGAACCACAGACACATCTAGTCCAGTCGCCCCTTTCAGAGTTGAAAGAAAGAGGGCCCAGAGCAGCTCACCTGCGTGCCCGAGGTTCCCAGCCAGCTGGCAGCTGGCACAGCAGCAGGCCTGACTTCCGTTCAGGCTGAGCTGACGCCTGGTGCCCTTCTGTGCTTGGCGCCCCCCTCACGTGGTTCCCAGGCCCCCAGGCTTCTCCGTGAGGTGAGCATCCGGGGGAGGTGCAGGTGTCTTTACGATGCATCCAGCCCTTCATCCTTACGCAGAGCCTCGGCAAGAGGCCTGGTGAGTGTCCTGTCCGTGGAGCGTCCAGCGTGGGCACTCGGACACCGTGAGCCGTAAGCAGGGCCCCGGTGGACCCTGCGGGCTGGGGTCGCTCTGGATATCTCTGTGTCCTGCTGGGGACACAGCCTGCACCTCGCCCAGCACGGCACACACAGCGGGGCTCGGTCAGGGCATCCTGGGTCCCTGCGATCCCCCCGGGGTTTGGCCGGCAGAGCTCACTCATGGCTGCCTGGGCGGCCTCTCTGAGGATGGTCGCCCACACGCCCTCCCGGGCTCCGCGCTCGCCCACAGCTGACGTGTCCTGCCCTCGGATGAAGCCTGGCCGCTGCCCACCAGGGGTCCTCCCTATCCCTAGATGGGGAGGCTGGCAGTTGTGGTTCTCGGTCCTCCCTCTGCTGACCTTCAAGTACCAGTTTGGAAGGGGAGATTTATGGATGGGCGTGAAATTGCCGTCTTGAGAAGGTCCAGGAGGGCTATAAATAGAGCAGCCTGTCCTTGGCGGGCAGACTCCTTCTGGGTGAGGGTGTTTCAGACCAGCGCTGTCCTTTACAGCAGCACAGCACGGTCGTTGAGACAGGCCCTGGTGGACGCTCTTGTCCCCGGGATGGAACTATCATTCCTCGAGCCAGACCCGCAGAGCAGCTCTGGGCTCTGGTAAGCCAAGTGCCCACGGGCTTTCCTGAGACTGCAGGTGACTTTTCTCACGGGTTAATTTCCTGGTAATGTCAATTCCTTTCCACCCACCACCAGACGCTCCCTTTCTTTCCAGGAAGAGAACGGTTTCTCCAGCTTCAAGTGTGTCCCCGGAGAGAGGCCGACTGGGCTGAGCCCCCTCCTGGGATCGGGCCTATGAGCCAAGTGCAGGCCGTGGTCATAAGATCAGGGATGCTGCTCTGGCTTCAGAACTAGACACCTGTGCTTGTACTGCCCATGGGTTAATGACAGTTTTTCCATATTTCAATGGTTGGTATAAAAAAGAAGGAAAAAGACTGTTTTCTGTCATGTAAAAATTATATAAAATTCGAACTTCAGGGTCCATAAATAAAGTTTCATTGGGACACAGCTGCACCCGTCATTAATTATAATTATCTGTGGTTGCTTTCACCCTACAAGCATGAGCTGTGTAGCTGTGACATACACCCTCCAGCCTGCAAAGCCAAAAATATTCATTGTCTAACCCTTTGCAGGAAAAGTTCCTGGTGCTCTGCACAACAAATGGCTGGGGGCCCTACGAGCATATGCTGAGAGTAATGGCTACTCTCCCCACAAGAGCAGCTGGGTGCGTGAGATAACATGTGCATGCAGCTTGAGGGGGGTTGTGGCTTGTCCGATAGGCCAGCCAACGACCCCCAAATCCATGGATATCGGTGGTTCTCAACCAGGGCCATTTTGCCCCCAGGGGACATACGACAAGGCCTGGAGATGCTGTTTTCACTGCAGATGGGGGGATGCTACCGGCATTTGCGAGTTGAGGCCAGGCATCATGCTAAACCTCCTACAGCGCATAGGATGGCTACAGCAGAGAATTGTCTGGCCCCAAACGTTGACAGGGCTGAAGCTGTGAACTCTGCCGTAAAGAAGCCTGATTCCAGCCGCTGTGTGCGTCATCGGGCCAGGCCTGCATCAGTGGGGAGGGGTCAGATGGGACTGGAAGAGGCAGAAACTGAGAAAACCCAGCAGAGCAGAAGTCTGACCCCGCTCGCTGAGTCAGGAGCGCTCAGGGTGGGATGTGATGGGCTGCACCCGCCGGGCCCTCTGCTGTGGTCGGGCAGCCCTGAGCCTTCCACGGTGGCTCTCTGCACCCGTGTGCCAGCCCCGTGCTCCGCCCTGAGGAATGGGGTGCAAAAGAAAGCGGGCTTGTGCTTTTGGTTCATCTCACTGAAGGTGGGGGACAGAAACCACATCACTGATGGCAGACAAGGCCCTTTGTGGTTCACAGCCCCGCACCCTCTCCATCCTCGCCTCACGGGAGTCCCTGGAAGGCCCTCTGCGCTTCGCCTGCAACTGGAACCTTCTGGAAGCCGCCCTCCCTCCGTCTTCCTTCCCACCCAGAATCACACACACTCCGCGCTTACACACCACTTTGTACAAGCTTCTAACATGGAGCTCTTGGGGTGCGCCGTAGGGAGGTGCTGACGGAGCCCCTACAGGCAGGGCCTGTGCTCGGTCTGTCCCACTTTGTAGTCAGGGCTTCAAGCCAAACCCGCCCCAGGCCGCCGAGCCTCAGCTCTCTGATGACGGAATGAGGGCCCGGAGCCATCTGACGTCACATGGAATCAGCCAGCAGTCACATGAGAGAGGCTGGCTTTGGACGAGAGGCCTCCGGGGGCTCCAGGTAACGGAGGACAGTTCCTTGGTGACGGCTGGCAGAAGGTGGAGGGGAGGAAGGGCAGGGCTGCCCCGGCTGCAGGGGCAGCAATGGACATTCAGAACCCTCCTCTGGGTCACGCTGATGAATTTCCCAGAACGCGAATGAATCCAGAGCAGAGTTTACGAACTCTGAAGAGACAGAAATCAGCATCGGTTGTGGGGAGACCAAGGGCCGGGCTCAGGCCAGCACCGTATGAATCATTTTCAAGAAACTAGTTCTCGGCTTGCTGGCCTGTTCTCTCTCCTTTGGAAAGCTGTTTCCATTAAAACGTTCTGGAGGGTGGAGGATACTTTTTCAGTGGATTGGGTTCACACACGAGCTCTACGACAATTATAGGGTTTTTGAGCCACTGGTTTTAACGATGAGATGAGTAGCTCTATCACTGTGTGCCCGGAGCGCGGCAGACCGCAACCTGGAGAGGCCAGGGGAGCCGAGGGTGTGAGTCCCTTTCACCTGCAGACATGGAGGCCTTGGAGATGCAGATGGAGGATGGACTGAGGCTTTGGGGCCAACCGGACCACTCAGCTGATGAGGGACACACATGAGAGAGCCCCTGGAGCAAAAGTCCCAAGGTTGGGTAGCCCTTTCGCTAGCTATGGGGTTTTGTCAAGATGCTGGGCCTCAGCGGCCTCATGGGTACAAAGGGATGCTCCTAGTTTAGTAGGGTGCCTAGCAGAATCACCCGACAGCTTCTTATACATGCAAATCCTGGGCTCCTCTGAGCAGCTTCTCCAGGCGTGGAGTAGATCAGAGTTTTTAACCCATGTCCTGGCTGATGGTGGGCCTGTTGAGGTTCTGGACCGGCGCTGTCTGAAGTCCAAAAGGATTCGGTGCCCTGACGGGAACGTTCTATATCTGCAATTTGGGACCGCGAGTTACCTGTGGCCGTCGGACGCTTGCGATGTGTCTAGTGCCACTGAGGAGCTGACTCTTCCATTTTATTCGATGTTAATGGATTTTAAGTTGATATTTAAATGGTCCTGTGTGGCTAGCGGCTAGGACGATGTACAGCACGGTTCTGGAACCGTCGAGCTAGTTAGGCCCACAGCCATGCAGCACCAGACAAAGGTCAGGTATGAATTTTACAGCCGAGACCTGCAGAGAGCATGCTCTGTGCTCGGTAGCGGCAGAGGAGCTTATCGTGTACATTATCCCTTTTCATCACCAGAACGCAGGAGGCAGAAGCTTAGTTCAGAGGGGCCAGTAAATCGCTCAGCGGTGTGAGACTGGCCAGGATTTCCAGGCAGGAGTTTGTCAGTCTGTCTCTCAAACCGTTCGAAGACTTTCACTGTGATGTAGGAATAAAAGAGTCAGCTCTTTTACGTTTGGGCCTTCCAATTCTCTCAGAGAGAGCCTTCAGAACTTTGGGGGGAAAAAAGAACAAAAGAAAAAAGAAAAGAAAAGGAATCTCTAAACCCCATGGGAAAGAATGAAACTGAAGCATCATCGGGACATCTGGTCTACCTCATGCAGCATCTATGCACAAAGGAACTGTGAACTTCCCAGAAGCCTCCATGGTATTCCAGAAGCCCTATTGCAACCACTACATGGGCTCAGAAAGGCCAATGCCAGGCTTACCTTCTGGCCTTCTGTTCAACTTGACTCTGTATCCTGTATCCTACAGTACCCTGAACCAGGCTCTCCCAGCTCAGGGTCCACCTACCTTACGATCTGCAGGACTCCAAGCTCGTTAGTCACCAGCCGGCCTGCCCGTGGGGCTGGGGCGTGAGACGTGTCTGTGGACGTCCCCATACTCTGCAGAGGATGGGTGCCGTCTCGGTGCCTCCAATACCACCTCCCCACCCACACATCCTCTCCCGCCCCAGCACAACTGCTCATCACTGAGGGTGACTGACGCCTTCCTGCCAATGGACTCACTCGGCCTGTGTGCTGCGGTGGGTGGTTCAGTCTTTCTGGAGCCGTGAGGCTCATTCCGGAGAAGAGGATGAAGAGCAGGCTAGCTCTTTAGATCAGGCAGTGGGTCAACCCCACACACCCTCCTGCCTTTAAAGCCAACACTTTCTCAGACAGACCCAGCAGCCTCTCACACACTGCCATGGGCATGGGCACAGAAGCCTACATCTTCCTTCTGATCAAGCAGCACGGTTTCCCCTGGCCCTGGCTCAGGCCAACAAGACATCTCAGCAGAGGAGGGAACTAGTGGGGTCCTAAGCGATGAGGGCATTGGGGTGTGAGGACGGAGCCTCGAAGCACAGCTGTGGCGCTGGAGAGACTCGGCCCAAATTCCAGCCCGGATGTTCCTTTCCCTTCTCTAAGCCTCAGGTTTCATCTACGAAGCAAAGGTACAGCATCCGTGTTCTGGGATTTGCTTCAAGGATAAAATATGGTTTTGTGTCTCAAGTACCCCCAGAGTGCCTGTCACGCACCAGGCACTCAGTTCTTGGGACCTATTCTTTGGACAACGCTGTCATTTTTGTATCTTGGATGTAGCCATTCCACATGGGAACAGAGGCTGAACCGGTGGCCAGGGGCCCAGAGCTCTCACCTGGGCTTTGCCACTCACAGTGCTATGATTTGGGGCAAGACTTGGCTTCCACAGTTTCCTTATACTTCTCGTGAGCTTCTCGTGAGCTTCTCGTGGGGGACAAAAGAAAGGATGTGTTTGAAAGCATGGCCTAAAGTGTAAACGACAAGCAAATGGAAGGAAATACTTATCATTCATTGGATAATACCCATCCTTTTCCCGTGACACTAACTGAAGATTGATGTGAGGAAAATGCAATCACTCCTTTCCCGGCCCCCCAAAGACCATTAGTCAACCCAATTTTAAATCTACTGTGGGGACCTCCCTGGGGGTCCCACGGTTAAGACTCCGCACTTCCACTGCGGGGGGCACAGGTTCGATCTCTGGTCGGGGAACGAAGATCCTGCATATGCTGCAAGGCATGGCCAAAAAAAGAAGGAATAAAAATACATAAAAATCTATTGTGATCAATTATATTTGTTTAAAAAGGAAACAAAACAAGACAGCATACTTTGTATCTGGGGTGTCCAGCTGATGGTCTGAAAGAAAGCCAGCCATTCAGCTGCTGGGAGATGCAGCCCCAGCCCCCACCAGGGCGGGGGACCGGGAACTCATTGTTCCAGGGCACCTGCTTCAGGGTCTATGATGGAGACATTGTCCTCCTCGGGTGTTTGCGGAGTGACAGTGTTGGCACTTAGCCCACCTCCGAGAGCCCACCCAGCTTTGACGTTCCGTGATTTGATGCAAATAAGGGGCCTCTTGGTCACCATGCAGTGAATTCTTGCTACAGGCCAGGCCTGTGCAAAAAGCTGTGTGTGTGTCACCATTTCCTGGGAAGACATCCAGGTCATACCAACGGGAGGAGTTAGGTACACCTCCTAAGTGGGCATGGGAGGGATTCATTTACAATGAAAGCATCTCCTCGCTCTGGAAATGAGCTGAGTTTTGAGGGGCCCTCAGACAAGATAAACCCTGGGAAGGCTCCCTGTGGCTCTAAGGTACATCTGGAGCGAAAGGAAAACCATTCTCCCAAGTATCTGCTCTGTGGTGTTTCTGCTGTCCTCAGGGCCCATATGGAATGACTCCTTCTCCACATGACAGCCCTTCAAATATCTGAGGACAGCTGTTTAGAAAAGACAGCTTCTTAGGAAAGCAGGTGGCTACCCCACAGGAAATCTGAGCTTTACAAATGGAATAGGGGAAGATCCGCCTTCCCATTCTCCCCTGAAGCCCTGAGACACCACCGAAAGGGTTCAGGGGAAGATGCTGGCCCCCACCCGGGACTCCAGGAAATAGATCAGGGTCAGAGGGCCACTTAGGGTGAAACCAGTGGAGTGCTGGTAAACGTTTAATGACCGAGTCTTTAAGGAAAAGGCCTAGCTTTGTAGCGTTTGCCAATTTCTGCGGTGTAAATACTCCCACCGTGGCTGATTTTAAGAAGTACACGACTGGCTGTTGTGAGCTGGTACCAGCCAGCTCCAGGCCCACCTCTGGACCTCTGCTAACATCTGACAAGTGGACAGGCCTCAGGGGAAACAGTCAGGGTGAAGATGAGATCTTCCAGGGTCTGCAGAGGTAAAGGAGAGGGGCAGTCTGTGCGGCCTGGTCCCCGGGACGGTGGGGCAGAGGCTCCTACCATCCCGGGAATTATTCTAATGTCTACACCTTGGAGTGTCTGAAGTTTGCACGCTGGCCAGTTTAGAAACATATGTACCACCAAGGTGTCACCAGTTTGACTCTCCCCAATCCAGACCAGAGTCCGATTGACATTAGTAGACGTGGACCAAGCACTTCTGCCGCCTGGCCAGGAGGGCGTGTCTCATCCCGCTGAATCCTCATGAAAGCCTGTGAGGTTCCCACTGTACAGATGAGGAAACTGAAGCACAGAGAGGCTGGGTACCTTGACCAAGATGTGCGGTCCGCTGGCTCGGAGCACGTCTGTTCCTGGTGCCTCTCTGTCACGAGCCGGGGACAAGAGTCAGCCTCTGTCCCTGTGGTCAGTGCAGTGAGGGGGCAGCAGCCTGGGGGTGGCATTGGGAGCCCGGCGCAGGGAGCGAGGGACAGAGTGGAGCTGAGGTCCCTTCTCTCCAGGATGCCGTCCTCCCCCTCCCCCTCTGCCCACAGAATTCGCAGCTGTCCTGCCTGGGGTGGGAAGCCAGGCCACTGCTGTTCAGACCTGCAGGAGTGGAAAATCTGCAGCTTCGGTGCTCCTGGATCCCATTAAAACAAATCTCCTTGTTGACAAAAATAAAAAGAACTCAGTCGACGCCAGTATTTGCCGTCGGCGTGCCGTTTTTACTCTCCCACAAGAAGCTGGATCCCGAGTTCCCAACTGGCACAGGCCCACGGGCTTCAAAGGGGAAATTCCAAAGCGGGCAGGGGCCTTGGCGGGGTGCGCTGGAGAATGGAAGTGCCCCACGGGGGGGCGCGGCCCGGAGATGTCCAAGCCCAGGGTCTCATTAGCGCCCAACACATTCTGTCTCATTTTCCTTGGCACCATGTCTGCATTTTCCTGGGCTGCGAGGTGGGATGTGAGTGCGGAACGGATGCTGCTGGCAAGCTCAGCTGCAGAGCCAGCGTTTTCCGAGCTCGGGCAGCTTGGTGAGACTGAGGTACCACCGATGGGCCGCGCACCCGGGCGTGGGGGGCCCCACGGCCCCCGGGTCGGGTGGGAACCAGCTGGTCTCCCACATCTTTGAGCGTTGGGTCTCTGACGAGGACATATGGGGAGCCTGGCTTGCCCAGTTTATTCGCTTCTTGCAGCTGCTGTAACAAGGCACCAGAGGCGGGGGACATGGAGGGGAGCTTCGAAATACAGAGCTTTATCATCTCCCGGTTCTGGAGGTCAGAAGTCTGAAACCAAGGTGTGGCAGGGGCAGGAGTCTCTAGGGGAGGGGGCTTCCTGCCTCTTCCAGTTACTGGTGGCTCCAGGCGGCCCCGGGCTGGTGGCCACATCGCCCTTGTCTCTGCGTCTGTGGTCACGTGGCCTCTCCTCTTCTCCTTGTGTCTCCCCTCCTTGCATCTCTTATAAGGACGCTTGTCACTGGAGTTAGGCCCACCCCCGCCTCTTGGAACCCAGCCTGGAGCGGCAGCCCCCTCAGCCCATCTAGGGCTGCCCCAGGCCCGACGCCTTTTCCCAGACCCACCCCCTTGGCCCAGCGAGGGGACAGGTGCCACTGGGCCATGTCAGCTAAGGGGTCTGGGCTCAAGACGGACCTGTCTCCTGATATGTCCCACCTCCCTCCGGGTCCCCCTCCAGGTGCCCCACCCTCCGGAGGTCTCAGAAGAACAGCGTATTAGTGTTCGGTGGCTCTTAGAGCAAACGACCACAAGCCAGGTGGCTAGCACACAGAGCTTCCCCCTCTCCCTGTTCTGGAGCCCAAAAGTCCAGGACCAAGGGGTCTGCAGGGCCGCGCTCCTTCTGGAGGTTCCAGGGCAGGGACCTCCCTTGTCTCTTCCAGCTCTGGTGGGTCACTCCAGACCCAGCCTCGTCTTCCCATCTCTCCTCTTCTGTGCGTCTGTTTTTAACCTCCCTCAGTCTTCCTCTTCTAAGGACAATTTCGATGGGCTTTAGGGGTAAACCAAGATGATCTCCTTATCTCAAGGTCCTTAACTTAAGCACATCTGCACAGATTCTTTTCCCAAATAAGGTCACAGTTGCAGGTTCTGGGGATCAGAGTGTGGGCGTGTCTTTGGGAGCCGTTGTCAGTATCCCCAGACCTGACCTGTCTGGGGTCCCCAGTGTCAGCTCTGCACACCCTGCTTCTCGGTGCCCTGGTCCCCGCATCGGGCCCTGAGAGTCAGTGTGGGTCTGCTTGGCACTGTTTCTGCTGGAGGGCAGCAGGGAAAGGGCGTGTGCCCTGGGGTGGATGGGTGGGATCCTGGCTTCTCCACTTGGAGACTTGACAGCGCTGGCCCCCATTTCTAAATGCTCTGAGTCTGAATTCTTACCTGCGAATTGCGGATGCTCTTTGTGTCACGGCAGGAGTGAGGGTTAAAGGTCACGCAGCTGCCACGTCCCTTCCAGCCAACATTGCCACCCTCGTCCTCCTCCCCCTCTGCAGGAACCCGGAGTCACTTGCAGCTCCACAGCTGCTCAGCTCAGGGACTGAGCTCAAAGATTCGGAGGAATGAATGAACTCGGTGTCTGGGTTGAACTCCACTTTGGGACACTCATTTTAAATTCTATATTCTCTTCTATTTCCTCTTATGGAAGAAAATCTAATCTGGGAGCTATTTCCATTCAAAATATTGGTTTCATACTAAAAATGAAAACAAATAAAACTAACCCCTACTGGAAAAAACAACAACCCCAGGCGGTGTTTGGCACCCCTGGGCACCGTGCCGCCGCAGGCACGGCTCCACTGAGATGCATGTCCTCTCACCAGCTGCCTTGTCCCTGGCCTTGTCCCCTGCCGTTGGGGACCTTACCCTCGGGACGCAGGGAATGTAGTGGGTTCTCTGCTCTTGCGCCACTGGCCCGGCATTCCAACCCATGCTGGCTGCAGTGTCTTCTCAGTCTCCGAGCTGGGGAGTACCTGAAACTCCAGGCACGGAGGCCTCTTTTATTGTGTTCGGGACGGCGGAGGGTGGAATGGTGGCCCCTGTGAATGTGACCTTACTTGCAAAAAAAGTCTTTGCAGATGTAATGAAGTTAAGAATCTTGAGAGCAGGAGAGCATTCTGGATTACCCAGGTGGGACCTAAACGCCATCACGGGGATCCTTATAAGAGAGGGAGGCTGAGGGAGATTAAAGAACAGACACACAGGAGGAGCCACGTGAAGATGACGGCCAAAACTGGAGTGATGTGGCCACAAGCCAAGGAATGCTGGAAGCCCCGAGATGCTGGAAGAGGCCAGCAGGAGACCCTTCCCTGGAGCCTCCAGAGGGAGGGCAGCTCTGGCACCTGGCTTTCAGAGAATACACTTCTGTTGTTTTAATCACTCGGTTTGTGGTCATTTGTTACAGCAGCCCTGGGACACTAATATGAGGACCAGGGTGAAGATGATGACCACAGGACAGGAGCTTCTTAAAAATTAAGCACGGTTGGGCTTCCCTGGTGGCGCAGTGGTTGAGAGTCCGCCTGCCGATGCAGGGGACACGGGTTCGTGCTCCGGTCAGGGAAAACCCCACATGCCGTGGACCGGCTGGGCCCGTGAGCCATGGCCGCTGAGCCTGCGCGTCCGGAGCCTGTGCTCCGCAACAGGAGAGGCCGCAACAGTGAGAGGCCCGCGTACCGCAAAAAATAAATGAATAAAAATTAAGCATGGCTGTCTCAAGGAACAGGGCCCTGCTTGGATGCTGTCCCACCCAGACCCACGCCACTGCTCTGAGAGGTGAAGAAAACAGATCTGAAGGGTTTTGCCCTAAAATAGCATCTGGTTTACTTCTCAGGAATACTAATAAGCATAAAAATAGGCATCCCACCACGAAGGCTGTGCGAATTTAGGGCCCACCTTCTCCTTCCACTGCTGTCAAGTTCTTCTCATTTATTTATTTTTTAGTTTTATTTTTTAAGAGATTAATTCATGTATTTATTCACAGGGCTAAGACACATTCCCTATAATTAGTGACAGATTTTTGTTTTCACTTCGTGAATTCTTCTGTGACTTCCTTCTTAGAAATTGAAGGATAGTTGATTTATCTTCTTGTTTATTTCTTAAGCGGCAGATTTTTGTGGTCCTCAACATGCAGCTGTCCTCGGGGCCAGGCGGAGAGGGGTTTAGGACCACCCAGGTTCCAGTCCCCACGCACCACATCCTCCTGGTGTCGCCCTCAGTTTCTGTGTGTGGCGTTGGTGAGAGGATGGGGCCATGTGGACGTGTCCCGTGGCCAGGACCTTTGAAAGAGCAGCAGCCCTGCTTCTCGGGGGCAGAGTGTGTTCGCATCTGATCCCTTAGTGGTGGTGGGTGCCGTGCGGGGAGGACCAGTCGGGAGAGACTCTGTAGGGAGATGCAGGGGTCTGCGCCCCCCTCTCAGGGCCTTGGTGCTCTCACCTGTGAAACGGGGGCACTGGCCTTTGACTCCTCACAGGACACAGCTGATGAAATGCCAAGGGCCAGGCAAATGGGGACCGGGAGGTGGCTGTGTAGGAGGATGTGAGAAGGGGGTGCTTGTGTGGAGAACAGAATATAGACCCACCCTGGGTGGGTCGAGGGCCCCCCGCGGTGGGGAACCTCGCTCTCCCATCTGTGGACAGGAGGGGAGACAGCACTTCCCCCGCTGGCTGCTGGGGGCCCCGCGAGGTGCCGGGCCCCAGACTCACATCGTGCAGTGGACAGCGTCCGTGACGAGGGTGCATAACGGGCGGGTCGGCTTCCCGGCTGGGCCCTGGGCTCCTGGCAAGTCCAGGTTGACCCCAGCCCCTGCCTCCCCATTCCCACCTCCATCCCCATTCTGGCCTCTTCGTTCCCCACACCTGCTCTTGCCTCTCTGAGCAATTCTCCACCCTGCAGTCAGAGAACTTTCCAGAACACAACTCTGATGTAGCCTTTTCCTCTTAAAACCCTCTACGCGGCCCCGTTCTCCTTGGCAAGAGTCCACACCCCCTGCCTGGGCCAGCGGAGGCCCCCCGGCTCCCGGCCTCCTCCACTCTCTGCTCCATCACGGCCCGAAGTGCAGCCCCAAGAGTCTTCCGCTGGGCCTGGGTGCGTGTGTTCCCTCTGCTGGTGGGGACCATCCAGGGACGACATCCCTGAGAGGTGGCACCAGGCCCTGAGCGACTCCTCTGCGACTTTGGGGTCTGAGCTTCAGGGTCACCTCCTCGGGGAGCCCCCAGCCCCCCAGAGGTCAGAGCCCTCGGATGCTAGCACACAGCCGTCTCTGCTTTCCCCACCAGGGCACCTGCCCTGCCCTGAGCCCCCGAGCCCCAGGCTCTGAGCTCCTGCTGCCAGCGGGGAGAACTGCCTCGGAGCTGGTGTCTGACCAGGCTCCTGCCTCTGAGCCCGGGGCCCGCACACAGGGCCTTACAGGGAGGGCGAGGGCGGCAGGTCCAGGCAGGGGTCCACGCAGCTATGGCAAAGGCCCTTCTGAGCTGCTTTGAATCCACGCAAGGCAAAAGGGCCGGGAGCCCACCCACCAACCAGGCGTGGGAGTGAGCTTACCCCGCAGGGAGGGGCTCGGGGGACTCAGCTAGGGCCTGGGCAGCCGCCACTCCCTGCAGGGCCACAGGAGGGCGGATCTCTGAGGGCACCTCGGCCCCTGCGGCAGCTGAAAGCGGGAACCTCTCACGGTTTGCAAAGCACCTCTGCCGGCTCTGAGCCCACAGACCCGAGAGGCAAACAACACTGCGGCCAGGGAGTGGTCAGAGCGCGGACGTGGGGCTGGGCCCCCCTCGCCTCCACTCACCGGTCGGTGCCTTAACCCCTCTGAGGTTCTGTTCCCTGATCGTGAACACGTGCTCTGTGCCTGGAACAGTCCCTGCCTCATCCCCCCAAAGCAATCACACAGCCTGCAAAGGGGTCTCTCCTGGCCCATTTTCCAGACCAGGAAGCTGGGGTCCGAGTCAGCTCCGTGCACACAGAGGGCCATTTGCTCCAGGCTCCGTGGACAACTGTGCCTTCCCCTCCCAAGGTGGGGTCCCGTGTGGGCTGGCGGGGAAGATGGGATGAGATCCCCATGTTCAGCAGACGCTGTCCTGGGCAGTCTAGAGACGCCCTTTGCGTCTGGGGAACAGAGCCCTTTACCTCTGGGCAGCTCTCACTTACACAGACTGCTCTTACCGAGAGTCCACAGGGATTTTTCCAACTGACGTTTTTCTAGGCTGCAAACTCCAATTTGTCTAGGAAACATCTCCAGGAGGGTAACCTGCCCAGCGAGCCTGAGGCCGGGAGAGGTAGGTCCACATCCTGTTGTCTGAACGATCCTAAACTCGCTCTGTGCGTCCAAAGTCCGACTGGGGCCCATCACGGTCCGTTTTGTCTGGAAATGCCATTATTTTGTGAAGTTTACTTGGCCCCCGATAGAAACATCGAGGGCATGACATGGAAACAGCCGTGCCGCACGGAGCAGGGAGAGGGCCGTGCAGTGAGGGGCCGACAGGCCTGATTCACCCATCACGTCTCAGCCGGTCCTGGGCGCGCCTGTTGTGGGCGGCTCCAGCAGTTATGCTGTCCTGTCCCTGCCCTCGATGGGGGGCGGCTCCCTGGCCGTTGAGAACCATGCTGCCTGGCCTTGGGCTGGCGCTGTGCAGCCACGAAGAACTCCAGCCTCAGGTGGACCTGAGTGTCGGGTCTGCGTGATGCCACCAGCTGAGCGTTGAGTGGTTTGCTTGTACAGGGCTGCTGGTCCTGGACGTGAGCTCTGGGAGGGAAATAGCTCCTTTGCTGGACTCTGGGTTGGCTGGGTGAAGAGGCCTTCACTTCTTGGAGCTGTGTGGAAATTTTGACGCAGTGGAGGGGGGCTTCGTGGGTAAACCATTAGAGAAAACCCATAGAATTTTAGGTGCAATCACGGGGCCCTGGAGTGCAGTGTGACAGCCAGGACCAGAGCACAGGCTCCTGATTCCCTGTGCCAACTCTTTCCAGCTCAGCCCCACTCACTCCCTGGTTCACCCAGCAAATGCAGCACAGGCTGGGGGCCGGCCCGGGATGCTGACCGAGATCAGGTCCCTGGAGGGAGGGACCACGTGGCATGACCACGTGGCCTTCTGAGGCCCGGCTCCACGCACGGTACTGGGCTGCATCTGCCCACACTTGTCACGGGGACTGCGGTGCATTTCCCTGCAGCCCTGGGCCTCTCCTCGGGAAGGGCAAGGTGCTGTGGTTAGGGATGGACAGAGGAGACCCCGGCACGGAGCCTCTGCAGGAGGTGGCTCTGTCTTAGCCGCATTCTGCCTCCTCACGCCGCCCGCCGCCGCACCCCCTTGCCCGGTGTGGACAGCATCACAGATAAGACACTTAGCTCCACGTGCAGAAGGGGCGAGATTGTCGGCAGGCCTGGACCAACAGCCAGGGTGAGCCGCCATCCAGGTCCCTCCCGCTGGGCAGGGTCCTGCCCCTTCCCCTCACGGGCATCAGAATGTCCCTGTTGTTCTGGAGAACAGAGAGCCCCCATCCCCGAATGTCTCCAAAAGGCCCCCAGACTAGGGTTGCCAAGGTGCTGTGGGCTGAACTATGTGCCCCCCTCCCAGATTCACCTGTTGAACCCCGACCCCCAGCACCTCAGGATGCGACCGTCTTTGGTGAAAGGGCCTTTAAAGAAGAGACAGAGGTAATCTGAAGCCATCTTCATTCTAAGGGGAACTCGTCCAATGTGACTGGTTGTCCTTATAGAAGAGATGAGGACAAGTCTGCAGAGGGAAGGTGCGGGGAGAAGAGGGTCGTCTTCAAGCCCAGGGGCTGCCTCAGGAGAACCAGCCCTGTCCACGCCCTGAGCTCGACCTCCAGCCTCCGGGATGAGACAGTACATTTCTGTTGTTCAAGCCACAACACAATAGTGGCCCTAGGAAACTGATCCCCTGAGAAGCCTGGCATCTTGGGAGCTGCCCTTGGCCGTTGGCCGGCCTGGCTAGGCTCTCTCCCCGGCTCCTCCACTGTGTCAAAGTGGAGGCCTTAAAGTGGTGGATTTCCCCTAGTAGCTGTGGAGAGTCCCCTGGGATTAACAGCCACCCCACCCCAGCATGGAGGGAGAGCCCTGCTGACTGGGTGGGCGGGGCAGCAGCCCCTGGTGTGCTGAAGCCCCAGCACTGCAGGGCGCAGTGGGCAGGGCCCAGGGCTGGAAGGTCAGTCGGGGGCAGCGCAAGCAGAGGAGGGGGACCCTGGGGCCAGCCCAGCGGCCCTCTGACCGACAGCCCCCCTCGTCCTGGAGAGCAGGCTCACACAGGGTTGGGGGCCCCGGCAGGAGCTCTGGGCTCAGGCTTGGCCACCCCTCCCCCTACTTTTGCATCTGGGGCAGGTCTCCGCGTCCTCCTGCGCCCAAGGGAGCGATTTTACTCTATTGAGCCAGTGGTGCAGGTGAATGGGGCGAAGGCTCCAGCAGGAGGCTCAGAGGGGTCGCAGGAAGACCCCCCAGCTGCAGGATGCAGGGGGAAGGAGGGGGCACCGGGGCCTCCCAATGCCCAGCAGGGCTTTTTAGGCCTTCCTGCCTGGCTTCTCCTCCAAGCTCCACAGGGATCCCCGGAGGCCGGCTTCTCACCCCACTTCCCAGGAAGCAGCACTGGGGAGCAGAGGTGAGGACTCACTGGCCCAAGTTCCCCCGGCCGGCGGTTCCTGATGCTGGAGTTGCCGCTGAGTCGGGAACTCTGGAGTTGGCCTGGCCCCAGACACCCCCCTGCAGGATGCAGCTGCGGCCACGGGTGCGGGGTGCAGGTTTGGAGCACCCTCCTCGGGCAGCCTGGGGGAACCTCGAGGCCACTTCCACTGCTGTGAGTAACTGGGGGCAGCTCTAGCCCCTCAGTCCACCAGGCAGCAGCTCCCCAGTCCCTCCTGGGCCCAGTGGGCCATGACCTCTTGTAGGGCAAGCGGGTCACCGGGTTCCTCCACCTGCTCTGTGAGCACCCGCCTGTGAGAGGGGGAAGGAGAGAAGGAGCCCAGTTGTCCCGGAGGGCTTCCCCAGGCTTTCCCCAGCCAGGCGATGACCCCGGGAGGCTGGGTGGCCCCTTAAGGTGGGAGGGTGGGAAATGAAACAACCCACAAGAGGGTAATACTTGGGGCTTGTCATGGACGCTGAGAACCACAACTCTGCCACTTGAGAAAAATCAATGAGGGGGGACTTCTCTGGCGGTCCAGTGGTTAAGAATCTCCTTCCGGTGCAGGGGACTCGGGTTCGATCCCTGGTCTGGGAACTAAGATCCCAAACGCCGCAGGGCAACTAAGCCTGCGCGCCACAGCTACAGAGCCCATGTGCTCTGGAGCCCATGAGCCACAACTAGAGAGAAGCCCATGCGCCCCAAGAAAGAGCCCCCACGCCGCAATGAAAAGATCCCGCGTGCCACGACTAAGACCCGACACAGCCAAGAAAAAAAGAAAAGAGAAAAGAAAAAAGATCATTGAGAAGAACTTACAGCAGGGGAAGGAGAAGGTGGGCAGCAGGTCCCAGGTGCAAAGCTGGGGGCACACCCGGCCTGCCAGGCACTGTGGGAGATACACAGCCATGGGCGACCAGGGGTGTGCAGAGCCCTGGATGGCGGTGAGTCCCTCCCATGCTGGAGTACCATGAGTAGAAATCCACGCACAGGGAGGGACCGGGTGGGAACGTGGCGGTAATTTCAGGAGGGGAGGGAGGCACACAGGCAAGCAGGTTCTGCTCACCGTACAGGAGTTGAGGGGAAGAGACTGGGTTGGGGGCTGGCCGGGGGGCTGGGTGCCTTTGCTCACTGCAGACATCCTAGAGCCCAGAGTGAAAGAAACAGTTTTCAGAGGACTCTCCAATTTAATCAGTTATGGGAGGGCCAAGGGATGCCGCTTGGGGTCAACCACCACCGGGCATTGTTGCAAGGATTTGGGCGAGGCGATCTGCATCTTTCCCGCCCGAAGGTAAATCTGGTTTCAAATTCAGCCTCGGCCACGGATGGATGGGCCGGTACTTTGGGTAAGTCCTTTACCCTCTCTGATCCCCAATTTCCTTGTCTGTAGAGGGGAGAAATGACAGTATTCCCTACTGCTGTGTGTGACCTGATGCAAGAGTGGCTTTAAAGTGGGAAACACATGTGGCTGGCTGGTACTTCTGCTGTTCCCACTGGAATAACAATCGTGACCAGGCGTCACGGTTACTCTCCTACAGTCCTGGGCAGACAGGCCAGGCTGCTCAGTTTGGGGATTTTTTTCGAGTTTTCCGGTGGGATAGAAACTTACCTCCGCACCCAAGTCTAGGTGTGGATGAGCCCACCTTTGTCTCAAGCTTTCTCTTTACTGTGAGCTCAGCTCTCTGGGGGACCCTGGGTGTCCCTTGACTATCAGCTCTTGAGGGACCAGATGCCCGCCCTGAGTTCCAGGTATTGGGAGGGCTGGCTGGCCAGCACAGAGGCACCCGTAACTGTCACAGAAGGAGCATCCTGTGTCCTTGGGGGAAACTGGAGCCCTGAGTCTGCACTATCTTCTGATAACTAGACCACTGACCTATGGTAGCATCCCAAGTCTTTGGGAGAAGCTGGCCTTCCCCTGGTGGGGGGAAGGTGGAGCTGGGGGCTCAGGGAGTGTCTGATGGAATTTCTCTCTCATTAAGGCACACAAAGGACCAGCTCCAACGGAACCAACACACACAACTTACACACACAGACACACACGCACACACACATTTCCCCGATCATATATGTGATTTATACAGGTTGTAAAACAACAACAAAGGACTGTAAAAAACCAGAAAGACCGTTTAGCTTTACTTTGTGAGTCTCATCCTTTTCCCGAGCAACATTTAGTGCCGCCGCGAATGGTACGTGGGGCAGATGTGGACCATCAGGGTAGCACCAGTGAACCACCACCTGGCTCAAGAGGCAGTATGTGGCCATCCCAGCAAACCTAACCTCTACCCGCCTCCCCTCCCTTCCTGTTTCCAGAATGATGGGAATGAAAGGGCATTTGGGGAGTTTCACGCCCAGTCTGGAGATGTAACTGGAGCATCACTGGCTGAACTTTGTTCAAAGGGGATGCGGATGGCTTAGGGTTTGAAAAGCCCCCCGACTCACCTTCCCTCCTCTTTAAAAACCAGCTCTGTTGCTCTTCAAGGAAGGGGTGTGAGCGGGGTTTCAGCAGGTTATGTGGGGAGCCAGGTGGGAGGGGCTGCTACCGGCCACCGGAGCCTGGCAGGCGTCCTGCTCCAGGGAGACCTCACCAAGGCTTAAAGAAGCGGAGGGAGAGAGGCAGTGCCCAGTGTCAGTGCCAGGGCAGCAGCGCCCCAACCCCTCACCCCTCTGCCTGCTGTCACCTCCCCAAGGGGTGTCTTCTTTGCTTTCCTTTTTGTGGCAGAGGGGTCTCCACGCAGTAGGAGGGAGTGAGTGGGGAGCGGGTGCTGGCCAAGTTCGCCTGATTAATATCCAGGATGTGTGGCATCCGAGCTCCCTCGGAGAACTCTTGGGAGCCTCGACCCCAGCCTGGGCACGGATGCCCAATCTGCAGTGGGGGAAGGTGGAGGGCGGGTCGTCTCTCTCGGGGTGGACATGTCTGCCACAGTCTTGGGCGCCCCGATCTGGCTGGATTGGAAGTTCAGTCTCCACCCAGAAGAGGAGCTCTGAACTCCAAGTAAACGAAAAAGGCGGGGTGAGCGGCAATGTCCTTTTTAAACCCCAAATGATCGAACTCGGGGCCCCTCCACACTGGTTCTGGGGCTCGGCCACGTGCGGGCACCTGCGGGGGGGGAAAGCGGGGCGCAGCGTGGGCCGCCGGGCCCCGTCCGCCCGCGCTCGCCGGCAGAGCTGGGGGCGCCGGGCCCTCGCCGAGTCCCCGCCCGCCCCGGGCCAGCCCCTTCCTCGCTGCCGCTCGCCCGCTGGCCCCACCCCCTCGCCCGCTGCGCCCAGTGGGAGGCGGGGGCCGGCCCGGCCGAGCCGAGCGCCGGCTCTGATTTGCTGTGGGCGCGGGGGAGCCACGGCCTCCTCGGGTGCCGTCCCCGAGAGAGGGAGGGAGGGAAAGGGGGAAAAGTGCTCGGCGCCCGAGGCGAGGTCCGCACTCCTCGTTCGTCCCCGCGGCCGGCGCAGGACCTCACTCGAGCGCAGCGCCCACGGGGAGCGAGTCGTGGGGCGGCGGCGGCGGCGGCGAGGAGGAGGCCAGAAGGAGTCGGAGGAGGCGGGGGAGGTCAGGGCGAGCGAGCCGAGCGGGGGTCCCGGCCGCCCCGCGGGCCAAGGTCGAGCCCTCCCGCCCGTGGGCGAGCGCGCCAGCCGACCCTCCAGAGAGCCACCGCCACAAAGAGAACGGGTCGGCGGCTGCTCCCATGATTCCCTAAAGTTGTGCCGGCCCCGCTGAGTTGTGCCCCGCGCCCCGTGCGTCCCCGCGCGCCCAACCCGCGCCCGCGCCCCGCCGGCATGGACGTCCACACCCGCTGGAAAGCGCGCAGCCCGCTCCTCCCGGGCGCCCCGCTGCTGTCTCCGCCGTTGCTGCTGCTGCTGCTGCTGCTGTGGGCGCCGCCTCCGAGCCGCGCAGGTAAGGGCTGGGCGCTCGGGCGCGGGGGGCCGGGGGCCGGGGGGCCGGGGCCGGCGCGGCTGTCATCCCCGGGCGCCCGGCCTCTTCCGCGCGTGCACGACCTTCCCCCACTGGGCTGTGGAATGCACGGGCCGGGACTCCGAATGCCATTCGTTGGGGGCCCCGGAGAGGGAAACGCGCCGGCACAATACTCCCCACGTCAAACGGGCCGGCGGGTGGGGCTGTCGGGGAGCCGAGGAAGGGCTCTGCGTTGGATCAGCGGAGGGCTTGTCCACCAGGCAGGCAAACTTTTGTCCCGAAGCTTTGCGTTCTCTGTCCCACATCACAAGCGCGAAGCTCTGGCCCACACAGCCCCGCTGCAGAACTTCCTTTCCTGAAACCCGGGAAGGGTCGCCCCCTAGAGTCGCAGCGGGCCAGTTCCGGCCGGGCCTCCTGGGATGGGGGGCCGCTGGGGAGAATCCCAGCAGCTGAGCCCCCCAGCCTAGGACTTCTCCAAGCACCCTCTTCCTCTGCCTCCAGACCCGGCTGACTCTCCCTTTCCCAGGGAACAGGGCTTCCTGTGGTCCCCACCATCTAAGTACTCAGTGAGTGGTACTGGGGAGCCCCGGGGAGGGGTGGTGGAGAAGCCCTGCTCTAATCCCACCTCTCGACCTCCTGGAAGGCAGTTTTTCTTGGGTTAGCTGCCCAGAGACGGGATTCTTGGAGCAAAGGCGAGAGATGCTCTCGGAGTGTTGGCTGTGAGGGGTTCAGATGACACACAGATGTGGGACTCCTTCTGCCAGAGGTCTGCCCTTAGAAGGAGCTGTCTCCAGTGGATGGCGTCTGCCAGGCCAGCACTGACAGTGTGCCTGCCTAGATGCCTGCAGCTCCAGCTCTCTCCCACACAGCTTCCTGACAGGACGGTGGTTTTTCTAAGCATCACCTTTTGTGGTTACCTGGGGGATGGGACCTCACAAGCCTCGGTCATCGGCGCCCGAGGCCTCGAAAGTCCTCTGGGGCCCCATTAACAAACGTGGAGACAAGGTTCAGAGCCGCTATTGCAGGGTCAAGGGAAGTGCGGGCAGAGGGATGGGGCAGTGGCTCAGTGGACAGCAGGACCAGCCGGGGTCCCCTGTGAGAAGACACCGCTTTACTGCCTTCGCTCTTCTCTCCGCTTTGTCATTTGAAGACATGTGGGAAGAATCACTTCCGTGTTCCACTTGCCAGTTAAGACATTCTGTCCCTTTTTCCTGGTACAGTGAGTGCTTGGTGGGCCAGAGGGGGAGAGCAGGAATCAGGGTGTCCAGCCAGTCAGGGGCTGGGGGAGCGGAGGGGAGCCTGGCCTGGCTCTGGGGACCTGGGGTCTTAGCCCTGGGCTACCACCTACGTGCCCTGGATCCCAGGCTAACTGGCTTTGTGTTTCCCCCGGGGTCACTGGAGATGGGGGACAGTGGCGGCCTCCAGAAAAGTGGCACGGAGCAGGGTGGGGATGTGGTCATGGGACCCCTGTAGGCCCAGGGCCATAGCCCTGTCCCAGCTCCTCTGCCGGGCTTTCCTCTAGGAAGTCAGGTGGGAATCCTTCAGGGGAGTCGCCACCCCCAAAAGCCGGGGCTGGGCACTGGCTGGGGAGCACACAGAGCATGCGTTCGCCTGGGTTTGGGGTCGGCTGTCTGTACCACTCCCCATCTCTCCCCCCCGCCCGTCTCCGGTTTCCCTTCCTAACTGAGTGTGGCGTGAGGTGGATGCCTGGACCGTGGCTGTAGAGCTGGACATTTTGCTCTTGTTGAAGAGACGCTGAGAGCCTGTGAAGAAGCCACCTCTCTGGGCGGGTTTCACAGACCTCCCCTCACCGCCACGAGGGTGGGACCCTTTTGGAAGTCATCGTCAGTGCGTGGCCAGCGGGAACGGCTGTCCACTGACATGCGGGGGCGGGCGGGGGGGGCAGGAGAGGCCGTCCGCAGGCAGCTCTTCTCTTCTCCATTTTGAGATCCACCAGATGTTTTTTGAGTTCCCTCTGAACATGGCTCTTTTTCCTACCTTCTTCTTGGCCAAGCGTGTGAAGGAATGAAAAGTCAGATTGCATTTGGGGCCGTTTAACATTGTAACGGGCAAAGGAGAGTAAGTGAAATGAAACATGACCCCAATATTTGGAAATTGAGGTCATCTCCTCGGCACATCATTGGTTGACGCCAGTCATGTGATCGCTGTTGGCAATAATTTGGTGGGAAGAGTTGTCCAAATTTTGTGGGACTTGACAGACATCGAATGGTTAAATTTCCTCTGACTCAATCAAGTTGGCTGAAAAGACAGCCTTTTCCATCTTCCCCTCCCCTTCCCCCTCCTCCCCATAAAAGAGCAGTCAGTGGGAGGAGTTCAGAAGCCAAGCTGATTCCCCGAAGCCCTCTATCTCCTCTGGTCCAGATTTTAGTGGCTGCAGGGCTTGGAGCTCGGGTCGCTGCCCAGCGCTGTGACCACCCGGCAGTGGCCACGGGCAGGAGTTTCTTCCTTGGGAGGAAGCACAAAGTTCCCTTGTCCCGTGATATCGCTCCATGGCTGTTCCTGGGGTGCTGGCCAGAGCCTGCCCCGTTACCCCACCCTTCAGATATCTCTGGACTCTCCCGCAGCCACGCCCTTAGCCGAGCACAGCTGATGCCCGCCTGCCCCGCCCCTGCCCTCTGGCTGTCTGGCCCGCGTCTCCCACTCCTGCCTGTTCCCTGGGCCACGGACATTGTTGGGTGGAGCAGAGGGGTGTGGGGAACCGACACCCACTGCCCCCTGCCCCTCCCTGCATAACGGTGACAGTGAGCGCGGACTCGCTCCGAGCCCCCGAGGGTCGAGGATGAGTCACGCGCACCCCGAGGCCCCGTTGCTGTGCCCACGGTGGAGCCTGGGATTTGGAGCGCGGAGCAGGGCAGGGTCGCTGGCCCCTGGGACGCCCGCACCCGTGGTACCGATTGGAACGAATTTGCTGGCATTTGCCTGGTCTGCTCTTAGCCCTGTGCCCACATCATCTCCTTGGACCCTCACATCCCGGCCTGCAAGGTGAGGGGGGGTGCTGGCACTCTGAGAGGCCCAGGGAACAGGGGGCTGGGACTGCACGCTCTGGGTCAGTCTGGTCTCTGCACTTGGGCGCTGAGTGAGCTTCTCCACGGGGGAAGCCCAGTGCCTGGAGCTGCTGTCAGCCTGGGGCTCAGCCCAGACACGGCCCTGGGACCAGGGAGGGGTTCCATTGGGCCCCAGCAGACTGTTTCGGTTCCTTCCTGCCCCCTATACCCCTGCTTTTTATCCGAATGCTATCAGGGGGCACCTGGGGCCTGCAGTCTCCACTCCGCTTTCACCAGGCCCTTCACTCACTGGTGTGACCCGATGACCCCTGGAGGCTTTGCCTGCGCCGGGCCTGCTTGTGGGAAGGCTGAGGTGACAGAGCGCCCGGCTCCAGGGCCCACAGGCTGCTGCGAGGCACGCATGTGGACACCGTTGGTTGTACTGTTCATTCTCCTGCCGAGCGTGTCTGGAGGGTTGGCCCCTTGGGGAGATCTGGGGCAGCTTCCTGGAGGAGGTGATGCTAAACTTGACCTTTCCTTTCTTCCCCTTCCTTTTGTTCCGAAGGGCCTCCTTCGCAGGTGCCCTCCTCCACCTCTGGCTTTTGTCTCCTCCGTGCCTCTTCCCCGCAGACATCCCACCCCGCCGCTTCACTGTTCTCCCGGAGCTGCTTCCCTTGGCTGGAAAGCCCCTCATTAACTTGGTTGGCAGGGCGCCTCCAGCACCGCCTGCCCCGGCAGTGCTGTGCCAGCAGAAGTGGCCGCTGTGAGATAGAGGGGGCCTCTGAGGGGACAGGAGGGAGGCCGGGGCCTTCCTTAACCCTCTCTGGGTTAAGAGGTGATCTGAGGGATGCCGCCTGCCCTGGCCTGGGCGGGTCCTGTGCACTTTGGGTCCCCTGTTTGGGGAGGCAGGGGCGTGGGGGGACAGTCCTTGGCAGTCAGATTGTTGAACCCAGGGCAGCGTGGACGGTTCCTCTGCCTCTAAGGGGTTGGCTGGGCGGGGGCCAGCCACCGTGCCTCAGCTTTCCTGTCTGGGAAACGGGGAGAAACGGCTTTCTCGCTTTGAGGGTGGTTACGGAGACTGAGGCGATCTACAGAGACCGCGTGTGGAATGTCGAGGCACAGGAAGCCCCTGATGAGCGGAGGGTCTTATTATAGCTACTGTTTTGGGTGGTGTTTCTGCAGAAGGAAAAAGCGCAGGGTTGCCACGATCCTCTCTAAATGCGAGTATTCCAGCGGGAGCCCAGCTGAGGGAGGCGTGTCTGTCCAAGGAGGCTCTGGGGGCTGGTGAGACCCCCAGTCCTCTGCCATCCACAAGTGACTCAGCCCGGGCCCCCCCACTCTCATCAGCACCCCCATATGCTCCGTGGGTCCATTTCCCACGACACCTTGTGGGGTCGCAGTAAAGGTCACCCCAGGCAGCATATGTGAAAATGCTTTACTAGCCCATTGGAGGGTTGTACGCCCGTGTGTGCGTTTGTGTGTATGTGTCCAAGCGTGTGTGTGCATGTGATGTGAGCGTTCCTTTGGATGCATGTGTGTGATGTGTCTGTGTGTGTCTGTCCACGTGTCCACGAGTATGCACGCCCACATCCACGCACAGGTCCATGTGTTTTCAGGGTCTGCTCAGGCGGGGCCTGGTGTGTTTGAGGTGCTCACGGCAAGGCCGCGTCTCTCTCCTTATCGTGCCCCAGCCCTGCGGGATTGGAGACGGGGAGATGACCCGTGGCCACGGAGCCCCCTGGGCAGCCACGAGGCGTTGGGTCCAGCCCCAGCACAGACTCAGTCCAGCTGGGTCTGATAATCTGAGTCTCTTTTTGCTCACAGGAGGGCGATGTTATATTATAGCTTCTGCTTCTCCCTCTGTTTATTTCTCCCTTGTAATCGACTCATCTGGTGTCAGCCCTTGGCCAAATGTTAGTTTTAAGCTTTCTGGCCTGGCTCGTGGAGACATTGAGGTCCTGAAGGTGGAGCCTGCGTTGGCCCTTCTCCCAGGCAGAGCTGCCCCTGCCACAGGACACGGCATGGAGACACGGTGTGGAGGACGGCTCGGGGCCGGCGGCCTGGGCCCACGTCCCGCCCCACCCCCGCCAGCGGTGCACTTTGCCTCAGTTTCCCTATCTGCAGGAAGGGGTGATGGCTGTGACTCCTGCAGGATTTTCGAGAGGGTTCAGCGCATCGCATGTCCAAAGCACAGAGCAAGCCCCTGTCACTGTTGTCACTATTACGTCCTCCCTGGGCCCCCAGGCAGCAGCAGGTCTGGGGTCCAGGGTGAGTTCTTGGCTCTGCTCACTGGCTGGCTGTATGAGTCACCCCCTCTGTCCTGGGAACCGTCACCCTGGTGCCCCCTCGCGGGTGAGCATGAAAAGGGGTTACACAGCCCCCGGTGAGCTTACTGGAGCCCTCGCTGCCACTTTTGCGGTCTGTGCCCCAGCATGGAGGCGCCTGCATCCCGGAGCAGTCGTGGGGCGGGTCACGTGCAGCACGCCCCTCCCCTTCTTCCTCAGGCCACCCCCACTGTACAAGGAGGAATGGGGGCCTCAGGGATGGGAATGGACCTGCCCATGTCCCGCCTGAAAGACTCTGGTCTTCTGCCCCAGAGACATGACGGTGGGTGATGGCTGGTGATCTGGAAGGACATCTGGGGCGGGTGCGTTGGGGGTTTTGCTAACTCAGACGTTGTTCCTGCACCCGCGCGGCCCCAGCGTCTGGGGCAAAGCCCATAGAATGAATGAATGAATGCTCCGTTGGATGCGTGGGGATTCGTGGTGGGGTGATGGGGGGGTCGCTCCGTGTTACATGCCATGCTGCCTGAGCCGTCATCCCATCAGCTTAGACTCACCCGCTAGTTTTTCTGGCAGGTTCCCAACCTATGTCATAACCCACAGTAGGAGTAAATGTCGCCACTCTTTGGTGACTCAGACCTAAGAAATGGTACCACAGTCTGACCCACTTTTCTCCACGTCTCATTACACAGAGCTCCAGGGGCCCGTTTCCTGCGATGTCTCTGTGCATGAAATGGGGGATTCCTTTATTTCCTGTCTCCTAGACCTGTGTTCTTTTGGGGGAAATTCACTCTTCTGTCCTGTTCTTTTCTGCCAGCACCTTGGCAATAGGAATTTTATTGGTCTCTTTATTAATTTTTTAATAAATGCTATAAAATGACATCAGAATGTACGTGTGTGACGGGAGTGATTTAACTAAAAACTCTGACTCTTGCATTGGAAGACTAGTGACCTAACAATGAAAAAGAGTGAGCATTTTAATCTGAATGGAAGGTGGGAAGCCATTGTCTTCCACTCTGCTGGCAGGGTAACCCAGAGCGCCGTGGGTGAGGCTTTAGTGGAATCCTTTCCTGTGTGGGTGCAGAGGAAATGCAGGAGAGGCTGGTCCTTTGTGGAGAAACTCCAGAGTGACAGTGGCTGTGCTTGAAGCATTTGCAGACCTCTAATGGGAGGCAGACCTGTGCCGGGCACCAGGCAGCAGGTGCACAGGTAAGCGGTAGGTAGGTGAGCATCCCAGCCCTGCAGGAGTTTCTGGTGCAGTGAAGGAATCAGACCTGTGAACAGGCGATTGTATCCAGTGAAGTGCAAAGTGGGAGGTAGTGAAACATTCATCAGCTAGTAGAGTGGTGCCACCGGACAATCGGGGGAGGCACCCGCCAGCCCTTAGGCCACTGGCCAATCAGAGGGAGGTACCTGCCAGTCCCAGTGGGGCTCTGGCCAATCAAAGGGAGGCACCCGCCAGCCCCTGGGCCACTGGCCAGTCAGAGGGAGGCACCCGCCAGCTCCTGGGCCACTGGCCAATCAGAGGGAGGCACCTGCCAGCCCCTGGGTCACTGGCCAATCAGAGGGAGGTAGCTGCCAGCTCCAGTGGGGCTCTGGCCACTCAGAGAGAGGTACCTGCCAGCCTCAGTGGGCCACTGGCCAATCAGAGGGAGGTACCTGCCAGCCCCAGTGGGGCTCTGGCCAATCAGAAACCAGCCCATTTTGCCAGGGCCTGCGGCTTTTGGGGTCCCACCCGATGAGTTTGAAGGGAGGAGTCCCTTGGTGGAGGCAAGTGGCACTTTCCCATGTGTGTCTGTCCTCTGACTCCGGTTCATATTTAACCAAACCCTGCTCTGGGGTGTTACCTGTGGAGTGCCCTGCTCTGGGGTGCACCTGGACCAGGTGGGGTTGGCCCCATCCTGCAGATGTGCAAGGGGAGGCCCTGTGGGCCCAGCTGGCACAAAGGAGTGATGGTTGCCCTCTGTATCCCAGTGAAAATCACGCCCCCCCTTGGTGTAGGTCATTACCGGCATATAAACTGATACTAGGTGCCAGGTGAGGGGGGCTCCAGCAGCTTCCAGCTCTTCTTTGCCGTGGGACAGTCCCTTGGTGGCCGGGTCCTTGTGCTTCCGGAAGAGGTCCACGGCCTCCACCAACTGTGAGTAGCCTCTGCACCTCGGCCTCAATTCCTCCTTCATTTCTGATGCATAAAACTGGGTGTGCGTACAGTCCTGTCTTGCTAAATGTCAAGGTCTTCTTCTTTGGGGGGATAGTGGGCAGCTGTGCACCAGTGGGACCTGGGGCCCTGGCTCACGGGGGTCCGTTAGGGGACCCTGTTGGGTGGCAGGTGAGGGGAGAGCTGGCCGGGGCCCAGAGCCCTGCACAGGGGAGGGTGCAGCTGAGAAGGAAAGATGGGCCATTTCTGGCCCTGGGCCCCCAGGTTTAGTTTGCAAGGGCCCTGCCTGGGGAGATAGTGTCCTCATGTCCGCTGGGGTGAAGTCTCTGGGACCCGCCTTACCGTTACTTCTCTTCTTTTGTGCTTTTTTTCTTTGGGGAGAATCTGAAATGCTGACGGGCAGCTCTGGCTTCCTCCTTCGAGGCAGTTCTGTGTTCTCCTGGGATGCAGGTGGAGTAGACAGCCTCTGGCGTCAGTGTCCTGTGTAGACCTTGCTCTTCTAGGGAGAGACGGTCCCGGTTGGTTTTGAGCAGTGGGGGAGGAAGGGGCGCTGCGCCTTCCATACATTTTAGACCAGAAAATGTTCACATCGAGAAGGCAGGGCAAATAGCTCATTCTTGGATAGAAGTGCAGGGAACAGGGCTTCTGAATGTAATTCTTTTCCAGGGAATTATTACTAATGTTATTTAGGTTCATAGTTTCAATTGTGGCCGTTTAGCTCAGAAAGCACTGCTTGGGCGATGGCTACATGTCACTTAACTCTGGTATCCCGGGGAGCACCCTGGGGTCCTCGGTGTGATGACTCTGGCGCTCGAGAGGGCCTGGGGTGGGGATGCAGGGCTCACACCCGGGTAGGGCGGTGGGGCGGCTCTGCCCAGCGATGCCAGGATCTCCGGGGGAGGAGTTGGAGCCGACCGAGAGGAGGGGGCATGGGTGGGCGGCCAGTGGTCTCTCAGGACCTCCTCCCTCACCTGAAACAGGGGGACTGCAGGTGTCAGCATACATGATGGGGGTGGGCACCTCCGAGGGGAGGCGTGCCAGGAAGGAAGAGAGGAGGAGGCAGATGCTCCCCACCCCCCGTGTCCTCCCCGCTTTCTTCACGGTGGCCCCACTTTCTGGAAGGAGCAGTGATGCTTTGCTCTCCTTCCCTGCCTGGGGGCAAGCTTGCTCTTCTCCTAAGGAAAGACTCTTATTCTGCAAGAGCGCAGTACGGAGCCTCAAGTGGGAAGGTTTACTCGGGCTCAGCTCTGAGAGTGTTGTCATTATTATTGCCGTCGTTGTTGTTCGGGGAGGTTTCAAACACAGCACAGCAGATCGAGATCCTCCTGGGCTCGATGATCAGCCCCAGGACACTCTCGTGGTCCAGCCGCCACCCACTCCCGTCTACCCAGTTACTTTGAAGCCAATCCCTGACGTCAGGTCTCGCGCAACTATTCCTCTGTGTTCACTGCACATCAAGAGTGAGTACTTCCGTCTCAGTGGGTGAGGGACGGTGGGCATCCCCACCCGAGGGACACAGAGAAGGAGCTCAGCCAGGTGCAGTGCCCTAAGTGGGAGGGTGGGCGCCGCCGACCCCCGGGCTCTCAGCTCCCTGGTGAGCTGAGCGGGCAGGCCCCTTGCTTCCTGCCTGTCCCGGTGTGCCTGGGCTCAGCACAGGAGCTGCGGCACCTGGGAAAGCCTCTCTGAGCCTCAGTACCCCATCTGTGAAATGGGCATAAACTAGTACCTGTCTCAGAGGCCTGCTGGGAGGACTAAAGGCTCTTGTCATTATGTTGCCACGTGTTAAAGCCACGACGTCAGCATTCGGAACCCCCAGGAATGTTCCAGCCGGAGGCCTGGGCCCCAGACAGCAGCTTCGCTGGTATTTTGCAGAGGGTGGAGTCCTCTGGGCGTGGGGCGCCGGCTTGGGGTTGCCTGGGAGCACAGGAGGCTGGTGAGGAGGTCCAGTTTCCTGCGAGGTGGGCTTTGACGGGCTTCAGCAAGGGGTCCGGTGAGACCAGAGCTTCCGCAGCCATGGGGCCCCGCCTCACAGCTCCGGGCTCCAAGGGTCTGGGGTGGAGCCTGGGGCCTGCCGCTTGAGTTCTGATGCCAGTGACCAGTCGAGGGCACTTTGGGAAATGTGGGGTGTACCAGATGGGAAGGTCTGAACCTCCTCCTGGCCCTCCCTCTCCCTGTGTGGGTCCAGCCTCTGTGGCCAGCTGACAGTCAGCCTCTCCTCTGACTTTCGAAAGGAAAGTTCAGGAGATGAGGCTGGGAAGCAGTGATGCATCAGTGCACGGAGAATAGGACCCCCGGCTGTGTGACCTCGAATGCTTAACCTCTCTGATCCAAGTTAGCTCATCTCCAAATCAGAGGTACTGGCACCATCTGGAAGGAGGTGACCTGCGTGTGGACATAGGGCCCTTCCTGGGGTGTCCTGCATCCCGTTTTCAATGCAGGACAGCAAATGCTAGATCATACTGATAACAGTAACTGCCTTTGTTAATTATTCTATATTGTTGTTATTTTGTATTGTTATTATGACTAGTGGAGCTCACAGAGGCAGTAATTGTATAAAGTTTCTATAAAGTGCTTCAAAGTAGGAATAAAGCTGCCACTCACAGGTTTGGGGCTACAGCTGGGCCTCAGAGGAGGCTGAACTGTCAGTGCAAAGGGCCCAGTTAGGGCCCCGGGCGGGGAGTGAGTCCAGGTGGGGCAGGGGGTGCAGTTTGCAGTTAATACTTGGGGTGGGGGCTCTGTGGAACCTTCTGCTGCGTTTATTTATTTATTTTTATAAATTTATTTACTTATTTATTTATTTATTTTTGGCTGCGTTGGGTCTTCGTTGCTGCGCGCGGGCTTTCTTTAGTTGCGGTGAGCAGGGGCTACTCTTGGTTATGGTGCACGGGCTTCTCATTGCGGTGGCTTCTCTTGTTGCAGAGCACGGGCTGTAGGCGCCCAGGCTTCAGTAGTTGTGGCACGTGCGCTCAGTAGTTGTGGCTCGCGGGCTCAGTTGCTCCGTGGCATATGGGATCTTCCCGGACCAGGGCTCGAACCTGTGTCCCCTGCATTGGCAGGGGGATTCTTAACCACTACACCACCAGGGAAGTCCCTTCCACTGCATTTAATGTGGGAGCTACCTCCGGCTCGTTTCCTTTGCCAGGAGTGTGGGGCTCTGATGGTGCACAGGCCCAGCCCCCCGGGAAGGAGTTGGCTGTTTTACCGGGAGGGCTCACAGAGTCAGTGATCCGGCCTCTGGCCTTGGGGTCGTTTTGCAGACGAATAAACTCAGACCTAGAGGACTTGGGGGTCTCCAGGGTCACAGGCTGCTGAAAGCAGGGCGGCAGGGGGAGCAGGCCCCAGCGTCTGGCTCCGTCACCCACTGGTGGGCCGTGCTCAGCTCCTGAGGCTGGGGGAACCCGGTGGTCTCGGAGCTCTGCCATCAGGGGACGGTGTCTGAGCCTCGAAGACTTGTTCTGAGATTCCGAGGCTGCAAGGGAACTCAGGCGTCCAGTCCCAGGGTCCCTTCTGTCTAGGGCAGACCTGATGACGGTTGTTTGCCAGGCATCCCCGTCGGGGAGCTCACCCCGTGCAGGCAGATGGTACCCAGACGGAATGTGCCTGAGCCTGGCCTCCAGAGCCCATGGTTTCAACCTTTATGTCACCAGACCTGGGGCTTGTGAGCCTCTTGAAGCTTCCTTGCTCGCAGAACTAAAACAAAAGCTGCTCCCAAGTGCAGACGCTCACTCTTCTTTCATTTCACGCCTTCCCCGCTGTGGTATTCCCGCCAGGAGGCAGCCTGTCCTCACACACCCTGCAGCGCCTTGGGCCCCTCGGTGTGGACAGGCTCCCACCTCCCCTTCCTGGCCAGGGCCTGTCCGATTACAAACAGCTGCCTGGCCCGCAAGCAGGACTTACGAACCTGGGGCAGGGCTGTTGTCGAGGGCTGGGAGGCATGGGAGGGGGTCCGCTCCTTAGAGAGCTGCCTCCCACCCCTCTGTGAGCCAGTGGGGATCAGCTGAGGGCTGGTCAGCCTCTGGGCCTGGAGGATGAGGGACAGCTGGTCCCATCTGGCCCTGGGGTCACCGCCCCTTCAGGGCCTTTCCTTAACCCAGCAACTGAAATGTGAATTATGTTCAAAGAGCATGTGATACAAGAAAGAGGAGTGTCTGCTTGAGAATTTTCTCGGAAGGTGAAGAGTCAGAGAGATGTCTCCCTCCCTCCCTCCTTCTCTCTCCCGCCCTCCTTCTCTCTCCCTCCCTCCTTCTCTCTCCCTCCGTCCCTCCCTTCCTTTCTTATCCTAAGTGCTTTCACACGTTGTTTCCTGTCATCAGGAAAGATGTCCTGGTGACATCTTTCCTAGGTAAGAGGTATCCCCATTTTACAGGCAAGAAAACTGAGGCTCACAGGAGCCCCACAGCCAGTAAGTGGCAGATTTGGAGCCTTTTTTTTTTTTTTTTTTGGAACCTTTAAAATAGCCTTTGAGTTGTGGAAATTGGGTTTCGTCCAGCCTCCTGGGAACAGGGCCTTCCGAGAGCAGATATCACTGTGAGGTGGGGTTTCAGCCCCATCTTTTTCTCTGGGGTCTTCATCCCGGCAGAGAGGGGGAGGTGGGTGAAACCTGGTGGCTGCCTTCCCCCTGTCTCCGGGGCCCAGGCTGGGGGTGGGCGCCTGCCTGGTGTCAGGAGGAAGCAGTGCTGTATTCAGCACCCACTTTCCAAAGCCCCCTTGAGTCCTGGGCTGCTCTGGGTCCTCCTCATGCTTCTTGGATCAGATCTGCAGGATTAGATCTTGAGCCCAGCGTTCAGCTGTGTTTGTATACAGGGGTGAGCTGCCCTGGATGAGTCATTTTTTCCATTTTAGTGGGGAGGAAGGAGTGATAGGAGAGGATTATAGCCAGGGAGGTCCTGCCTGTTTAATATTGGTTCACACACGCTGAGAGAGACACGTGGGGCTCGGTGCCCACAAGCCACATGTTGCACAGGATGAGGGTAGGGCACGCTTCAAGCCGCTGCCCCTCTGAAGGCGAGGTGGGGACTGAGCCACCCATGAGATGTTCCAGGAGTGAAGCTGGTGCAGCTAAGCCGTCACCGCTGCTGGGTCAGGGCAGACTCTACATCTTTAAACCATCAGCATTTCAGAAAAGAAAAGTAAAAACCCTGAGAGAAGCAATGCCCAGAGGTCTGATTTCTGAGCCCGCCCTTTATCTCAGGAGAGTCAACAGGCTTGCCAAGGACTGGGCTCAAGAATTCTGCTCTTGGGGCTTCCCTGGTGGCGCAGTGGTTGAGAGTCCGCCTGCCGATGCAGGGGACACGGGTTCGTGCCCCGGTCCGGGAAGATCCCACAGGCTGCGGAGTGGCTGGGCCCGTGAGCCATGGCCGCTGAGCCTGTGCTCCGCAACGGGAGAGGCCACAACAGTGAGAGGCCCGCGTACCGCAAAAAAAAAAAAAAAAAGAATTCTGCTCTTGGTTTTCCCTGAGGATGGATCATGAGTCCTAGAGAATTGTCAGAGCCCTCCGAAATTTTGCTCCTTGGGTGGCCCACCTACCCCACTGACTGGGCCAGGCAGGTTCTACTGGGAAAAGTTAGGGAGTTGCAGCTTATTTGAAACCACGGGAATACAGTCATCCTGCACATGTGGCCCCAGGCGTTTCTAGATGAAGCTCACGTCATTGGGCAGAAGTCACGGTAGACAGTGGGGGAAGCCAGTCCCCAGTTCACCGTCATGACATCCAAGCCTCAAGACCAGGTGTGGGCGTGGTCACCTAGAGGCCAAGGGAGGTACTGCAGCCCAGCTCTGCCTGCCGTGGAAACCCGGGCGAGGCTGGGGGGCTGGGGCTGCCTCGCTCTTGAGCTGTGACCTCAGAAACGTCATGTCTCCTCCATGTCTCTTGTTTCTTCACGTGCAAAATAGAGCTGGGGATGTCTTCCTCGTAGAGAGTTTGAGGAGGCGCAGTTTGGATCTCCCCACACACAGGGTCTCTGGGTATGTCACATCCCACCGTGTCTGCAGGAGCTGTGGGATGGAGCTGAAGATGCTTGGGGAGCCTGGAGGGTGTCGGCCGACATGCTTTGAGCAGGCTCTCCAAAGCGGGGTGGGCGGACGTGGGGGGGCCTGGGCTGTTCCGGGTGGAGGATGGGGACCCCTCACTGTCGGGCAGAGGCGGGTATTCTGGGCCTGATGCCCCTGGAGACGCCAGAGGAGAGAGGAAGCAGGAGGTCTGCCAGGGTCCCTCTGGAGTTCAGTCAGGCGACCGTGGGAGAACAGCCCAGGGAGTGCGCAAGATGGAATCTGTGGGCTCAGGGCTGTGCTGGATTGTCACACGCTGACCTTGCCCAGCACGCTTCACAGAGCCATCTGAGCCACCCCAGATCTTTCACGGGATCCCCAAGCAGATGACCCGTTTGCAGCAGGGTGTGTGTGTGTGTGTGAGCGTGTGTGATGTGTGTGTGTGCCTGCGCTCGTGCACGTCATGCGCACCTAAGCAGGCGTGAGCACCGTCCTCCTGGTGTCCCCTGCCCCGTGAGCACTGATGCGCTGTGTCCTGGTGTCTTACACTCACGATTTCTTACTCCACCCAACAAACCCGTGAGGTCAGTCGTGTGAGGATTTGTCCGGGTGGGTCAGCCAACAGGGAAGAGACCGGGGATTAGAACGCGGTTCCTGCGGGACCCCAGCTACCTCCTCTGCGAAGACCCACTCCTCCGTCTTCTGGCTCATTTCCCCAGCTGTCACCCTGCTTCTTGTCTTTAATCCGTCCAGGCCCTTTCGCCTCAGGCCGCTTTCGTTCCAGAATCAATGATCTGACCCTATAAATAATGTCCAGAAACTCTTTCGGCTGTGATTTGGAATTCTTTAAATATGGTCAGCTTCTGCCTGCCCTTCTTCACTTCCGAGCCCTGACCCTGACCTGCTTCTGTCCTCCAGGACTTCTGGGCAGGTGGCGGGGTCGCTCACGTTGTCCCAGGACGCCGCCTCCTGCGCCCCCCCCCCCCCCCCCCGCATGGATTCCGAGCATGACGTGCTCAAAGCTGCCCTCCCCGGGACGGCTGCTCTTGCCAAGCCTGGGCTGCCTCTGGGTTTCCACGATCTGCCCTCCTGTGCTGAATTTAAGCCCCAATAAAAGCACTGGGCTCCAGGCATGTGCCTTTCCCCATAAACTTTGATGCCTGGTCAATATCTTGGCCAAAAAAAAAAAAAAAAACTCCTCTGAAGAGGGGTAGTCTGGTCTCTTTCTAGTCACTTATTAAAGTGTTTTCTGGTCTGATGTCTGTCGTAGTGGAAGCAGCCATGAAAATCTGCCCCCGGGAGAAGCCCTGACATCTGCTGTTCTGAGCACCCACCCATCTCTGGGGTTCGTCAGCTGCACGCTTGGCGCATTTTTCTCCGACGACTCACTGCTTTCTCTCCTCTCGCAGCCCAGATTCTTCCTTCCACTTTGACTTCCCAGCGCCCTGGGAAGCTCCGTGCTGGTGTTGTCACCCAGCCGGTGCCAAGGGGCCAAATCCGGCCTGATGCTGGCCAGGTGTGCAGCGCTTTCTGTCGCGGCTGTCCCAGCCTCCCTGACGGAGCGTGGGGCAGGGCGGCCTGGCTGGGGCGCTCTCTTGGCCTGGGAAACGGTGCCCTGGGTCTGGTGTTCATCGTGTCTGGGCCCAAGCCTGTAACCCGAAACTCCGGAGCTGTTGGCCATGGGAGGAATTGTTGCCTGGGGAACCTGTGTCTGCGCATCTCCGTGTGCCCTGCTGCCAGTTAGGCGCATGGTGGGAAGCTCTCTAGAAACACTGCTTCTGGATTAAACCTGCCCAGTGTCTTTGTGGGCGCCCACAGCGTGGGAGGCGTGCGTGGCTGTGCCAAGGGGCTGGTTGAAGAGACCGCTTTCCTGAAATGCAGTTCAGCATTTAAGGGGCACCTACGGTCTGCACACTGCTGTGCCAGGGCAGCCAGGTGCAGCCCTGTGTGAGGGGCTCACAGCCGGGCCCTGGGGGGTGCAGGGGGAAGCCCCTGCCCGACATGGGCTGACCCTGAGGCCTTGGAAACTGGGGCTCCCCGTCCTGGAGTCAGGGCCCCTGGCTTTTCCCGGTCCAAGCAAGTGTCACTTTCCTTGTGCTGCCCTGTTCTTACAACAGTACCCCGAAGGAGGAAGAGCATTTCTGGACCCTGGGGGTCAGAGGTCAGTTGAAGACCTGTGCTGATGGCGTGGGTGGAGCCAGGGCAAGGCCGGCCCCTGACTCTCCAGCTGTGTCCCTCTCCTGGAGTGTTTTCCCCCTACTTCTCTTCCCTCTTTAGTTATATATGTATATATGTTTTTTTAAAATTAAAAATGATACATGTTCATTATAGGCATTTTGGAAAATAAGAAAAAGGATAAAGAAGAAAATAAAAATCACCCATAACCCCCAGGCTCAAACTCCACTGGGTCTGAGTACAAACAATAAGGAACGGAAGGAAATACCTCATGGTGGCTGATCTGGAAATTCTTGGCGCGGGTGGGGGGCGGTCCTACTCAGGGGCCTTGTCCCCCACGGGGCACTCCCCCCCTGAAGGGGAGGGCCTCCGACCCCAGCACAGTTGGCTTGGACGTTCTCATCTCACTTGGAAAGGAAGGCGTTCTGTTCACATCCATGACGGCCTGTAAAAAGCCCAATTTACTTGAAGAGTCTCCTAGTGTTGGGTGTTGGGCTGTTTCCCACTTTTTGGACATTGTCAGTATCTGTGTGTCCGTGAAGCATGCTGACTTGGGTTTTCCCTGAGCCACATCCGCTGTGGGGGCTCACACTTACCCTCTTGGGCTGCACTTGGGGGAGGAGAGCATCCTGGGGGGGGTCTGGCTGAGGAGCAGAACCTCCCCTCCATGCGGGGCATGAAGGGGGTGCGTAGGCATCGCTCTGTGGCTTTTAAGGCCTGGCACCCGCAGGAATTTAGGGTTTGATAAAGGCAGCCTTTCAAGTTGGCTGGGAAAGGAAGGATTGATTAGTCATTGAAATGGGCTGGGTTAGGGAAGAAGCCATCTGGGAAAAAGAACTTGGATCCTGCCTCAGTCCTGCCCCAAAATGCATTCCAGATGGACCAGTGATGTGAACTTGAAAAACGAAACCATAAAACTACTAGAAGAAAATACGGGAGACTGGGTTTTATGATCTTGGGATGAGAAGGCCTTTCTCTGTATGACAGAGAAATCCTAGAAGTTATGAAATAAAAAAAATTGACCCCATAAAAGTCAAGATTTTCTCGCTGGCCAAAACAAACCCCCCAGACAGCCCATCACTATAAAAAAAGAATATGAAAATACGTGTATCACAGAAAAGGGATTGACCTTTATAATGTGTTGTTGGATTCGGTTTGCTAGTATTTTGTTGAGGATTTTTGTGTCTATGTTCATCAGTGATATTGGCCTGTAATTTTCTTCTTTTGTGATATCTTTGCCTGGTTTTGGTATCAGGGTGACGGTGGCCTCGTAGAATGAGTTTGGGAGTGTTCCTCCCTCTGCAATTTTTTGGGAAGAGTTTGAGAAGGATGGGTGTTAGCTCTTCTCTAAATGTTTGATAGAATTTGCCTGTGAAGCCATCTGGTCCTGGACTTTTGTTTGTTGGAAGATTTTTTTTTTTTTTTCTTCTGGACTGGGGCACGAACCCGTGTCCCCTGCATCGGCAGGAGGACTCTCAACCACTGCGCCGCCAGGGAAGCCCTGTTGGAAGATTTTTAATCACAGTTTCGATTTCATCACTTGTGACTGGTCTTTTCATATTTTCTGTTTCTTCCTGGTTCAGTCTTGGAAGGTTGTACTTTTCTAAGAATTTGTCCATTTCTTCCAGGTTGTCCATTTTATTGGCATAGAGTTGTTTGTAGTAGTCTCTTATGATCCTTTGTGTTTCTGTGGTGTCAGCTGTAACTTCTTTTTCATTTCTAATTTTATTGATTTGAGTCCTCTTCCTTTAATAAAAACAAAAATAAACAAATGGGACCTAATTAAACTTAAAAGCATTTGCACAGCTTAGGAAACCATAAACAAGACGAAAAGACAACCCTCAGAGTGGGAGAAAATATTTGCAAATGAAGCAACTGACAAAGGATTGATCTCCAAAATACACAAACAGCTCATGCAGCTCGATATCAAAAAAACAAACAACCCAGTCAAAAAACGGGTGGAAGACCTAAGTAGACATTTCTCCAAAGAAAGCATACAGATTCCCAACAAACACATGAAAAGACGCTCAGCATCACTAATTATTAGAGAAATGCAAGTCAAAACTACAGTGAGGTGTCACCTCACACGGGTCAGAATGGCCATCATCAACAATATCTACAAACAGTAAATGCTGGAGGGGGTGTGGAGAAAAGGGAACCCTCTTGCGCTGTTGGTGGGAATGTAAATTGATACAGCCACTGTGGAGAACAGTATGGAGGTTCCTTAAAAACTAAAAATAGAACTACCATAGGACCCAGCAATCCCACTACTGGGCATATACCCAGAGAAAACCATCATTCAAAAAGACACATGCAGCCCAATGTTCACTGCAGCACTATTTACAGTAGCCAGGACGTGGAAGCAACCTAAATGTCCATCAACAGAGGAATGGATAAAGAAGATGTGGTACATACATACAGTGGAATATTAGCCATAAAAAGGAACAAAATTGGGTCATTTGTAGAGACATGGATGGACCTAGAGACTGTCACACAGAGTGAAGTAAGTCAGAAAGAGAAAAACAAATATCGCATATTAACGCATATATGTGGAATCTGAAGAAACTGGTCCAGACGATCTTATTTACAAAGCAGAAATAGAGACACAGACGTAGAGAACAAATGTATGGATACCAAGGGGGGAAGGGGGGTGGGATGAATGGGGAGATTGGGACTGACATATATACACTATTGTACATAAAATAGATAACTAATAGATGTTGTGTATAAAATAGATAACTAATGAGAACCTGCTGTGTAGCACAGGGAACTCTACTCAGTGTTCTGTGGTGACCTAAATGGGAAGGAAATCCAAAAAAGAGGGGATACGTGTCTACGTATTGCTGATTCATTTTGCTGTACAGTAGAAACTAACACAATATTGTAAAGCAACTATAGTCTAATAAAAAGGGATTGATATGCTATAATATTCAAAGAACTCCTACTAATCAATAAGAAAGGGCCAAGAATCAAACCAAAAAAATGGACAAAAGACATGAATAATTCTTAGAAAAGAAAACACCGGTAGCTTTTACACGGGTGGGAAGATGTTTGACCTTACAAGAAGGGAATGCAGGTGAACCCCAGGGAGACACAGCTTCTCACCTGGCCAGGTAGACAAAGAACCCTGAGAACAGGCACTGTTGGCTCCGGCGAGGGAAGTGGGTGTGCTCACAGATCGTTCTCCCAGGAAAGGCTTTTGTGACATCTGTCGAAGTATTAAAATGCACATACTCTTGGAGCTGATGACTCTGCTTCTTGGAATGTCTCCTGTGGATACGTGCGCAGGTGTGTATAGACGCCTGTGATGACAACAGGCAGGTAGCACCATCTGCAAGAGCAGAGGGTCGAAACAACCAGTTTAGATAAGTCGCTGAGCAATTGTGGGGGAGTCAGTGAAGCAGCTGCAGGCGTGGGGTCTACATGCTTTTGCATTTCCTGAAGTGGATCAGTCTCCAAGGTATGTAAGTAAAGAAAAGCGAGGTAAAGAATTCTCCTCTTGGTATGAATCCATCTCTAGTAAAAAACCCCGCAGATATCTAGGCTTGCATATGCGTAGATGTCAAGGAAGGACACACAAAAATTGGGACCCACGGTTTTCTCTAGAGGGGATATCTGGGTGCATGGGGGTGCAGTTCTCTCGGCATCTTTTTTTTTTAACATCTTTATTGGGGTATAATTGCTTTACAATGGTGTGTTAGTTTCTGCTTTATAACAAAGTGAATCAGTTATGCATATACATATGTTCCCATATCTCTTCCCTCTTGCGTCTCCCTCCCTCCCACCCTCCCTATCCCACCCCTCCAGGCGGTCACAAAGTCTCGGTGTCTTTTGAATTGGGTGAATGTGTTGTTAAAAACGGGTGGGCTGGTTGGAAGGTGGGCAGGTGTGTAGGTAACAGAGACACGAGACAGGGGAGTGTGGGCTGGCTGCCTTGGGAGCTGCGTGCCTTTCCTGCTGACAGGCAGATGCGCTTGGCTGGAATGACTTGGTCAGTTAAAAAAGTTTATGGTCAAAAAACAAGTAAAGAAAAGAAATAAGACCAATAGACCAATTCAGGAAGGGACGGACTGGACTGATTGAGCACGCGTCATGCAGTGATCCTTTGAAAATAGGAACGTGCACCTGTCAATTTGCAGAACTGAATTTGTCCTTGTCACCCCCCGTCCACGCCTTCTATAGGTGGGAGACTGAGGCTGGTACGCACATCACCTGGTGTCGCATAGCAGACAGGGGGCAGAGACCTGCAGACTTCGTCTGTTTTAACCCTCAGAAGTAGGTTCTGATAATGTGTTTACTTTATAAAAAGGGACATGAAGGATGTCGCCCAGAACCGCAGGGCAGGGAGTGGGTCTCAGGTTCAGCCCAGGCTGCATGATTTCCCCAGCACTGCACACTCTGAGGGCGGCACCCTGCCCGGTACCTGGCGTCCACCTGTGGACTGAACACTCACGCACTGTACCTTCTGCTCAGGTAACAGCCTCTCAGGTACCAGGCACTCCCAGGACCAGGGGCCACAGAAACGTTTGCAGCCGGGGCCCTCGGGGTGTCAGTGGCAAAGCCTGAGAGGGTCGTAGACATGACAGCTTTTCGTGGGACAGGTTCTGTGCCGGGAGGCTGGGGCTCAGCTCAGCATGTGGTAGCGGGTGGTGGGTGTGGCCCTGTGACCTCTGACCCTGTGAGCACCACCCTGGCTCTGTGGTCACTCATGACCCTGCATCATGGCCCTGCACTCCCTCACCAGCTGTCATGAGGCTTGTCCCTTTCCACGGTTGCGAGGCACAGGATCCTTCCAGCCTCTCTTGCCAGCTGAGAGGTGCCCTGCCTCCTGGAAAGCCAGCCCAGACGAGAGGCCTTGGGGGTCCCGCACCTGGAGGACCTCAGGTGTTGACCGTCAGGGGAGGGGGCTTTGTGGGGTCATGGGACGATGGAGACTGAAGTCCCCACTTGTTTCCCAGGGCCCTCCATGTCGTCTTTCCCTGAGCTCTCCCCCAGTTTCAGTCACTATTATTCCCACCAGGGTGCTGCTCTGTCCTGTTGGAACACAGAGCTGTGGGGGTGGGGGAGGGGCTGAGAGCCCTTGGTTCACCCGTTCATCTGATGGGGCCATGGGTGTGCCAGGTGCTTTGGGTTGATCATGACACCCGTGCTGGTAACTAAAGGATGGACAGGCTCCCTGCCCTCGACTCTCACGTTCTGGTGGGATGGACAGCCTTAGCCTGGTGATGGGTGTGTCTGGTTGAATCACGTGGAGTTGCCATTTTAAGGGCTGAAATAGTCAAGTGGTCACCTTACATGGTTCAATCTCATTCCATGAGGGCGGGCACTGAGGACGACCACTGATCCAGCAGGGGGGCTCGGGGAAGTCCTTCCCGGAGGCAGTAATGCCTGAGCTGAGGCATTCAAGGTGAAAGGATTCACCAGGCGTAGAGGGCAGGGGAACAGGATTCCAAGTGCTGGGAATGAAATGTGCAAGGGCCTTGACACTCTGTGATCCTGGTCTTTGAATGCAGGCTTTCGCTTGACTAGAGCATAGCGTGAGTAGGATGGTGGCGGAGGGTGGGGCTTTATAAGAGATGAGGCTTTGGGTCCCTAAATTCAGTTTAAACTGGTGAAGGTGTATTGCTGTCTTCGTACATCCATCCATCCATCCATCCATCCACCCATCCACCCATCCATCCATCCACCCATCCACCCATCCACCCATCCATCCATCCGTCCATCCATCATCCAACCATCCACCCACCCATCCAACCATCCATCCATCCATCTGTCCATCCATCCGTCCATCCATCCATCCGTCCATCCATCCATGCACCCATCCATCCACCCACCCA
>NW_020837951.1:2952907-2988943 GCF_003676395.1 Aethalodelphis obliquidens
CCATCCACCCATCCACCCATCCATGCATCCACCCATCCATCCACCCATCCATCTATCCATCCACCCATCCATCCACCCATCCATCCATCCATCCATCCAACCAAGCATCCATTCACTGATCCATCCATCCATTCACCCACCCACCCATGACCCAGACCTTAAACCCACCCACTGATCCAGATCAAATCTGCCCACCCACTGATCCGTCCATTCTTCCATCACACTTCTGGGTTGCCCCCTCCACCAAACCACTTTTCCTTTTTGCATCAGGGTGTATATGCCCACCCCAGACTCCCACCCTCCACCTAGGGCTCCTTGAGGGCCAGGAATGGCTGACTCCCTTCAGCTTCTGCAGTGCCGAGCGTAGTACCAGGCACCACGAGATTCTCCTCACGTTTGTTGGCCTGAACTCAGAGACAGGATAAGTACAGTTGCAGCAGCAGAGGGCAGTGCAGTCAGGCTAGCAGTGAGGTGCTGGCAGCTTTTTAGGAGTTTAGGAGAGAAGGGAAGCCTGTGGCTCTGGAGCAGCTGGGGATGTGGGAGGTGACCTGGAGCTCTCAGCAGAGGTGGGGCGTGGACAGGTGGAGAGCAGCACGGGAAGCCTTCCAGTTGGCAGTAACGTAAGATAAACTCCGTCCTGGGAACCCGGAGGTGGAGTGTTCACGTTTCAGGATATTTGGTTGTCCATTCAGAGATTCTACTAATTCTCCAAAACACCTCTGTTAACTTTTCTTGACTATAAAAATAAAGCACACTTATTAGCAAATTTGGGAAATAGGAAACTATAAAAATGCCTTTTTCTTTCCTTTCTTAGTCTGTTTGGGCTGCTATAATAAAGTACCACAACCTGGGTGGCTTATGAACAACAGAAATTTATTTCTCATAGTTCTGGAGGGTGGGAAGTCCAAGATCAAGATGCCAGCATGGTCGGGGGGAGGACCCTCTTCCTGGTTCATAGCTGGTGCCTCCTCGCTGTGTCCTCCCATGGTGGAAGGGGCACGGGAGTTCTCTGGAGCCGTCGTCTTTGGAGGTCAGGATTTCACTCTCTGGATTTTGGGGGGGGACACAGACTTTCCTCACATTTTCCCCTTTTCATGGCTGAGCTCATGTATAGAAACAGTGTTGCGTGTGCCTTCCTCGTGGACGCTTCCCGTGTCATTCATTACAGACTCTTTGTAAGTATCTTCATGGCTTCTGACATTCCATCAGAGGCTTGCCTTGGAGTTCACTTAACTGTGCCTCTCATGTTGGATTTGGGTCGTTTGTTGTTTGTGTTATAAATAACACTTGGATGAACAACTTCTGGTGAATCCTCTCTGATTATTTCCTTAGGGGGGATTCCTAGACATTGACTCACTGCATCTGAGCACAAGAATGTTGTAAAGCCCTTTTATTGCAGAATGACATTCCAGCCAAGGGTGGGCAGTTACTGCCCCAGCTCCTGTGCCCTGAGCACTGTCAATCCTCAGGTGCTGAACCCAGGTGGACCCCATGTGATAGAACTGGGGTTACCCACCCCCACGTAAGCCAGTCAGTCCCCCGTTTCTCCTCCTGGGAAGCAGCAGGAAGCTGTCGTTTAATGCCTGGGGCCTGGTGTGACCGTTGCTGGGCCTGCGGCTCATCCAGGTCGCTTGGGCCTCCAGGCACTACGGTTCCTCGTCTGGAGAATGGAGTGGCACTTCCTGCTCTCCGGGGTCGTTGACTAATAACAGTTGTAAGTCACGTACGTGCTTGGCTTTAGGCACCTCCTCTCATGTAGTCAGAAAACCTAAGGGCATCTTCTAGAACCTACTAGATAGTCAGTAGATGCTAATTGTCTCCCCTCCCCTTCTCTCCCTCTCTTGGGCCCTCTGTGCATCTGCTGAGTGCCTGCTGTGGCTGGTTGAGTGAACAGTGATATCGGGGTCCAGCTTGGTAGGATCTTCTCCCCACCAAGGAGGTCACATCGAATGAGTGTGCTTGGCGTCTACACCGGAGGACGAGGGAAGAGTGGGCTAGGGTGGGGCTCGCATCTGGGGGTGCTACAGAGATGGGTGCAAGATTGGGCTGGCCTGGGCTGGGGTGGGGCAGGTGTGGAGGAAAGGGCAGCGTCTCCTCACCTGGTCTGGGGCAGAGGATGTGTTCCTGTCCGTGGATCTTCCAGGAGTGGAAACGGGCTCCGTGTAGCTCAGCACTCGTGCCCTTCACCCACTTCCGGAAGGTGGATGGAGCTCTCTGAGACGGTGACCGTGACTCCTGGAGAGCCTGCAGCTGTCCACCCGGTGGAGGGGAGGGGGGGACCCTGAGATCTGGCTTCGTCACCCCACTGAGTGTGGGGCCCAGGAAATTCAGCCGGGACTGGTGGTACGGACTCGTGGGTAGTGACTGTGGAAGTCAGGGCTCGGTCCCGCTCCCTGTATGTGGTGCCTCCCAGGGGAGTTGATGGAGTCCATGCGCAGTTCATTTTGTGTCCACGTGGCTGGTTTTGAGGCCTAGTTAGAGTGTTTTGAAGGCTTTCGTAGCTCTAGTGATTGAAAGATGCCTTCTGGTCCCGGGGGAAGCACTGTGACATATTTCTCTAAAGGTCAGAGTGACCCAGTGCAATGTTCTTTTCCTTGAATCGCGTAATTGAATAAAGTCATTTCAGCGCTGAATACATAGAACCGCCTAGACACCAGGATGGTTCTGCAGCGTGTGCTCTGAAAGCAGCTCTGTCTGGGGCTGTGTGAGGAACCGCACATTTGGATGAGTGTGTGAAGGCATTGATGGTCCAGACAGTGCCTTCAATCTGGAGCAGGAAATATTGCTACATTTAATAGGTGTTAGACCATCTTCTATTTCCAAAGCTGGCTTTTCCAATGAGAATTTCAAGGCAAAGCCCAGCTGATGCCAGTGAAGGAGAGTGAAGGAGCCCAACAGACGCGCTTGCCTCTTGTCCACACGTTAGTGCAAAAGGGCAGGGGCGAGCTGGCCAGGCCTGATGAAGGGGGCCCTGTGAGGACTCCTGGTGTGGGGTGGCCCACTTCAAATGTCAGACTCTGGGAAGCATAGACAGTCCAGAGAAGTGCAAACGCGGTTCTGTCTTATAAAGACCAGACGTTGTCCATTATCAAGGCAAAGAACAAGAGATCTGTGACTATCTTGCATTTTTAGGTAGACATGGAGAGAGGACAGTTATTTAATCATCTAATGCCATTTCCTGCTGGACATCGATTGGCGTTTAGGATGCCATTAATTTGTTATACCAATACACGTCCATCATAGAATTAAGATAAAAATCCATCCTCATCATCCCTTACTTGTTTAAACCGTGGTGCTCATGATGCTGACGCCATGGTGGTTTCTGTTAAGTGCAGCCAAATAAATTACTAATTGAACATTTTGATGTATTTATTTTCCAGTATTTTTTCTACACCCGCTTTTACAAAACTGGGAGTACATACTCCTTTGTAATAGTTTTAAATGAAAAATATGATGAGTAGGTCTGTGTAAATGGGGAGTAAAAGGGAGCTTCTTCCATCTGATAAAGGATATTCATGTAAAATCCACATACTGAATGCTTTCCCCACTAAGATCAGGAAAGAAGCAAGGATGTCTGCTCTCAGCACACCTATTCAATATTATATGGCAATCCTAGCCAGTGCAATAAGGCAAGAAAAGGAAATAAAAGGCATGTAGATTGTAAAGGAAGAACTAAAACTGTCTTTATTTGAAGACCACATGATTGTCTGTGTTAAAAATTCTAAGGAATTTACTCAAAAGCCTCTACGGTTAATGAGTAAGTTTAGCATGGTCACAGGAATCAAAATCAGTATACCCAAAGCAGTCCTGTGTCTAGATAGTAGAAACGAACACTTAGAAATAGAAACTTAAACAGTGGCATCAAAAATATGAAATACTTAGAGATATATATGATAAAATACCTGAAAATTATAAAACACCACTTAGAGATACTAAACGAGATCTGAAGCATTGGGTAGATATACCGTTCTTATGGACAAAAACACTTAATATTGTCAAGGTATCATTTTCCCCTGAAATTGATCCACAGAGTCAGTGTAATGCCAATTAAAATCCCAGCAAGCATTTTTAAAATGGATATTGACAAGATGATTCTGAAATTTATATGGAAATGCAAAGGACCTAAAATAACCAAAACAGTTTTGAAAAAGACGAATACTGGGGGACTCATGCTATGTGATTTTAGAAACTTTCATACATTATTGGTGGGAATACAAACTGGTACAGCCCCTTTGGGAAACAGTCTGGCAGGTTTTTTTTTTTTTTTTTTTTTTGCAGTACGCGGGCCTCTCACTGTTGTGGCCTCTCCCATTGTGGAGCACAGGCTCCGGACACGCAGGCTCAGTGGCCGCGGCTCACGGGCCCAGCCGCTGCGCGGCATGTGGGATCTACCCGGCCCTGGGCACGAACCCGTGTCCCCTGCATCGGCAGGCGGACTCTCAACCACTGCGCCACCAGGGAAGCCCTCTAGCAGGTTTTTATAAAGTTGGTGGTACACCTGCCAGAGGGACCCAGCAATTCCACTCCTAGGTATTTACCCAAGAGAAGTGAAAACATATGTCCATACAAAGACATGTATGTGAATGTTCATATGCCATTTATCACCCCAAACTGGGGATTACCCATGTGTCCATCCACTGGTAGATGGATAAACAAATTGTGACACATCCATACAGTGGAATACTACTGGGCTGTAAGAAAAATGAATGCATGAAACAATACGGATACAGAAGCATTATGTCAAGTCAAAGAAGCAGGCACAGAAGACTGTATAGGACGTGATACTATTTATATGACACTGGAGAAAGGCAAAACTATAGAAACAGAAAAAAATTGGTGGTCGCCAGTGGCCGGCGGGTGAAAAGAAGGACGTAAGTTTTGACAAATGTATAGTCCGGTAGCCACCACCGTAGTCGGGATACAGAACATTTCCCTTACCTCGAAAAGTCTCCCATGTTCCTCTCCCCACCCCCTGGCTAGTTGGACGGGAGACAGAGGAGTCTTGATTGATTTAGATTTATTTGACTTCTAGTGACATTGAATATGATTTATCTGTTTGCCCCGTCTTTTTTTTAGCCACAGGAGTTTCATACATACATAAATTGTATTTCTGTTACAAGTATCTCCTCTTCTTTGTTGCTTGCCATTGTTGTGGTTCCCTGTTCCTGCATAACAGCCACCCCAAAATGTAGTGTCTAAAGTCGAAAGCAATCTTAGTTTGCTTGTGAGTCTGCACCTGGGGCAGAACCTGGCAGAGACGGTTTGTCTGCTCCCATGACGTCAGGTAGAGGGGCTGGGCTGGGGCCGGATGGTCCATTTCTAAGATGATTTTCCCACACGGCTGGCGAGTCGGCCCTGGTTGTTGGCTGGGAGCTTGGCTGGGGCTGTTGGCTGGGGGCCTGGGTTTCTCTTCCTATGGGAGCCTCCAAGGGGCTGCTTGGGCTTCCTCACAGCATGGTGTCTGGTTCTAAAGAAGAGTATTCCAGACACAGGAAGTAGAGAGTGTCAGTTTCTTAAAGCCTAGATCCATACGCAAGCACGCATCACTTCCACCACATCCTGTGGGTCCCATAGTCACGGAGCCCACCTTCGTTAAAGGGGGGCGGCACAGATACCACCTCTTCACGGGCACTTGTGCTAAAGACTTTGTGGCCATTTTTAAACTGCCACACTTAAAACATATGCTTCAGCGTTTTTTTTTTGTTGTTGTTAATAGAATGGTGCACATTTTAGGTGGATGTAGACTTACAACATTTTTCGGGAGGAGAGGCACACAGAGAGGACCCTCCCATTCCCCGTTCTACCCGTTCTCAGCCCCTTCCCAGGTGTACGCCCTTCACTGTTTGGCTGGTACCGTTCTGGGCATTTTCGTGTGTGCATTTACCTGGTGTGTTTTCAGGTTACAACAGACGCCTCTTATTTTAACATCCGAGGGATGTGGTGCTCTGGGAGTGTTCGGTGACGCGCTCTTTTCCCGTAATGACACGTCTCGGCTGTCTCTCTGTGTCGGGCCATCTAGATCACCCCCCTCCTGCGGCCTCTGCAGAGTATTTCACAGATGAGCCTCCTGACCGATGGGCAGTTACCTTGTTTCCAGTTCTATGACAGACGACACCACCTTGGATGTCCTTGCATGAATACAGGCCTTTGTGCAGGATTTCCCCCCAAAGGGGGGATACCAGGTCCATCTATGTGTACAGCCTAATTGGAATGCTGCATAATTGCCACCCCGCCCAAAAGGTTTCTCTCCCACTGGCGTTTATCTTGGGTCCCCAGAAGGCACCTTTGGACGTTGGTTGGTTTCATAATGGCCGGTTGGTTGGGCGTTCCTTCATTCAGTATGCTGAGTGTCTGCCCCAGGCTGAGTTCTCTCCTCCGCTGTGATGAAGGATACCACTGTCGCTTCTCTCAGGGAGCTCACAGGTGGGGAAGTGGCAGGGCTGCAGGAACACCTGCTGCCGTCCAGGGCAGACTGTGGTGGGGAGCTGGGGTGACACGGAGGAGGCAGAGGCCCGCCCCGGTGTACGGTGGCCTCTTGTTCTCCTGGGTCTTCATGAAGCAAAGGGGTCTCCTGTGGCCACCACTTTGACTTGTCATTGTAACTCTCGAGGGAGGGAAGGAGTCTGGAGATCCAGCGTTTCTGGTGCTGTTAATTCCAGTGGCCTTTCACGGCTTCCCAAGAGAGGCAGGAGGCCTGGGGGTGGGGGGTGATGGAGCCGCTGTTGGTTGGGGTGTGCTAGCACTTGTTCCATCGTGGGTGTCACTGCCTCTAGTCCCGGGTCCTGAGGACTCCACTAACACGTGCAGGAAGCCCAGTCTCCTCCTGGGGACCCACTGGCAGCAAATGCACAGGTCAGCACAGCCAGGACCCGGCCTGGCCTCTGCAGTGACGGGAGGGTGAGTCCAGAAACGGCCTGGACCTTCCCCACATGCCAAAGCGCAGGTGCTCATAGAGCATCGCTGAGTGAATGAAGCCCACGTGGCAGCTCAGGCCAGCCTCAGGGACAGGTCCTGCTGGTCCCTTTCAAGATGCTGTCTGGGGTGGGGTGGTCTGGTCCACAGCTGGTGCGGTTCTGTAATTGGCCCGTACCCGTGTCCCTCCTTAGCACGGCTCCCCGGGTGCCCCGCCCGGGCGAGGCCCTGGATGCAGAGGGGCCTCTGCCAGTGTGACCCCAGCTGGCCCGATGGCAGCCAGCCCTCCCTCTGGGCCTCCTGGAAGCAGGTGGGGCTGTGCAGAGCCTGCCCGAGCAAACCCGGCCAACCCCAGCGTGTGGAATCTGGCGCTGGGCGCCATCTGCACCCCTTTCCTCCAGAACAAGGAGATAAATTACCTCTGAGGAAGCTGAGATTAATCATCTGCTTCTGCATCACGCCTGTGGGCTCCGCTCCTGGACCAGCCCCTGCTGGCAGCGCCGGCCCTCTCTGCCTTCACCATCGTTGGCAGTCAGATGCAGGATTGATGTCCGTGGCCGTGTCTGTTCTGTTCATAACCTTTGAGGGTTGACAGGGGAGAGGAACGTATATGCTTACACGTTTTTATAAAGGCAGGTGAAAAGCAGGGATGACCGACGAGAGGAAGAGGTGCGGAGTAAACGCAGGGAGAAGCTGGGCATGCCCGTACTTCTCAGGGCTCCTGCCCCGCGGCTGTGACGTTTCCTCCCAGTTCGCAGTGGGGTCTAAGTCTGGTTGCAGCGCCCGCAGCCGTCAGGACGGTGGGAACGAGCCTGCTCTGTGTGGCCCGGCTCCATCCTGCCTGGATGTCCCCATGCTGCCCTGCTGGGTGAGGGAGCATCTGAGCCTGGAACATTCCTCGCGTGGCCGCAGACTAGCCGAGAGGCCCCTGCCAGCTCCCGGCAGCCCCGTCTTCCTCTCTCCTCCTGCTGCAGGACTCCTTCCCGAGGGCTCTGCAGGTCACCTGGTGCTCGAGTGAGTCCTTGTGGGCGACATGACTGACTTCTGAGTAGCCGCTTGTATGCTGAGGGTGGCCAGGCTGGACTGTGGGTGCCCTCAGGCTGGGTGGTGGCACCTGCATCCTTTAGAAATCTGCAGAGGCACCGCCAGCATCTGGGCTTAGTGTGGGATGATGTGGAGGTGCCAGGTGTCCAGACACTCGGGTCAGCCTCCACGAGAAGTGGAAGGCGGCCATCACACCCCGGGGGAAGCAAGTTTCAGACGCGTCCCATCTCTGAACGCGGGGATGGGGGAGTTGCCTCCCCACCGTGGCCGCCCCCTGGTAACATTGTGTTTATAAGCAGGGCGATGCCCTCGCCAGCTGACATTTCACCATAAGGTCTCCCAACCACCTGTCAAAAGCTTCTCAGAGCTCTTGAGTTTCTGGCCAGGAGAGGAGAGCCGTGGAGCTGGGAGAGGGCCAGGAGCTGGGTGATCAACAACGTGCTCCAATTGCCAGGTCTGCCACCTTACGCCAGGCCCCTGCTGGTGATGGGGGCTGGGTGGCAAGTCCTCTCTGTGGTCCGTTCTGCACTGCCTCACTCCCTGGAGGACCTAGAGCCCTGAGCACATACCACACGTTACCCCCAGGCAGGCCCTTCTCAAGGGTGCTGAGCCAGGGTGCAGCCTTTTCCTCTGCTCGGGGAGGAGGTTGCCACGGAATAAGACACCCACATCACACGGGACTTCACCTCTGGCCCAGAGGGAGAGTGAGGCCACTAGGGCAGGGAGTGGCCAGGTGAATGGCTGGTAGCTAAAATCTTTGAGAAGTGAAAGTTTATCAACTGAATCTTCAAGATGACGGCATTCCTTCCTTCATTCACTCACTCATCCATCCATTTATCCTTGCATCCATCCGTCTGCTCAGTCATCTGTGAAGTCATGCTTCATCCGTCCTTCCTTTTTGTCATCTTTCCATTAATCATCTGTCCTTCTATCCTTTCTTCCATCTGTCCGTCCATCCATCCATCCATCATCCATCATCCATCCTTCCATCCTTCCATCCTTCCATCCTTCCATCTTTCCATCCATCCTTCCATCCATCCATCCTCCATCCTTCCATCCACCCATCCATCCTTCCCTCCATCCATCCTCCATCCTTCCATTCACTTCATCCCTGCGCCCATGTGTCCATCTTTCAGTGAGGGTTTACTGAGCATCCCATGTGGTACTTTGAAGAGACAAAGGAGAGGACTGTGTCTCTGAGATGCTTTCTCAGTTGATGTTCCGACCAGTATTTTGATGAGGTAGAAAGTAAAACAGGAGAGGCATCCTCTGACCTGTCCTTCTTCTCTTAGCCGGGGGTTTTGAGCTCCTCCGCCATCCCTTGACGGGGGAGGTTGAGGATCTTCTCTCCATCCCGGGCGTTCCCAGGGTCCTGAACCTCTAGAAGGAGCAGGTTCTCGCTGCCTTGGAGCGACCTTGCTCCACCCCGTCACTGCTGCCGTGCTGTCTGCTGTTCCCTCCCTGGAAGGAGAGTGAGCTCGGCAGTGGTTTCTCTGGAGGTGTCACGGGAGCACCTGCCCTCTCTCCTCCCCGAAGTGTCGGGGGAGACGGGAGACTTTGCCGCCAGACAGCTGTTTGCATCCCAGTAGGACCTGGGATGACTCACCTGACGTCTCCCAGCCTGAGATTCCTCATCTGTAGAGGCAGGTGCCTACTTGGTGAGCTGTCTTGATGACTAAGGGAGCAGAGAGCTCAGGACCCACCTGCCCCTCCCCCAGGCTGGGTGCCACCGCCCGTCAGCCCTGCCGCAGACCCCTGCAGCCATTGTCCTGGTGCTGCCTCCTTGCCAAGTGACCCCTCCCTGTCACCAGGGCCACGTGGCCCACAAGGGGGTTGGGTCAGCGTCACGTCCACTGCACCCTAACCCGGGTGTTCTGTGTCACCCCTGGGGGCGCGGGGGAGGCCAAGTCAGGCGGGTCTGCAGGGATGATGACACACAATGGCGCTGTCTCCTTCGGTAAAAATCCTCCCAGAAGCCCTGCTGGTGGGTCCTCAAAATGGACCAGAGGCAAGGGGCAAGCGCACTGTCACCGGCCCCCGTGGGCCTGAGCTGGGCTCATTGGCGGCCGTGTCCCCAGGAAGCGACAGAGATGGACAGGAGGTCAGAGCTGGTGTGAGGCAGGCGGGGTTTAAGCAGGGGATGGAGGGGCTCCCCTGCCTGGCGGGCAGGCCCCTCACGTCCGTTCCCGCTGGGCACCCTGGCACAGGGCGGGCAGAGCTGGGCTCGAGCCTGGCCCTTCCGCCCTCCAATCCCCACTCTCTGCTCTGCCGAGCCTCAGAGGCCCTCAGGCGGCCCCCCGCCTGAGCAGGGCGGGCGCTGGGCACTGCACCCCCCGGGATGCCGCTCATGGGCACCGTGTAACGTGTGGCCTGGGTGAGGAGTGTGGGCCCCTGGGAAGGGCTGGGGTCAGAGGGCTGAGCGCCCTCGAGGCCGGGTGGAGGAGAGGGAGGTTCTAGGGGACCCGCCCAGGAGAGCTGAGGGCCGTGGTCTTTGTCAGCGCAGGAGCCTGTCAACCTGTGGCCACAGCCCGAGTTCCCCTGCGCTGGGCTCAGGTCTCTGCCCCTGTGACACCCCTGGGTGAGTGGCAGCCGGGGAAGGTCCGGCAGGGGATGGCCACCCAGTGTCCTGCCTCACCTGCCCCCGGCCCTCCCCTTCGCTTCGTTCCCGCAGTGGGGTCATTGAAGAAGAATTTCGTTCGGAGCCTCCAAGGCAGCCTGTTTGTTTTCCAACCTGCTGGGCTGACCTTCCCGACAGGGCCACGTGCTTTGTGCTGGGGCCCCGCGGGGAGGGCTGGTGGGGAGGGGCCCTGGCCCGGGGTGAGGGGCCTTCGGCTCTCCCCACCCCACTCACTGGCCGTCCCTCGGTCCTGTAAGAGCCATGACTCTTTTTTGCTTCCGGGAAGCGTACGATGGGATCTAGCAGGGACAGCGGGAAGGGCAGGTGTGTTTCGCGGGTGAGCCTGCTGGGCGCCCCGCAAATGCAGAACAGATGCTGCCTTCGGTGGCAGGTACCGTGAGAGCCGGCCGGGTGACAGGGCTTCAGCAGGGACACGCCAGGCCGGGCCCCCGCCCTCCTGAGGCTCGCAGCCCAGGAAGGCAGACCCACCTCACGCAGGGAATTAGATGTCTTTATACTTAGGGAATGACAGACACACCAGGGCGGCAAGGGCGGCAAGGGCAGTGGGGCTGCGGTTTCAGGGCCCGTCACCAGCTCCGTCTTTCATCTGCTGGTGCCGCGTGGAAGGGAGTTCAGGACTGGGGTGGATCAGAAGCTGCGGGCAGCTCTGTACCCGCCTGCTGTGTGAACTCGAGATGGCCACAACCCTTCTCCACATAGCTCCTCTTTCAGAAGAAAGGTCATCAGCCTGGGTGTTATTTATGACCCCTTCTAGCTCTGAAATTAGACAGTTCAGAGAATTTTGAAGACGGGATGGCGTTGACCTTGGAGTGAGCAAAAGCCCCTTCACCCCCGCCCCTGGCCGGAGAGGCCAGATCAGCATCATGCCCCCTGGGGTGCCGGGGACTCAAGCTGGCTTCACTCTACCCAGCAGCGCTGCCTGGGAGCCGGGGTCTGGAGTGTCCTGTGCATGCGTCACCAGGGCCGTGGCCTTCCCAGACCAGCGAAGGCAGGTATGGGATGGGGGCTGTGCAGACGGTGAGTGGGACACGGGGGGCTGAGGACGAGGTTGCCTCCGCGTGGGACTCGGTCATGGGTTACCTGGTGGAATCTCAAGGCGCACCGCAAGCAGTTCTGATACGTCACAGACTCCTGCCTGAGCCTCTAGGATGGAGGGGGATGGTGACCGAATACACTGTCTGGCATGGGCTTCAAAGGCAGTCTTTACCGACAGCATGTGCTGAAGAATATTCATAGCTTATTGGGGGAAAAGCAGAAACAGGAGTGGAGTTCGAGCCAGTGCAGACCCTGGCAAGCCTCGTTCAGGAGGCCTGACTCTCAGGACTTCGGCCCAGCTCCTTCCCAGCACGTGGAACGGTAGTGTGTCCCCTGTTTGCAGCTCAGTGTCACTCCGAGAGTTAAGTCCAACGTGATACGGTGACAGCGCACCAAGGTGAGGTAGCGGCAGTGTTCAAGTTGTCACGTCCCCCCTCTCTGCCTGTCATATGTAAGAGCTGTGGGTTTGCTCACTTAGTCATTCAACAAACATGGCTGAGTGCCCGGTGTGTGCAGCAGCTTCTGCATGGCTGGTGACTAAGCTCCATCCGCACTGGTGTCCCCGCTGACACCTGGGGACATTAAATTTGGTGAATCATTAAACCATGGAAATGGCTCCCTCTCCCTGGGCCTCTGGGCTCAGGTGGGTCTTTCTGGCTGAGTCACTTTTGTTCTGAACCCCACCTCCCACATCAAGCTCTGAGGGCTGAGGAAGGCTGGGGGGGATGAGGTGCTGATGTCAGCACTTGGTGAGGAGCCCCCAACCCCGGGTGTTCTTGTGCCCTGGGACTGGCAGAAGACAGGTGGCATTGGTCGGCAGCGCCCGGCTGGAACATTCTGATACCACTCTGAGGGCGCATCCTTTGTAGCTCAGGGTGGTGACCCTAAGTCCTCTCCCTACTTTCCCTCCTCTGCCCGTTCCTGAAAGCGGGCTGTGACTTGGCATTGTTGGCAGAGAAACATTCTTCTATGAGGGGCTCCCGTCGCAAAAGAGGAGCTGCTGAGCCTGAGATGGACCCTCAAGCCTGGGCAGGCTGGCGCCCTGGCCTCAGTGGCCCCTTCCTTGCTCTGAGCACAGTGGAGGGGTGTCCAGAAGCCAGCTGACTGCCAGAAACCAATTTAAATTCCTGCTAAAAGCAGTCACCTGATTCCGTCTGCTCTCCTAGGTGCTGGATGCCCTCACCAACCCCCCGGCAGCTCCGCTAGTTCTGGGCAGGGGAGCGGAGCGTTGGGCAGGCGCAGTGATGCGTCCCCGGCTGTATCACCAGCCAGCTGGCCACTGGAGCTTGACTCTTCTCGGCGGGGGTGTGTGCCGTGTCCTCCAGCCTCACCAGTGTGGTTTTGGTCCTGCCATCGCTGGTTCCACATGCCCGGCCGGAGTGACCCACTGGTGGTCCAGGTCATGGGTGTCCTGGGCGTGCAGCGTGCTGCAGTCATTCTGCACGGCTGCTTTGGCATCTCGTGTCCTGCAGCTGTGAACTGAGGGCCGGCAGGACCCTGGGTGACATGGAGCTCCCTTATTCCGTTATGCTGTGTCCAGAGGAGCACAGGGCAGCTGACTTGTAGGGATGATTGTGGAAGTGCCTTTTGGGGGAGGCAGAGAGGTCATCTTTGTGTGGTTGGTGGAGACGCTGCCATTGGCAGTTGAAATGTTTGACTGCTTAGCAGGCCAGTTGTAAAATTTGTGTCTGGGACATCTACCTCCTGATCTGCACCATTCATATGTGTATTGCTTGTTCATCCGTCCTTCCATCCATCTGCCCATCCATCCATCCATCCATCCATCCATCCATCCATCTATCTATCCATCCGTCCATCCATCTGTCCATCTGTCCGTCTTTCCATCTGTCTGTCCATCTGTCCATCCATCTTTCCATCCATCCATCTATCCATCCATCCACCTGTCCATCTGTCCGTCTTTCCATCTATCTGTCCATCTATCCATCCATCTTTCCATCCATCCATCTATCCATCCTTCCTTCCGTCCGTCCATCTGTCTATCCATCTGTCTGTCCATCCATCCGTCCATCTTTCCTTTCATCCATCCATCCGTCTATCCATCTGTCCATTCACCCGTCCATCCATCCATCGATCCACCCGTCCATTCACCCGTCCATCCATCCATCCATCTGTCCATCCATTTTTCCATCCATCCATCCATCCGTCCGTCTATCCATCTGTTTGTCTATCCATCCATCTGTCCATCCATCCATCAGTCCTGCACTTCTATATATATATCTTTATTGAAGTCTAGTTGTTTTACAATGCTGTGTTAGTTTCAGGTGTACAGCGTACACTTCTATATTTGAGCCCCTCCTTTGTGCCATTGCTTTTCAGGGCCTTCATGCTGCCCTTCTGGCATAGGGCAACTGGAACTCAACTCTACGTTTCCAAATCCTTTCTCAGCTGCCCCCTTTCTGCCTTAAAACTGACCTCTCCGGCGTCCATTCCTTTATGGGTCTGGGGGTGTAATACCTGGTTACATCTACGCGGTCTCAGGCAGGTTCAGTGCACAAGCAGAAAGGGAGCAGCAGGCTACTGTAGGGGAAGGAGACAGTGCAGGAATCGGGGGCTTACACAGCCACTGGCAGAGCAGGAGTGGTGGGGTCACCAGACCCCCCCCCCCACTTATGGTCACACCACCAGAGCGGGAGGGCACCCAGACTTCAAGAAGTCTGCAAATGTCAATGGACCCCGTGACCTGGTCCCAGACCCTGCAAGAAGAGGGTTTCTTTCTCTCCCGTTCCAGCTCCCCTCTGAGTGTGGAACATAATTTTCATCCCGAGCCCTCCCCGCAGAGGAGTCTGGGAAATGTAGTTTTCAGCCGCCCAGGCTCCGCGGAACAGGAAGACACTGGAACAGCCTGAGTGAGCCCAGGCCTGGCGCCCGCCGCTCCTGGGGCCTCCCAGCGCGGGGGCGATCCCCGTCACGACCAGGTTTACGTGGAAGCCACCAGGCTCTGTTTCCACGAAGCCCTTGGAGCTGCCTTGCTCACGTCACCTGTGGTTCTCAGGTGGGGAGGGGCCCCCGGTAGGGTGCACGGGCTGCACGGTCAGTTCCTTTTCTGTCTTCCCTGAACCAGTGGACCACGGTGATTCCCCAGGGAGCCCCGGGACGTTCTCTGCTCGGAGGGAGGAGCCAGGAGAAGGCTCTGGTGTCTCAGGAACTGTGCTGGGCTGTTTCCCAGAGGAAGTGGCCCTGAGATGTTCTCCCTGGGGGGTGATGCAGGGCTCAAGCCCCCGCCCACTTGTCCCCAAAGCTGGTGCTGTCTCCCAGCGGAATTCTTGCGCTGATAGAGGAACCAAGGCTCCCAGTTCAGAGAGGGGGCCTCTGGCGTCCCCAGCGAGGAGAGACCATGGAAGCCGTTACCACACTTTTTATAAAATAAAAAAAATACTTTTTTAGCTCTGGCACAAGCAGAAGGGGTGGCATTGGGCCTGGAAATGTCGGCGGCCTTTTCAGCTTGTTGCAACAGAGGTCCATAAACATGGCCTGGAGAGCTTCTGGGAAACAGCTCTCTCTGCTGGCCATGGAAGAGGCAGGTCCGCAAGCCGGCGCATCTGGGAAGAGCATCACGTCTGTTGGGATGTGAGTCCCAGACGCCCAGCCCGGATCTTTGATGCCTCTCCTGGCCACAGCCGACCTTGGAGCCGACCATCTCAGAGATGAGCCAGAGCTTGGCTGTGTCACGGGGCAGGTGAGCCAGCGGCTGGCACGGCCATCTCTCCCCATAGGCCAAGTCGAGGCCCTGGGCTGTGCCAGGCACCTGCGTCTGGCTCTGCTTCTGATGTCGAGTGGACAAGCTTCTGGTGGGGGGGCGGGGGCGCGGGGTGGGAGGGGTCACTGGTGCCAAGCGCTTCGGAGGTGCCACCCACGCGCAAGGGGCTGACCCCCCTGTGTGGGGGGAGGGCTCTGGGCAGGAGCTTGAAGCCCCCCAGGAGAATCAGAGAGGCCCTGAGAAGCAGCAACTCTATTCGTGGTGGACGCCAGCCTGGACCAAGGGTGTCCTGGGTCCCTACCGTGCCCCTCCCTCTGCAGAGGTGGGAAATCCTCATCCCCCAGGTTTCTGGTCCCTTGATTAAAGTGACAGAGGTGTGCAGCAAAGCCGAGTTGTAGAAATGACACCGCTGGAACAGGGGACCTCAGAACCCTGGAATCTGGGCATTACGGCGCCTTGCAGGGAACTGTGGGCGGGGCCGGGGGATTGGTGTGTGTTTAGTGATGGAGAGCAGCTTCAATTCGCTTCCACCCTGGTCCCCCTCAGAGCCTGGCCCAACCTGCCGTCCTCCCCTCATGCCCAGCTCCTCATGGTGGGAATGGCCTACAGGGCACCGTCCCCCCCTTCCTCTGGCACCGTCCACCATGCCTGCCCTAAATGCCCCACCCGGCACCTGCTCCCCTTCCAGGCTTCCATCTGGGTGATTCTCTTGCTAAGGACTTACCTGGACACGCAGCGGGGCTGCATGGCCACCCACCCCCGACGGCTGTGCTGGGTTCCACGTGCAGCAGCTTGGCTGCAGGATTGCTCAGAACCCGGCCAAGGGGAAAGCAGCCCTCGTGGTCCTTTCTCACCTCCAAAGCTATCACCCTTGTTAAAAAGGTGGAACTTTCCTCTTGAGCGAGTCCCAGGCATGTAATGACCCTCTGGGGAGGAAGGTCAGTGGGCCGGGGAACTGAATGGTTACGGAGCCCGGAGACCCCAGGGGCGAGCTTGTGTCAGCCCGCTGTTGCACCCAGCAGTGCATGTGGACTTTTAGTAGCAAGTATCAGCATCTAACCCGAATTGGCAGAAGCATGATGACAACCTGTTGGTTTGTGTAGATGAGTTTTCTTCAGGCACGGCTTGATCCAGGAGCCCAAGCTGTGTGGCGGGAGTCTGTCTGTCCACATCCTCAGACAGGCGCTCCCCCAACCCCCAGAAGACAGCCACCTGCAGCTGCAGGGTCATCATCCGTGAGTGAAGGCAGCAGAGCAGAGAGGAAAGAGCGCCAGGTTGGAGCTTCCTGGGCCTGGGCCAGTCACATGCCCAGCCCTGGACCAAGCCCCAGGGACAGGGTGGTGCTGTGCTCTGGTTGGCCAGAGAGGCCCACATGCTCCAGTGGAGGGGGTGTGGCAGCCCCACCCACACCCACATGGATAGGCGGGTGCTGGCCACTGGGTTCCCCAAAAGCCCAGCTGCACAGATGTCCTGTCACGCTGACTCCAAGTTCAAGTTTACTTTCTCTGCCTGGACTCCCAGGACTCTTGCTTGTAGCAGCGTGAGCTGAACTTTCCATATGAAACTGGCTTTGTTTAGGGCGTGTGGATTGCCAGCTTGCGGTCCTCACAGCCTAGAGGTCTGGGGTCTTTCTGACGTGGTTGGGGCATGTGCAGGCACATGGAGGCTATGTTTTGCATTTGTGGGGGACGGTTGAGCTCACCAGAATGCCAGCTTCTCCCCTGCCATCAGGGGCTGCTCCCTCCTCTGCGGGGCCCTGGAGGGAGGTCAGGAACTTTCCAGAAGCGATGCAGGGACCCGCCCCTCTCTTGCTCTTGGTTCTGCGCTGTCTTGCCCTGTATGCGCCGGTCTTCTGGGGGCAGATAGAATCTGACTGTTTGTGTAAACTGTTATGGGGAAATTACGTTTTAATTGGATGAGGATGGGGGATAAAATGTGCCAGGGGCATGCCCGCTGTTCTCAGTGGCACCCAGGAGGGGCACGCGCTCCAGCAGTTACATAACAGATTTCGTGAGCTGTCAGTCACTCCCGTTTCGTGGGACCAGCCTTTATAAAGCTGCTTCCATCAGCTGTGGGATCTAACACCGCCTTTCAGCTTGTGTTTGGGGTGGGTCTTCTGAGACACGAATGAGGAGAGGTGTCCGGGAGCCCGGGGCTTGTACGGCACTTGGGGAAACAGAGCAACGTGAGTGCAAAATCAGGGAGGCTTTGCTCCTGGTGGGTGGCTGCTTGCAGGGACCAGGTCGGGAAAATTTCTGGCCGTGTGCATTTCTACAAAGTGGGGTGTCCTGCCCCCAAGAGCACCCGGTTTCTGAGCTGATCCCTTGGTATCTATCTCCTGAGTGTCAGAGGTTGAGGTGTGGGTGAAGGGAGGTGGTGAAGGTTGGTTTCCAGCTCATCAAAACCCTCCGGGGGCTCACCAGAGGGTGGGCCTGCCCCGTAGGCACTCCCTTCCTGCCCGTGGCTAACCTACACCTCTTTGTCCTTTCAGCTCAGCCAGCAGATCTCCTGAAGGTTCTAGATTTTCACAACCTGCCTGACGGAATAACCAAGACCACAGGCTTTTGTGCAGCGCGGCGATCTTCCAAAGGCCCGGATGTCGCTTACAGGGTCACAAAAGATGCCCAACTCAGCGCACCCACCAAGCAGCTGTACCCTGGTAAGAGGCGGCGTGTGTGCCTGGTGGAGTGCGGCTCCATCTCCCGCCCCCAGCCAGGGAGCAGAGCCGGGAGCCGGTGGGGTGGAGAAACGTGCTTGGTTTTCCGCAAATGAGCCTGGTTTGATGTCAGGATAGTGAAAACACAGCCCGGCACCCCTCACCGTCCACCACCAAAGGGACAGCGGGGCCACATCTGTTGACACTGCTTCTCCAAGCAGGTGTCTCTCCAGCTGTGGACAGGCTGTCAGGACTCCAAAGGCAAAAAGGAGATGGATGGTTCCCGGGTGACGGGGTTAAGAGAAACCCTGGGGTCACAGGGAAGGAAACGCTTCCAGACAGAAGCTTAACTGGGGGCGAGGACGTTAAGAGACACGTGAATCAGACGTCACGGCTCCCAGCAAGAGAGTGCAGGCTCTTAATGAGAATCCATCGCCCCGTGTCACGTCGCTGCTCTTAGTTACGTACCCAGAGCGGGAAGTGACGTTTGCTGGTCGGATGCAGCATCCAGGTGGTCCCTGACTGCCCCCCTCACACCCTCGGGGCCTGGACCGGCTGACTAGGCCCAGGTTTGATTACCTCTCCCTCCACCTCAAAGGACTTCTTCTTCCTGACTCACATCAGAAAGGGCCCAGGGGACCTTGGGCAGATGGACTCACCTCAGGAGGTGTCTTGCAATCATTAGAAGACATACGACATCGTTTTGGTGACTGCAATGTGCACCCTGGACGTTGAGCCCTGAATCGGGCAACCTTTTGCCAAGTAATGGCGTCTCTGTTTCGTCACGTCCCCCCTGGGGCCCGGAAGGACACACTCCTTCAGGGGCTGCATTGGGCTCCCTCGAACCCTTTCACTCATAACTCTGCTTCACCCCAGCTGTTTTCTCAGCTTTCCTTTAAATCCAGTGGCGACTTTTAAGGGTTTGTCTCTGCGAGAGGGGCTGGGTCTGCTCTTTCCAGGAATGTCATTTGGGGTCGGTGAGATCTGTCCGGGGCCCTGAGCCCCATCACTACCTTAAAGAGCCCCCCCGCGTTACCACCTTTGGGAGCCAGACATCCCCCTTACAGAGCGTTCGACCATCCTTGAAGACGGGTCACTGCCAGGGCTCCTGGGTCACTCGCCACAAAGAACCGTGGGGATTTCACTTTCCCTCACGGCCAGAGGAGCGTTTCTTATCCTTTCTTGGGGCCAGCGTATCTTTAAGAATCACCCAGAAGTTGTCTGCTCGCCTGCCCCGAGTCCCCAGTTTAGAATTCCTGTCCTAGGGGGACTGAGGGGCAGGGGAGGCTTGTGAGAGCTGACGGCCCCAGACAGTGGTGACTGCACTTTGGGACAGACACCCACTGCCTGACGTGTGTGTGACGTGGTCACCTTCCAAGGCCGTCCTGTGGAATTAGGTGTCCTGCCTCGAGGTCATCTGTAGTTGCTTTGCTGAAAATTAGTTAAATCTGATCCCTGCCACCCAGTTCAGGGTCACAACCAATTCATCGGAGTTAGTATCCCTGCCCACCCCCTGGACCCCGGTTATCTTGGGGCGAGAAATGTCAGAGGGTCTCAGAATACAGGCCAGTTATTGGAGATCTGGTATGAATTCCTCAACAGCAGACAGGGATCTATTTTTTTTTTTTTTTTTGCGGTACGCAGGCCTCTCACCGTTGCGGCCTCTCCCGTTGCGGAGCACAGGCTCTGGACGCGCAGGCTCAGCGGCCATGGCCTACAGGCCCAGCCGCTCCGTGGCATGTGGGATCCTCTCAGACCGGGACACGAACCCGCGTCCCCTGCATCGGCAGGCGGACTCTCAACCACTGCGCCACCAGGGAAGCCCAGGGATCTTTTTTTTTAAGCCCACATTTTTCCTAACCTGTCAAATTAGGATATTGATTAGATCCTCAAAGAGTTTAAAAGGCTGTTACAGGGCCTTCTAGCCATCATTAGCTTATGGGGTACAATGGGTCCATATATAATGATTGTCTCATTAATGCCAAATAGAACTGGAGGTCTTTGGGGATGATTTAAGTGGGAACTTCTGGGGGGTCTTTTCTGCAGGCCCCAGGGTTGATGAAACCACACAGCCTCTCTGGCCTTTCCTCTCTTAGAAACCTCGGAAGGGGCACCCACCTGTCTTGCTTTTTGCTTGGCCTCCTGGGAGCCGTGGCGTTTGGCTGCGTTTTAGATGCTGTGTCTGCTGGGCAGCTGCAGAGGGAAGGGCTGGTGTGGTCAGGTGGCCCCAGCCGGGCCGAGGCCGTGGTGGCCTGAGTTGAGCATAGACGTTTTAAACGTCTCAGTGCAAAGGAGGTCCGGGTCCGCGTGACCTCTACGTAACGAGGAAACCCCCATCATTCTCCCAAGAGGCCACCTGGATTCTCTGGGGATGCAGGCCCCCCTGTGCAGGCCGGGTGGGTCTGGGTCGTGGATGCGGGCTTGGGGGCCAAAACTGAGCAGGGATCTGGGAGCCTTTGCAGGACCTGTCCCCCTTCCCCAGCCCGGATGCCGGCCTCACCCAGTCATTGATTCTCCCACTTTGTACAGATCGCCTGCGATCCAGGCCGTTTCTTTTGGGGAAATCAAGGTTCCTTGGGCTGGGGTTCTTCAGAGGACTCGCCCCCTTCCCAGCAGGTGAAGAGAAGCAGTTTGGTGTTCTCTGCACTTGCCGGCAAGACGGGGCCTACTGTTCCTGCCCGATCCTAAGGGGATTTTCTAGTCTTGCTTAGAGCCTGTAATCCGGGTTCTGAATCACCAGGGCCAGGAGTGCAACTCCAGGTTACAGACCTTGACGGTTGGCGCTGGGTGGTCCTGACACTGGGTAGACCAGGCCGTAAGGACTAAAGCGGAACCTGGGGTGGTGACGCTTTGGGGGAAGTGGAGGCCACAAACAAACCAGAGAGGGTTGCACAGCTTGCCTGGAGCGGGGCGCTTCCTGGGCCTCTGCCTGCGGGCATGGGGGGCAGCACGTCAGCTTAAGGCTGGCCTGAGACCCTAGAAGAAGCCGTCATGGGCCCTCCCTGAATGCAGGAGGCAGGTGTGTCCCATGAGGCTGCCCCGGCCCCTGGGGCTGTGCCCCTGTGTCCCGGCACCACGCGCCTGCGGCCATCACCGCGGTCCAGCCATCCCCTCCGAAGACATCCAGGCAAGCCAGCCTCCCCGTGGTCACGCGGCCCCCTCCTCTGCTCTCGTGCCTAGGATTGGGGTCCTCTCCCCATTTCGCACTCCCTCTGGTAACTTCGGGGCCGCTGAGACTCCCTTCCTGCTCAGGATCTGAGACGGGGCCTGGGCATAGCTATGCCCCCCGCTCACTCTTCCGCCTTCCCTCCAGGCCTGCCCTGCACCGTGGGGCGGGACCTCCAGAATCAGCCTCCGTCCAGCAGAACCTGTAACTGGTGGCTCAGTAGGGTTCAGTTTAGTAGCAGATGCACTTATTAAACGCCCACTGTACACCTAAACTGCTCCGTGTCTTTGGGCTTCAGCCGGGTGGAAAGGAAACGGTCTAAGGAAGTAACTGGGCCTCTTGCTCAGCTCACCCCTCAGTTTCGACGTCTCTCTGAGAAACAAAACACGAAGCGTTGGATAGCAGACGAGTTTCTCCCAGACAGTGTAGATTATAAAGCGTGTCAGCGTCCGGCTCACGTCCAGACGAGAATGAACGGTCTCTACAGTGACAGCAAATCCTTTGTTATTTTGCCAGGAGGGAGATGAATATTACACGTAATTTCTCCTTTCAGCTTCTCTGAGCTGAGAGCGTGTGTTACTGTAGCGATTTAAAAATTGGGAGGCAGCGTCTGAATGAGTCGGGAGCAGGGGTGTTCGTGGGCCTGGGTGGCGCGTCACGCTGCAGGGAGGGGGAGGGGCACTCCCATGTCTGCTCTTCTTGTTATCTGAGGCAGGGGGGTGACTGTAAGAGGCGTGGAGTCATCACGGGGTGGGGACGGGAGGCAGGCGACCCTTTGAGATGAGAGTGAGGGGCTCACGGACTCACATGGTGATTGAAGTCTATCCTGGACGTGAGCAGGGACCTCTGAGATGCTTGGAGTCAGACACCACCCTGGGCCCCTTAGTGCCCGCTCACCCCCAGGGACCAAAGGGCCACCACCGAGGTCCTGCCACTGGCCTGGCTGGGGTCTCCCCCTGGGGCCTGCACGCAAACCCCCTCCCCTACCACGGCCGTTCACTCAGGCCGGGATCTCTGATTCCCTCTCACATCCCACGATTAGAGGGCGGCGTGGAGGGACAGCTGTGACGGTAGTGGCCTCCACGGGCCTCTTTCCAAATGGCTTCCTGTCCGTGGAAGGGCAGCCTGAGTTGGTCCCTCAATGAAGCCAGCCTTTCCTCAGACAGATGACCACACTGACCTCCTCACCCTCCACCTAGACCTGGCAAACTTTGCTGGATATGGTGGCGCTCAGACATTTGCTGCACATCTGCCCCTTGATCAGACTGTTCCTGCAGCCTTTCCCTAACAGCACATGGCCAAACCTACCCCCTCTCCGGGAGCGGAGGCATCCAGCTGGTTCCTGCCCCGGGGGATGGGCTGGGCCACGGTGCTGAGCACAGCAAACAGACCCCAACTTCTAGCTCCTTAACATGGGACCAGATTCTGCCCGGGCTGTGAGCCTTGGGCCTTTCCAGATCCGCACCTTAGCCAGAGCTTTGGGGGCCGTGGGATGGATTTCTCCACCTGCTCTCCATCACGGCCTTGAAAACTCACACAACTCTGTTGGCTTTTGGGGTTTGGTTTCTCTGCCTGAAGCTGCCGTGGCCCCTCTTGTCCTCACGCTAGAGAGACCGTGTGTCTACCCTGGGTCCTCCGGGGGCTGCAGGGGCAGTTCTTTTCGTGGCATCCCCCCTCCCCTCAGCAGGGCATCAGCAGCGCTTACAGGGACCAGAAGCAGAGCCCAGCTGCCCCGCCGTGCAGCAGTTCCGCCAGCAGAGGGCGCCCAAGGACAGCATCCCTGCTGAAAGCTGAGCTGACCCCCGCTCTGCCACGCGGGCCATCTGGTTGACCTTGTTACAGTTCTAAAGAAGGGGTGGGTCTGATGATGGGCTCTGTCCTTGCCCAGGACCGTGGGCTGGGCTTCAGCGCGCTGCAGCGAGGCAGCTTCAGCCGCAGGGCCTTGTCCTTCCTCTGTCGGGTGTCCCCGTTGACACCCCTCGGGCTCGCTTCTTCGGCCTGGTTCTGAGAAGCACACTGACTTGGGTTGAGCCTTCCTGGCTGTGCCTCGATAGCCCAGCTCCCTTGTCAGCCCCGGGCCCTCGCTCTCGGGGGAATTGCAAATTGCACACAGAGAGAACCAAGATGGATGGAAGGACGGGGCTGCGATTTCCTCTCCCGTCCGTGAGGCAGGGCGTGGAGGGCGTGCGTGTGGAGGATTCTGGAGCAGCCTTGTGCCCTCGGCAGGGCCAGCGTGGGTCTGGCTTTTAATGGCCTCAAATTGTTTCCGGCCTGTGTCGTAAGGAACCCTCCCTCCCGCCAACATACCAGGGTTTGGGTTTCCCTTTTAAATTTGAAGTCTTCTGATTTATTTTACTTTTTCTCTGATTTGCATGTCAACCAGAAAATGTCAAGAAGTGCAATTCTCGTCATGATTCCCTGCCTCTTGCCTTCCTTCCCCTCTTCCCTCTCTCCTCCCTCCCTCCAGAGGGCGCAAAATGAGACACACTCTGCCAGGCACAGCTCTAGGCACTGCGGAGGGTAAAAGACGCGTCTGAAACAGCGCCTGCCCAGAGGAAGCTCACATTCTAGAAAGTTCTAAGAAGGATTTATACATAGATATATTGAGGTGTGGGAACTGAAAAAGATAGCAGTGAAGGCTCACAGTTGGAAGGACCAATCAGGTTTGCATTTGGACTGAGCCTCGGAGGGGGTAGGTTTGACCATGTGGTGTTAGGGGAAGGCTGCAGGAACAGTTTGATCAAGGGGCAGATGTGCAGCAAATGCACCACCATATCCAGCAAATGTTGCCCGGTCCCTGAGCTGGTTTGTTTGCAGAGAGCTGTGGCTGGGCACGGTTGGGGGCTTCCCGACTGCCTTGTCTCTGTCCTCTGTTCCAGCATCTGCATTTCCCGAGGACTTCTCCATTCTAACCACTGTGAAAGCCAAGAAGGGCAGCCAGGCCTTCCTGGTCTCCATCTACAATGAGCAGGGCATCCAGCAGATCGGCCTGGAGATGGGCCGCTCTCCGGTCTTCCTCTATGAGGACCACACAGGGAAACCGGGGCCGGAGGACTACCCCCTCTTCAGAGGCATCAACCTGTCAGATGGCAAGTAAGTGGCACCACTCAGCAACCCACTCCTTCTCCTGCTGGAGGGTCGGGGCCCCCGGCCGAACCGGGGACCTTATAGCAGAATGTGCTTTATATAGCAGGACGGTGCCGGCACGCCCGCAGGTCAGAGAGAGCACCGGGCTTGGAGTCCTGGGAGCTGGGTCTTGGTCTGGGCGCATCCTCTGTGGCTCTGGGGAGGCCTTCTTCTCCCTGGGCCTCCGCGTCCCCTTTGTAAAATGCACTGAGCTGTATCAAATGCTAGCCTCTTAGTGTCCGAAGGGACGCGGGAGACTGTGTAGTTATACCCAGCTTCTTCCAGAAAGGATTTAAGGCATCCTCAAGGATACAGACACAGATGTGAGAGTGAATGATTTTTAAAAAAAAAGAAAAAGGAGTCAGGTCTTTCCAGAATTCTCTGTTGGATGCATCCCTAAACCCCGGTAGTTTGAAATTAATTGGCTGACACGTCTGAGGCCACGTGCTGTGATCCTTGAAGACCTCAGGCCGTGATTTCTGCATTTCTAATTGAGAGTTTCACGTAGATCCCTCAGTCCCACCGTTTCCTGTCAGACTCGGTTTCTCCGGCAGCCTGCATGTGCTGTTGGGGGTTGAGATGGTACACAGGGAAGTACTGTCAGGTCTCCCCGCCCTTGACCCACTGACCAGCCCACTCCAGGGTTCAGGGCTGTGCTCCGGGCTGCACAGCTGGTCTCATCCCGGAGACGAGAGACCTGAGTTTTGAGTCCAGTGGGTCTCACGTGGCACGCGGTGTGGACCTGTGCCCACGGCTGTCTGCCCACAGAGGCTCGGCTCTGAACTGCTCAGCCCCGTGACACTGCAGGAGAGAGATGTCCTCCTGCGTCCCCAGGGACTTGCGGTTACTTCGTGACACCGGCCCCCCTTCACCTGCCTGGCTGTCTGTTTCTTTGCAGGTGGCACAGAATTGCTCTTAGCATCCACAGGAAGAATGTCACCTTGATCCTGGACTGTAAGAAGAAGGTGACGACATCCCTGGACCGCAGCAATCACCCCGTGATAGACGTTAACGGCATCATCGTGTTTGGCACCCGAATTCTGGATGAGGAGGTGTTTGAGGTAAGCAGGGGGCCTGGGGCCAGCCAAGCCGACGCCGTGTTGCCTGGATCTTGGCGCTCTGCTGGGGGCGGCTGGGGAGGGAACACCTACTGATTGTCCTGCTTCTGTTAACGGCAGGAGTGATGTCTGCCGGTGGAGACGGGCGGGCGTTCGAACGGGCCCTCGGGCTTTGCGCCGGTGGGGAGGATGAGGTTTGGGTCTCACCTCTCTCGGGGGTCCTACTGGGGCCACGTACGTAACTATGAGAGGTTCGGGGGCGGGGGAGCTGGCCTCGGTGCAGGCCCGCGGGGCTGGACTCTCCACTGTCTCGTTTGCTGATTCCGGGCCTTGGGCAGGTTGCTCTGACGTTTCTGAGCCTCAGTCTCTCCATCTGTAAAATGGGATCACGCATGCAGCTCCTTCACAGAACGTGGCAAGAATTACGTGGGGCTGAATGCTGTAAAGCACCACGACCTCCTCATAGCAAGCGCTTGACGTGTGTCAGCCTTGATAGCAACCCCGCGTCGGGGCAGGTGGAAAGGTGAACAGAGCCCAGTTGGTCAGATGTGGCTGAGCAAGGAAACATCAGAACAGCCACGTCTCCGTGGAGGTGGGGGTTGGGGGATGGGCGAACCAGTGTGTGAAGGTGGGTCCGTGGATCCTGCCGAAGTTGGCAGCCCCTCAGCCCAGCAGGAGTCCAGGACGGCCGCAGCCTGTGGGCAGCAGGGTGGGCTGGGCGCCTGGATTCTGCAGGCACTGCCGAATTTTGCGAGTTATGGCGATACCCTCTCCGAGCACGACTCCGACCACAGTTGCCCAGAGACCCGGGATGAACTGCAGGCGGCTGGGCGGCTTTCAGGTCCTCCCGGGGAGCTGCTGTCAAAGGCTTGGGGGTTGCCCCGACTGGGATTAAGTTTTTGCCGGCGTAGACCTCTTGCTGGTGGGAGGGTCCAGGTGAAGCAGGTGGCTTTGGTGAGCTTCAGGACTTACTTGTAAAACGTGGGTACTGGTAGCGTTGCCTCGAGAGGTGCCGGGGGCTCACCTGGGCTCATCCGAGAAGCGCCCGGGAGCCTGGGTCGCCGCCGCCCCCCTTGCTCGAGGTCTGAATGCGGAGGTGGGTCCGTGTGCTGAGGCTGGGGTTTGAACTCATGTACCGCATGGTAGCTTTTCCGCGCTGTTGCCACATCTTCCCGATTTCTAGTGCCTTTTGTGCGCCGATGGTGTGTCTTTTATCCTATCGACTCAAGAAGAAGCTTTATCTGTCTTTTAAAAAGATAAGGATCCTAAACGGAATCCTGCTTCCTTGATTTTCTGAGCCAGTTTTCCCATGAGCACACGTCTGCTAAGACTCCGGTGCTGTAGGGAAAGCACTAGGGACGTCAGGGCTGGGTTCAAGCCCCAGCTGCACTGTCTACATGCTGTGAGATCCTGGGTGACTGCCTCGCCTCTCTGAAGTGCTTGTGTGGGGGAGGTGTGTTTAAGGACCACCGAGGCATACGCGTGGCCCACGGCCAGCGTTCCGTAGCTGTTACCCACGTTTATGATTAGAGAAGGAAAACAATTTATAATTACCAAAAAGAAATGGAAGAGAAGAAGAAGTATCGTATATTAACCATATACGTGGAATCTAGAAAAACGGTACAGATGAACCGGTTTGCAGGGCAGAAACAGAGACACAGATGTAGAGAACAGACATATGGACACCAAGGGGGGAGCGTGGGGTGGGGGGTGGCGGGATGAATTGGGAGATTGGGATTGACATGTATACACTAATGTGTATAAAATAGATAACTAACAAGAACCTGCTGTATAAAAATAAATAAATAAGATAAAATCCAAATCAAAAATTAAAAAAAAGAAACGGATCTCAAATCGGATAACTCTGGTTTCCTCCTCTGTTTAGCCTCCCAGCAAGCTGGGTAGGTCTTGCTGTGCGGCTGAGAGCATGCAGGCTCTCATTCCATTTTGATGGAATCCGTAGCTCAAAAATACGTACGGCGTTCTGGGGAGCCCTTCTTCCTGGTCGTGGCTTTCGATTTGAGGGAGCGTGTCCGCCAGGCACCAGAGATTCTTGTTGACCACAAGCCGTTCGCATTCTGAAGGAGGTGATTCCGTAGCCTTGGACTTCCCCGGCTGTTGGATGTGTCCACGTCGGAAAATGTGACCTGTCTTTCCTAATGAAGAGCAGCGAGCTAGAGGTGGTGATGCCCTCGGGGGCCCCAGAGCATCATTTTTTGCTGTTTTATTCAGAGAGCAAGGATAAAGTTGGGTGGGTTGGCCTCGTATCCCCAGCCCCACTTCGTCTCGCGGCGAGTGAAACAGAATTTTTATAAATAAAAGTGATTTAACTCGTGGCTTTCCAGAAGACTCCAGATAACGACACTTGGCATTTGTCACCGCTTTGGTTTCTGGAGAAGTGTCTTTAAAAGGAGGGGCCAGCACCATTGAAACCGATTCCCCGGCAGCCGCGTTCTTCCCCGGGAAGGATAACTTCCCCTCATTAAAAGCCAATTTGCGCCGAAGCTCTTGGAGGCTCTGGGGGAGCCGGAAGGATTCTGGGTACTTTGGTGGAGGGCCAAGTCGTTGCTGGCACACGCTGGGTTTTGTGATGTGTGCTGTTTCCAAACTGGGGTTTGCTGAACTCTAGAGAGTCTGTTGGGACCACTGGGGTTTTTCCTGGGGTGTGCGCGGGCCAGGGAGGAAGTGGAGTGCGTAGCAAGGGCCCCCAGGCTCTCATGCTCTTCCTCTCCGGCTGATGGCCTGGAGCCCACACTGAACCTGTCCGAACCCAACGTCCTCATCTGTAAAATGGGCGTGACGGGGCCAGTGCTAGGGGTCGTGGGGTGGCCCGAGGGAATCTCTGTAAGATGCCTGCACCTGTGAGGACCATCGCGAACCACACCGACCAGACCCCTGGCAGTCAGAGCGGGCGGCCCACCGTCAGCATCCCCCTGCATTTACCTGTCAACCGTGGCGGCGGCTGTGACCAAGGTCCGCTCCCTCTGTGGTGGCACAGGGTCACGAGCTGTCCCTTATCTCACCATGCGAGTTAGGTGCTGGACCTCCGCCTTAGAGATGAGGGCCCTGAGCTGTGCAGGGGGTGGAGCCGCCTGGGCTCACGGGGGCCCCCCATTCCTGTGCCCAGAAACCCAAAGGGGAAGGGACTGGCTGTGGGTCGTGCTGCCCTGGCCAGGGTGCATGCTCCCGGCCAGGGCCCCCAGGCGGGGACTGTCCCTCAGGGCGCCGTGGTGTGCTGTGGAAGGGGCTCGAGCTGGCTCCCTGGTCACGGCTTTGCCGCCCACCTCGCTGACCGGGCCAAGCCCCCGTCCTTGCCCGCCTGCTTCCAGGTGGAGCGTGTGCACTACAGGGCTGCCTGAGGACCTGCCTGCGGGGGGCGTCCGCAGTGATGTTCCTGGGGAGCTGTGTGTCCTGTGTCCTGTCCCTTCTCCTGGGGTGTACCCGTGCCCTGGGACCAGTGAGCAGCTGGGGGTCCCGGGGCTTCGTCCCACCCCCCAAGGGCCCGCCGTCGGGGGAAGTGGAGGGTATTCTTCGGACCCCTGTGAAGTGGGGTCCTGCGGGCCTCCCTGTGCAGGAGAAAGTGTTGTTTTCACCCCGGGCTTAGGACAAGCTTTGTGTTTTCGGAAACAGACAAGACTGCCAGGAGAGCGAGTGTGTCTGGCAGGAGGGGGAAGTGGCTATATTTCTTCAGTGGCAAACCTGGGTGGGAAGCCAGGCAGGGCCACCAACAGGGCCCTGTGACAACACGCCGCCTGTGTGCTCTGCCCTCCCCGCACCAGAGACGTTGAGTAACCTACCGAAGGTCACCCAGCAAAACTGCAGCGCAGCGGGGTTGGTCTGTTGTTGCTGAGAGCCGATGGCCTGTCCTGATGTCGTGGCGGGTGTGACAGTCACGGCAGCCCCTGCATCTCTCTATCCACCTGACCAAGGAAACCAGGCGCATCCCTGGTGGTCCCGACGTACCGGTGGGTGCCTGGCCTTGCTCCAGGCTGCTCGGTTCCCATCGTCCTGCACAGGCCCCGGGGACACCGGAGTCCCCTGGCCTGTGGGGTCTGAAGCCCTGGACCCTTCCAGGAAGAGCCAGCACGAGCTGCTAGCAGGGGCGGTGGCTGCCAGAGCTATATCCTCCCCTGCGTGACTGGTGCACGGCACCCTCCCCCGGGCCAGGCTCTCAAACGTGGGACTGAACTGGTGGGCCCCGCACCCGCCCTGGGCTCACCTGCGGTCCTGGAGCCGGCCGGTGTTCCAGATGGAGGGGTCCGGAGGGTGGGACTGGGGGGCAAGCCAGAGCATCTGCTCTGGGTTCTGCAGGGGAAGGGCCCTCCTCTTGGGTCCTCGAATGGAGGGGATCACGGAAGAGGAGACCTGCCCTGGGGGACGGGGAGCCGGTGAGTTCTGGGCCAGGAGCCAAGTCTGCTTTTAAGCTGTTGAATGTTTCAAGGGGCAGCAAGACCAAGCAAACTGCAAACTGCAGCTTTTCTCCGCGGGATCCCCGGGTGCTGGCAGGGAGAGAACGGCATTGCGTTCAAGTCACGGTCCTGCCGTCTGTCTGCTCTCCTCGGCCGTTTGGAGAGACCCAGTGGTTTACTTAATCCCTGATTCCCTTTTTCCAGGGGCCTGTCTTTTCCACGGACATGGTCTTCCTTGGAATTTAGCTTTCCCGGGGCGGGAACGGGGCCACGGCGGGGGAGGCGCTTTCCCAGCGATCCACGGAGCCGGCCCAGGATGCCTGTCGAGCACAGACTCACCCTCCTTGATGTGAGGGGTGCTGGCGTCAGGGTCTCAAAGGAGAGGGAGCAGTGAGTTGGTGTCAGAGGCCAAGGCTGTGACCTGTGACCCTTGACTCTGGGCACATCCCGTCCCTGATCACTTGCCCAGAGCCCCCTGGGGTGCAGGACACTGGCTGGTCTAGAGGTCACAGAGCAGACAGGCGTGCACCTGGGCGACGGGTGTGGTGATGGGCGAGCTGCAGGGCTGGGTAGCACGAGGCGTCCTGTGTCCTGTCCCACCCGGGGACGCCGCTGGAGAAAGCACTCGTCCTGCCGGTGGCGATGAGCCTGATGCTGGCTGTGTCGGAGCGTTGACCCTCATTTGCACTTTGCTCCCTTTCTGTCTGCCTTCCCGCGGCTTTGTCAGTTTGACCCCAACGTCTCTCTGGAGAGGGGCTGCAGACACTTCCAGAGTGCGCTTTTCCCTTCCTTGGAAGGTGGTGCATTTGCAGGGCCAGTGGGGCCACTCTGGGTTCACATTCGTGTCCATTCAGACACAGGTGGGTACGATGGGGATATGGCCAGAGGGCATCTGCGGGCAGTGAGCGGCTCTGCGGGCTTGTCTGGGGGTGTCTCTGCGCTTCCATCCCCACTGGTTGACAGTTCACAGGCCAGGTGCCCCTCCCTGGGTCCACGGGTGTTTTTCCAGTTGGTGTTGCTGGGTAGACCGGTGCTGGGCATAGGAGGAGCTGGGCTCTGGAGCCAGACCGGGTGGGAAGCGCGGCTCCATCTGGAAAACGGGCCAGTGCGTTCGAGATTGATGCTGAGGTCGGCCTGCTGCGCACACAGCCCCCCATGTTCTCAGAGATCAAGATTCAGAGCGAACCATCAAAGACCCCTAATGAATGCTCTGCCCTGGCACGCAGAGCCGCCGTGGAGGGCCCAGTGTCTGCACGGCAGCTCTCACAGTCGAGGCCGTGCACTCGGACCTTAGTCGGTGGTGTGGAAGCTCCCAGGGCTAAGTCTTGGGTCCAAGTCCCTGAGGGGGCAGCTCAGACCCAGCCTTTGCTACCGCAGACCGCACGTCCTGGGCAGGGCCTGGCTGAGGACCGTGTCCACCCCGGTCCCGGCCCTCTCCTTCGCGTCCATCTGTGCATCGCCCGGGATCACTGTCCTGGTGCGTCAGGCCACGTGAGGCGGCAGCCCTGCGCCCAGGGAGGCAGACCCCAGGGAAGCAGAGGGGCGTGAGTGAGTCAAGGTCAGAGGCCCCTCTGCTTCAGCTCTGCCCACTTCACAGGGACCTTCCCCGACTCCTGGCAAGAACAGAGGTGTTGCAGTCTCCATGTGTTTCCTGGGACCCCAGAAACACACGTCTCCACTTCGGTCTCTTGAAAAGACAGGAGTTTATTACTTCCTGGTTCTGGAAGCTGGAACTCTGCAGCCTGAAATGGGTGAGGCAGAGCTCCCAGCAGGGGCTCCAGGGGAGGGTCCTTCCCCCCTCTTCCGGCTTGGAGGGCAGTGGGCGTGGCCAGGCCCAGCAGCAGGTGGAGTAATCTGGAGCGGTGCTGCCTCGGGTGGCCTGGCAGGGCAGGGAGGTGCTCCTGGGGAAGCACAAGCCCAGGTGTCCCTGGCTGTGGCCGCATCACTCCTGTCCCTGCTCTGTGCTCACCTGGCCTCTCCTCTCCTCCCTGCGTCTCTGTTCTGTCTGCCTCTTGCAAGGACACAAGTCATTGGGTTCGGGGTCTGTCTTAATCCAGGCTGATTCTCTTCTTGAGACCCGTCACTTACCTACACCTGTGAAGACCCTGTTTCCGAGTAAGGCCACATTCCCAGGTTCCAGGGGTGAGGATTTGGCCCTGGGGTGGGGGTCCGTGGGGAGGGACTGCTCCCCAGTAATGCCTGCGGGGCACGTGTGGGGAATTAAAAGCGGGCCTCTGGGCATGCATATTTGCTTGTTTTCAAATCGAGGTTTGTCTCGGGCTGCTGAGTTGTGTCTGCGCAAGGAGGCTGGGGGGTAAGCTCTTGCCGGCTGGAGGGGCTAGGGGGCCAGCCCTGTGCACGGCTCCCGGCTTGAATGGGCGGCTGACTGACCAGTGAAGGCAGTGGGCAGGGAGTTTGAAGTGCGTTTTTGTCTCCAGTTCGGGTGCAGGAGAGGCTGGGCTGTGGGCAAGCCGGGGCCAGGACTCCTCCTGGGGCAGGTGGCTGGCAGCCTGTGGGCTGGGGAGGGTGTGACCCCTTAGCAGAGGCTGGTGGGAGCAGGGTGACAGTGAAGGAATCGCATGATCTCACGTTCAGGTCTCCGCCAAGGGCTTTCGCCTGGAATTGCTCCTCGGGTGGGCAGTGATTTTCAGGGGCTGGGGTGCTCTCCTGGGTCGTGCCGGGTGTTCGTGATCTGCGTTGAGCCCAGCAGTGGGTGGGGGACCTCTCTACCTGGGCCCGGCAAGGAGGGTTCCAGAGAGACCCCAGAGCATCAGGCAGGCCCTGCTTGGCCCACGTGCTTCGGGACCTGGCTCCTTCTGCTGCCTGGCCCGAGAGGGCTGCAGGTTTGTTCCATGGAAACTGTGAGCAACAGGCCCACGTCCCAACCCGACAGGCTGACGCGGTGCTGGAGGCCGGCCCTGTGGCATCACGCAGCTTACAGTGGACTCTCTGATCTGTGGGTCCCCAGGGAGGGTGGTGCCCGGTGACCCGCAGGCCGCAGCGGCTCTAGAGGAGGACGCTGGGGACGGACCGGGTCGTGCCGGACGAGGGTCAGGCGTTGCTGCCGAAGCTTGTGGGTGCTGAGTCCCGCGGTCTCGCCGGCAGTGGCAGTGGGTGGGATGGGGAGGTGAGGGGAGTGGCCGAGGGGAGCCCACCCACTCGAGCCAGGGAGCTGCCGTTGTGGACGGCTGCAGGGTGAGGGGGTCCTGCTGGTGCGTGGCCTCCTTCTTTACCGCAGCCAGCCGCTGAGGGCAGCCCCGGCCTCACTTACCGTCCGCAGGGCCTTGGGCAATCCCGGGACTCAGCCCGCTCACCCTGAAGGTGGGACTGCCGTGCTTGCGGTGACGATGGACGGCCACAGTGCCTGACCAAGTCCTCAGCCCGCCAGCCAGCACTGGGCGTCCCGCTGCTGTCGGTGATGCTGGTGGAGGGCCCCTGGCGGGCGGGGGGGACACAGGCGTCGCGTGAATTCTCGGGGAGGGAGTTTTCTTCTCAAGATGGTTCTCGTGATAACATGGGTTGTCGTTGCTGTCGTTAGCGTGCTGTGCTATAGGCGGGGGTGGATTCCGGGATGGGAGGGGGGCCTGACGGTCTGCAGGCTCAGCTGCTGGGAGAGCAGGGGGGATTCGATCCTCACCTGCAAACCTTGGGTGTGGGCCATAGCTGGGCGGCTCTGGGGGTGCAGTGAGACCCTCCTGAGGGGCAGAGGGGAAGGCGCAGAGGGGCTGGCCCCCAGCGCCGTGCCTCCAGGCCTGGAACCCTTGTGACCCCTTCCACCGCCTCCGGGAAAAGAGCCTCCGAGATGGGGGTCAGCGCACGAGGTTGCTGGGTGGCCCCTTCTCGAGGGTGCTCTGGGGTTGGAGGCGGCCGGTGGCGGGGGGACCCGATAACAGTTGTGTAGAGCATTCGTCAGAGGTCTTTGATGGTCTTGATCTCCGAGGACATGGAAAATCCATCTCAGCTCGTTTCTGACTCTGCCGCCGTGGATTTTCCTGGAAGCTCTCAGCTCCAGGAAGCTCAGGTGTGTGTGCGGGCTGTGCTCTTTGGTCTCCTTCACCTGATGAGTCTTCTCAGAGCCCAGGGGATGTGCATTGTGTTGGCTCCGTAGCACCCGTGGGGAACCTGGAGCCCAGAGACGTAAAGCCACCTGCGCAAGGTCACACAGCAGGGAAGTGCAGGGCTGGATTTGGGGCCCAGGTCTGGAGCATTCCCTGGGTCAGATGGGGGCTGCTGGGTCCCCAGTGTCAGACTTCTGTCCCTGTCCCTTTGGGGGTTTCACCCTCGAGCCTGATGGAGCCCCTGTTTGCTCACTCCCCTCTCGGGGGTGACCCTCCAGCCGGCCCCTGGTTCTCAGTCCTTCCTGAGCTCCAAGGACTATGCGTGTCTCCACTCAAAGTGAGCCCCCTCCCCCCCAGGCCTGGCCCTGCTCACTTTCAACCCGTAATCGCCGTTTTCTCTAGTCTGAGCTGCATTTTCCAGGCCCCTCCAGGCGATGTCTATCCAGCTGCGGCCGGTCCAGAGTCTGTCCACAAGCAGGTCTTTCCAAAAGGTCCAGGGAGTGACCAGGCGGCAGCCGGTACTTGAGGGCACTGCAGTGACTCTTGACCCTCGTGGAGGCCTGGAATTCTACAAATTGATTAATATAAATAATTCTACAAGTTAATTTCCCTGAGCACACACCACTTTCTCCAGAGCCCAGCCCCACTGCTTGCAGTTAATGCTCCCGGGAGGCTGTGTTTGAGGCTACTTCTCAGGGATTGGGTCGTGAGATTGTCCCCATGAGTCAGCCACACTGTGTCACCCCATCCTTCCCACGTCCAGCAGTGTGTGTTTGCAGTCGAGGTTGCCGGGTCTGGGGCAGAGCCTGGGACCTTGGCCGGCGTTGTGCCGCATGGCCTCAGTGCTTGAAGTGGGGCTGGATTACGGCACAGAGTCTGCTCAGAACGGGGGTGCTGGCCTGGAGCGTGTGGGGCAGCCTGGGCCTCTAAAATCAACTCCCCCACCACTCCCCTGCCTGCCCTGCAGGGAAGTGTGTGTTCTGCATGCAGTGTGAGTCCTTCTCATGGCTGTGGACCTGCAGAAACACCTGCGTGGGGTCTGTCACAAACAATGTCAAGTTTCTCTCGTTGGTTGACAGAATAAGATGCCGCAGAAAGGTCTTTCAGGTTGGGACCGTGTTCTAGAACCAAGGAAGTGAAATTCAGTGAAGGTGACTGTGAATTTCTGCACTTGGGTTCAAAACAAGCAGCTGGCAGGTGGGGGATGGGGAGATGCGGGTGTAGGACACTCCCGTGGAGGAGGTGCAGGGGTCTGTGCGTGGCAAGCCGATTAGTGACCATGGGTGTGATGCGTTCGGAACAGAGGGTGGGATGATCGAGGGGCTGGACGTGCGCAGCGGAGGCTGAACTAAGACCTGAGGTCTGCGCCTAGAGTGGGGCGGCAGGATGGAGACGGCGCTGGTGCCTGAGGTAGAGCGTCTCGTCCAGGGGTGTGGGGTGAGGCAGTGGCCAAGTGAGGACCACGGAACAGGGCGTTCACACGTATGAACCTGCAGCATCCACCTCCTCCACCAGGGCCCAGCTCTGAGGCCACTGCCTCAGGATGCCTTCCTTGACCTTGCCAGGCAGAGGAGGTCACCTGGGCGCCTCCTGAGGAATCAGTGAGAGCTTGAGACTTGCAGTCAAGGGCACTGATTTATTTGTCTTGGTGTCAATAAGCTTATCATAGGGGTGCTAAAAATGCTGGTTGAAAGGGTGAAAGAATGAATAATCAGAGCTGACTGCCTTCAGAGGGAGAGGGTAGTGAGCCTTTGTCAGGGATCCAGGACTGATGGTGATGGTGGTGATGGCGGTCATGGTGGTCGTGGTGGAGGTGGTGGTGTTGGTGGTGATGGTAATGATGATGGTGATGTTGTTGGTGATGATGACGGCAATGGTAGTGGTGCTGAAGGTAGTGATGTTAACGATGGGGATGGGAGTGGGAATGGTAATGGTGGTTATGGTGGTGGTGGTGATGATAATGTTGGTGATGTTGGTGTTGGTGATGGTGATGGTGGTCAGTGGTGGTCCTCGTGGTGATGGTGATGATAACAGTAATGATGGTGATGATGGTGGTGGTGATGGTAGTGATGTTGATGATGGGGATGGGAGTGATGGTGGTAATAGTGGTGATGGTGGTGATGATGATGGTGGTGATGGTGGTGATGGTGGTGGTGATGATGGTGATGATAATAGTGATGGTGATGCTGGTGGTGATGGTGGTGGTCATGATGATG
>NW_020837951.1:2989043-3060189 GCF_003676395.1 Aethalodelphis obliquidens
AATGATGATGAAGATGGTGGTGATGGTGGTGATGGTGGTGGTGATGGTGGTGATTATGATGATGGTGGTGAAGGTGGTGGTGGTGGTGATGGTGATGTTGATGGTGAAGGTGGTGATGGTGGTGATGGTGGTGATTATGATGATGTTGATGGTGAAGGTGGTGATTATGATGATGGTGATGGTGGTGGTGATGGTGGTGGTGATGGCAGGGATGGCAGTTGCCACTTTGTCTGGGCCTCACCGGGTGCCAGGCCCGCCGAGCATGCTGTGTGTACCGTCACGCTTAGTCCTTAGTGAGGTAGATCTCGTTCTCCTTTGCAAATGCACACTCAGAGGCCTGGGAAGCTTCAGTGATGTGCTTAAGGCCCCACAGCCTGCAAGGGGCGGAATCCTGCACCCAGGCCACCTGTGGTCACCGCCTCACCCCTCCCTGCGCTGGTGCCCAGAGTCGTGCTCCTTCCTCTGTGGAGCTTATCACGACAGATGTGTCCCTGTGCTGTGTGGTCAGTCCAGTGCCTACAGGCTTGCTGCTCTGAAAGTCTGGGCTGGGGGAAGGACGGGACAGCTTCACTCACGTGCTGCCTAGGCTGGGCCGTGCACCTAAATGTCTGGAGTGAAATATCTAGGGCCGCGTAGCCAGTGGGGAAAGGATGTGAGACCCATGCCCTTTATAGAGTCCGGTGGGCCCGTGAGCCAGCCTGGTCCCTGCCGCTGGCTCTGCTGCCCTGTCCCTCGGTCTGGGGATGAGGTGTCCACTCTCTGAGTTCACTAAAGTGACCCTTTAGTCACTGTGGCTAGTTTCAGGTCTGATGAGGCTGGGACTTGACCATCCCCCCACCATCCCTGCCCCTGGCCTCTTCGTGGAGACTCAGGTGTGGTGCACACCGCCTGCACCAGTGCAGGTGTGAGGAGACACCAGGGGTGGGTGGCGCAGGTGAGAATTGGGCTGGGACCAGTGGTGGCCACATAGTGGGGGGAAGGCCACAGACATGGACCGTGGAGGCGGGACCCGGGGGGCAGCAGGAAGTGGCTTCCAACTGCGTGGAGATCCTTCTTTAACACTCGCTCTCTCGCTCGCTCGCCCGAATGGTGCTTGACTCCTTCTCACACTGTGGCTGCTGCGAAAATCATAGAAACAGTGACTCAGAGCCCCCGGCTTGGCTCCTTCCCTTTCCATGGTGTGACTTTTTTTTGTTGTTGTTGTTGTTGTACGCGGGCCTCTCCCTGCCGTGGCCTCTCCCGTTGCGGAGCACAGGCTCCGGACGCGCAGGCTCAGCGGCCATGGCTCACGGGCCCAGCCGCTCCGCGGCACGTGGGATCCTCCCGGACCGGGGCACGAACCCGCGTCCCCTGCATCGGCAGGCGGACTCTCAACCACTGCGCCACCAGGGAAGCCCCATTGTGTGACTTTTGATGAAAAATGTCACAAGATGTAAAGTGTGACCTGTTTGGGCCGTGAGAGCTTGAACAGGAAGGGGGATTCGGGAGGGCTTTCACGTGCGCAGTCTCCTGGGACATCAAGAAGGTGCCTCATGGAAGCCCCCTGCCCTGTGTCCGCCAGGCTGGTCCCAGTGTCAGACCCACCAGGCTCCCCCGGGGAAGGAAAGCTTTGCAGGGTGGACAAGTGACCATGTGTGCCTGCGTGTCCCTGGTGCTCTGTGCACACGTGTGCCTGCTCTGTGTCACTTGCTGGCAAGTGGACTCAGACTGGGCTGTCCTCACCGGGGGCAGATTTGTAACCAGACCCCTGGCAGCCGAAGGTCGATGCTTCCTTCTTGTTTTTGCTCCGTAGACTGCGCGCTCCTACCCCAGCCTGGGACAAGAAGTATCTGTCCGTCCGTCCTCTCAAAGGACCGTGTGTCTCCATTGACGAGGGTGAAGCGCTCTGGCTAAAACCACGGGAAGAGCCAAGTGCGCAGTGGGAGCCCCTCGGGGCCGGTTCGGGTTGGACAGGGAGGGGCCCGTGGTGCGGGGCAGTCCCTGCAGGGCTGGCTTCCCCGGGGGACCCATGGCTGTTTGTTGGAAGGAGGGATGCAAGATTAAATAGCACTGGAGAGAGGAAATGAAAAGCCGGGCGCGTCACTGGAGAGAGCAGCGGCACAGACGCTCCAGGCCGGGAAGCAGGGGCGAGGGCCTCCCTCATCTGGGCAAAGATGTTCTCTGAGTCCACAGCCCTTAGGGTTGCAAAGCTCTCCAGCGAACACTTTGCAGTTTCCTCAGCAGGAGCGCAGCTTGGGTACAATCTCATTACGGGAAAAGGCAGGACTGATTCCCTCAGCAGAATGCCCGGCTCAGCCAGGGACACCTGTGTCCTGTGTGTCCCGATGGCTGGGCCCTCACGGGCCGCCCGGCCTGTCCTCTGCAGGAAGGTGGACAGCTGCTGGCCACCCCGGGCGTCGGGACTGTGTGGGGAGTGGGATGGCCGTGGTGACCGCCGGGCTGGTGCAGAAGCTTCTAGGGGGTCTGTAGAGCTTTGCTGACCTGGTGGGGGCAGAGATAGGCACGTCAGTCGAGAACGCCCTGGGCATCGTCGGAGCGGGGGTGCAGCGAAAGCAGCGCGCCTGCTTCTCTGGGCAGGTGACGTGGGCCACCGCAGGGCAGGCTGCGCGGGGCGCCAAGTCTGGGGCTCGGCTTTTAGAGGTAACCTGAGCGATTACAGGGCGTGGCCTGCATTGGAGATGTGGAGTCTGGTGTCAGGAGCACCCACGGGGCGGGTGGGGCGGGTGGGGCGGGGACGTGCCCCACAGAGGGCTGCCTGGACGAGGTGACGGTGTCGTTTATGGGAGCTGGAAGCTCTGGTTGATGTGTGTGCGGGACATAGAAGTCGGCTCCAGGGAGCCCCCATTCCGTGCCCTCACGAGAGTGACCCCCCCCCCGAGCCTAGTGGGTGCATCTGTGACATGGGGATGAGAGGGAGGAAACGACGCCCAGCTCCCTCTTGGAGGGGCCGGGGGCGGTGGGCTGGAATGGGGAAAGGCAGAGGCTTGCGGCGGGCAGTGGGTGTCCGGAAAGCCATCCCGTCGGGTGGCAGGTGGGGTGGGGTGGGCGCGTGCAGACGGAGCCCCAGCCGCCTGGTGCCCCCCCCGGCGCCCTCTGTAGGTCTGCTGCCCGCTCTGGGCTGGGCCGTATGTGACTCGTGGGTCCTGTCGTCCGTGGGAGCCAGGAGGCCTGCCGTCAGGGGCTGGAGCAGGGCACGTGCCCCTGCGGGTCGCAGCGAGAAATGCTGCTGTCGGGGGGCTTGTAGGCTGTGGGAGGGGCAGGGTGGGTGGCAGTCGGTCAGCAGCTCCCCATTGCAGGGTGTACACCCACTGCTCCAGGCTCTGCGGGGCTCAGAGGGCAAGGCTCCGGGCAGGGTGGGCCAAAAGCGGGGGGAGAAGTGCGCCTTGGCTGGCGACCGTGCAGGGGGGTCACGGCCTCACCCGTATCACGGTGGGGATTTCGGGGAGCAGAGATAGCACAGTGGGGACCCTCGGTGAGCGCTCGCTGCATCATGGATGAGGGGACCAAGGCCCTGGTCAAGTGTAAGACAGCACGGATGCTGCGGGGTGAGGAGATACACAGTGGGACCTTCCTGGTTCTGGAAAGTTCTTCCACCCCACGGCCTCCGTTTCCCCATCTGTAAAGTGGCGGTTGCAGTGAGGCTCAGGAGAGATTTGTGGGGGGCACCCAGCAGTGGCCAGGCAGACTTTGGACCCCCGTCACGGCGTCACAGTTCCCCGGACTCGGAGCCCTTGGGGCTGAGCTGCTGTTGAGGCTGGCGGGACCCACCCCTGCTGACCTCAGATTCCATCTGTAAAATGAGACGGTTTTACTATATTGAGGATTTTGACTCTCTGAGGAAGCCCGTAAACCCTTTCCTAACTAACATCCCTCTGGGGCGGCCTGATGTGGAAAACCTGCTAGGACCCAGGCCCCTCCACGGAACCCTTTTTGAGAAGCCCTGGCCAGGCCAAGCTCCAGGTCCCCACGTCCCGAGGGACCTGCGAGGGGCCGGAGGCGGGAGGCAGGACGTCCCGGGAGGTCAGCGAGGGCCGGCTCGGCGAGTGGGGACCATCCCACTGGTGCTCCCTGGGCTCCGAAGGGCTGCAGCTGGGCTCCGGCATCTCCCACCAGCAGCCGCTGTGAAGGCCGCACCAGGGCAGGGGCTCCGTGATGGGCCTCCGGGTCTGGAGTTTGGAACTTGGTTTCCCATCCCCCGAGGCATCGTGAAAATGCTCTCAAGACGCAGTCATAAAGCTGCGATCACTCGTGGCATGTTTGAAGGGCAGCATGCACCCCTTAGGGCAGCCGGGGGGCATGACGTCTCCAAGTCACTGGGTGGTGCTGCCGGAAGCCCTGTGTTGAGAAGGATTCTGAGTTCCCTCTGGTCTCAATGAGACAAAGCACAGCGGGAGACGGGGTCTCTGGGAGGGGCACGCGAGGTGTTCCGTGTCCCCAACCTGAAGCGCAGACTCGAATAATTCCAGTTCTGGCTCCCAGCCTCCCTCGACGGCAGAGGCTCTATTTTGATTTTCCAGACTTCTGGCAGAGCCCTCCTCCTGGACCACCCGAGGGTGGAGGAGAGCAGGGGAGCCCCAGGTTTCCTTTGGCTAAATGGGGAGCCCAGGGGCTGCGTCCTGCCTGGGGTCGCCGGCCACCAGGACAGTCGCCCACATGCCCCCTTGCTGCAGAGAGAAATTGGTTGGCTCTGATCGGATGCTGCAGAAGGGGCAGAGGAGTTCCTGAGGCCTCACGGGGGACGGAAGGAGGGGTGCTCTCGGGGTGCGGAGCGGCGGCTGCTTTGACCCGAATGTAAGATCAGAGCTTGTCTGAAGACTTAAGGGGCCGCTCTAGGGCCTGGCTGCCCCCACAATGACCAGAGCCTTAGGGATCCCCGATCCCAGGCCCTGCCCCCGAGCCCTTCAGGGCAGAGTGTCTGAGGGGCCCGGGTTCCTCGGGAGCCCCCGCTGGGTGTGGGGCGGGGGAGACAGGACTTCCCTCTGCCCTGGAGGCCTCAGGGTATTCATGGGGTGTCAAGGTCATGGCTTTCAGGGCCCCAGGACACCTCATCCAGGGCCGCCCAGCGTCCCCCTGTGCCCCCAGTACCCCATCATGCTTTGGGGTCCAGGAACCATACTGCCTCTGGTCAGAACCCCCGAGGGAGGCCGAGGTCCTCCCTCACTTCGTGCAGCCCTGGTGTTTCCCGTGAGGCCGGGGAGGTGTCTCCTTGGCTTGTGTGAGGTGGGTTTGACCGCTGTTCCCTGAGCCCCAGCTTTGCCTCCCAGCCCTCAGTGGGGTCTGCTGCTGGGGGCTGGGGGCAGCGTCCTGAAGCCCCCTCCCCACCCTGCCCTGCCCTCGGGAGGTGACGCCCCTGGGTGGTTTGGGAGCAGGGGAGCCACCTGCTCCGTCTGGGACCCTAGAGGCAGAGCCAGTGCCACATCTGTCACCCCAGGGTCCTGCCCCAAAGCTCCTGGCCCCGATGGGGTGCCCGGGGATGTGAGCCCCTCCCTGTGTGCGGGAAGAGGTCAGGGGAGGGCTGGAGGGAGCTCTGGGCGAGGATCCGGGTGCAGAGCTTCTGGGGGGCTTCGCAGCCATACCTCAGTTTCCCCTTCTCCATAGTGGGTGGGGGACAGTAGACCCCTGTCCTCTGAGGGACACGCCCCCAGAACAAACAGGCATGTTCTTTTGGTGTGAAAACCCACTTGAGAATTTGGCGGGAAGAATGATTTTCAACACGTGCAGGGACTTGCAGGGGAGGGTGGGTGCTGGAGATGAAGGGGGCCTTCTGCCGGCAGGGCCCTCGACTGACCACGTGGTCACTGCTGCAGTCTGGGGCACGGGTGGGCAGGCGGGGAAGCAGGCCTGGCTGAGGGCCGGGTCGGCAGGCACATTCCGGAGCCTGGGCTCAGTGCTGGGAAGCACCTCCGCTCCGGCTGGGCCTGTTTGTGGGAGTGGATGCCGCGCCCTTGGCTTTGCTCGTCGCCCCGTGCGGGGCCTGCGAGGCCTGGCACTGGGCCGGACACCTTGTGATACAGGGACACAGAGATGCACCGGCCGCGGCCGCCACCCGGGGACCTGAGCTTTCCGGGGAGGCAGGCCCTCCGCCGGGCCACTGTGATGAGTGTGCTGGCGGCTCCTTCGAGGGCCGCACCCCCTGCCCGGGGTCACAGCTGCCCCCCAAATGCCCCGAGCCTGTTCTTTTTTCCGGTAACCGCATTTGGAGAGCGTATATTCAGATGTCAAGCTGCCAGTCCGTAGGGAGAAATACTTTATTTGAATTGGATGAAATTTGAACTAGAAGTCATGTTGTTCAATAAAAACGTGTGGTTTTGATTCACTGGGCCTGTCGTATGGTTCCTGTGTGCTGGAGAGTTTAAAACGTGGGCCGGGAGCCTCTGACATCCAAAGGGAGAGAGAAGGGGTGGCTGAGCGAAGGGGTGGGCGCCGGGCGGGGGGCGCCCCTCTCCTGCTCTGCCCCCGTGACAGCCCCACAGGCTGCTCACCCTGCACGCCCACTCCTCCCACTGGCAGGAAGGCAGAGGGGCTGCAGACTGAGCCCCGGGGGCCTGCGGCCAGGCTGTGGTCGGCGACACTGACGGTGAGGGTCCGTCTGTGTTCCGGAGACAGTGCTGGACGTCGGGGTGGGGGGGCCACGCTCCACCCCTCCGAGCCCCCTGCGTGGAGACGGGCTGCTGGGGGTAGTTCTGAGTCCTCGCTCGTCAGGGGGCGGTTTCAAACCCGGGTTGGGGGGCCGCGTATTTGGAACTGTGCCTCAGGGATCGGGTAGGAATGGGCCTTTGCTGGACTCCAGGACTGTCACCCCGTCTCTAGGTCAGGTTACCCATAGAGCCTTTGGGAAGCCACGGAGGGCGAGGGTCCTGTCCCCAGAGCTGTGCACACGGCCGGCACCTTGCTTCACAGATCCCAGAGGCCATCCGTGGACCCACGCTTAGTGACTTTGGGTGACACATCACCCCAGCCCTGCCATGGTCCAGCGATGAGAGGCCACATCTGGCCCCTGCCTGGGGGCCCGCCTCTCTCTCCTCCTGGGGTCTGGCACAGAGAAGGGCCTCGCGCACCTTCTCCAAATGACTGGCAGGGAGGGTGCGGCTTCCTTGCCTGGGCCTGTGGTTCTGACATGTGCGGATGGGCACCGCGTTCTTGCTCCGCCCGTGGCCCCGCCCTTCAGGAGTGCTGCGAGCCTTTGGCTGGATCCTGGCAGAGCAGAGGCTCAGCAGCAGGGGCAGCCTCAGGCTTCTGGTCAGAAGGGGGCAGTGGGACTGGCACAGGAATCGATGGAAATCTGATGAATACACGGTCCGGGTGTGATGGGATCTTACCCGTGGGGCACAGGGCAAGCCCGAGGTGTTAGGCAGGGTGTGGGCACGCCTAGGCAGTGGTTCTGGGCCGTGCGTCCATCCGCCACGTGTGGTGCAGTAGCTTGCACTTAGTAGGTGCTCAGTAATGACTATTGAATGAGTGGATGGATGGACGGAGAGGATGGATGGTCCGTGCACGGATGGGTGGGTGGGTAGATGGGCGGGTGGATGGATGGTGAATGGTGGATGGATGGATGTGTGGATGGATGGATGGATGGGTGGGGGATGGGTGGATGGATGTGTGGGTCGGTGAATAGGTGCATGGATAGGTGCATGGATAGGTGGATGGATGGATGGATGGATGGGTGGGTGGGCGGGTGGGTGGATGGGTGCATGGATGGGTAGATGGATGGGTGGGTGGATGGATGGATGGGTGGATGGATGGGTGGATGGATGGGTGGGTGGGTAGGTGGATGGATGGGTGGGTAGATGACTGGATGGATGGGTGGCTGGGTGGATGGATGGGTGGGTGGATGGATGGATGGGTGGGTGGATGGATGGATTCATGGGCAGATGGATGGGTAGATAGGTGTATGGATGGGTGGATAGGTGGATGGGTGGGTGGGTGGATGGATGGGTGGATGGATGGGTGGCTGGCTGGATGGGTGGGTAGGTGGATGGATGGGTGGGTAGATGACTGGATGGATGGGTGCCTGGGTGGATGGGTGGGTGGGTGGATGGATCAGTAATGCCTGGATGGCCGGGTCGGTTGGATGGCTCTTGGAGGTAGCAGCTCCCCCAGAGGAGGCCTGGCCCCGAGGACAAGCTCTCAGGCATCAGGCAGTTCTCCTGGGTCCCCACGTGGGTGCCCTCTGTGCTGCCTGTTCAGGCTTTTCGTCCTCTTCCAGGGAGACATCCAGCAGCTGCTCTTCGTCTCGGACCACCGGGCAGCTTACGACTACTGCGAGCACTACAGCCCTGACTGTGACACTGCGGTCCCCGACAAGCCCCAGTCTCAGGACCCCAATCCCGATGAATATGTGAGTCCTGGTGGGAGCCGTGGGCAGACCGTCTCGGGGTGCTGGGCGTGGAGGGACACAGAAGCTGTGGGACTCCCGTTTGAAGCAAACGCACTGGGTGAGACTATAATTGATCCCCGGGGCAAGGTGGACTCCTGACTCACTTTACGAAGGGTTCTGTGCTCCCAAAGCAATGGAGTCAAAAAGGACGTTGGTAAAGAATCTTTCACCCAAGTTTCTGGGGGAAGAGAGCCATGCCCCCCCTGGACCAACACCTGGGTGGGGTGCCGTGAGCGGAAACGCCACAGGTGCCCCCGGCGGGCCGTCTGGAGCTGGCCAGGCAGGAGGGGCTCAGGGCTGTCGGAGCGGATGATGGTCCCCTCTGACCCCTAGGGCGGCAGCTACTCTGAGGGGCAGCCTCGGCCCGAGAGTTTCAGGAGCGTGTCCAACACCACTGTCCTCTGGCCGTGACCCGCGTGTCAGTGGGTCAGCCTTTCCCATCCACCCGCCCTCACGCCCCAGCAGCACCTCCGTTAGTTGGATTTGCAGTTCTTTGTACCGTTTCCAAATGAGAATCCTCTCCCATCCCCTGCGCAGGGTGGACTCCTGTTTCTTTTAAGTAAAATTCAGTCCTGCTCTCTATTTTTTCTGTGAGCTTCCCTTCTTTCACGAGCAGTCGGAAGAGAAGGAGGGGGGGACCCCATGAAGCTGTGGAGTCCTGGGCTAGGCATGTCTTTCCCACCCCGAGAACAGGGTTGGCAGTGCCCCCAGCTGGCTTGCTGCAGCCGAGGCCTCCTGGCCACGCCTCACCCTCCCCATGCCCGACACAGAAATGGGTCTGAGGGTGAGACCGTCTCTGTCGCTGTGAAGTCCCTCCTGTGAGGCCTGGGCCTTCGGTGACGGTCGGGGGGGCCCTCGGTTTGGGTGGGTGCCAAAGGGGCAGCACGTTTGGACCTTTTAGGGCTCATCTCTCCTTGAAGGCCGCCGGGGGTCCCCGTTTCCTTCCCTGGACTCCTCGTGGGGCTGGCTCTGCTCCCCCAGGGGATGGAGGGGGAAGACTCCTTTCAGGGCCCACGGGGTTGGTGCCTGGAGCTGGGCACGACTTTTGGGGGTCCGATCTTCCCAGTTGAGCCCACGAGGGAGGGAGATGGCGGGCTGGTATCTCGGGGTGGGGGGCCCGCACCCTCCTCACGTGGCCCTATTTGCTCTCAGTACCCGGAAGGAGAGGGTGAAGGAGACACCTATTACTACGAGTACCCCTACTATGAGGACACGGACGACGTGGGCAAGGAGCCCACCCCCACCAAGACACCAGTGGAAGCAGCTCGAGAGACCACAGAGGTGGCCGAGGTCTGGCCGGGCGGCTGCTGGTCCCTGGAGGCCGTGGTTGGCGGGGGGGCCGGGGGCGCCGTGGCGAACATGGGGGCCGTTTGGAGACGCGTGGAGAGCAGGGGCGGTGGGCGGGAGCTTGGCAGGGAAACGGGGGACCAGGGACCGTATGTGCTTTCTCCTCACGGGGAGTGTAGGGCAGAGGGCCTTCCGTGGTGCGGGGGACACCAGGGGACATGGATGTGATGGAATCCAGTCCCCTCCCCAACGGGTGGCCGGGACGCTGGCCCATAAGGCTCTAAGAGTCTGGAATGTTCTCTTACTTTTTTTTTCTTTGGTCACCATGTGGCTTGCGGGATCTTAGTTCCCCAACCAGGGATTGAACCCAGGCCCTCGGCAGTGAGAATGCAGAGTCCTAACCACTGGACCACCAGGGAATTCTCTGTTCTCTTACTTCTTAAAAAAAATTTGAGATATAGTTCACCCTGTCCAAGTGCATGACCGCGGGGTTTAGCCGTGCACAGCACTTCCGCGGGCTGGTCTGTCTCCCCCGGCCTGAGGGGACCTCTGCGCCCCGATCCACAGGGGCCGGTTGGTTGATGGGCCAGCCTCCCTCTCAAGCCGCAGAGGAAAGCTCCGACCCGGTCCTCGCTGCGCCGGCCGCACCCCTAACCCTGCGTGTCTCTGCCCGGCTCCCAGGAGCTGACCCAGCCCCCCACGGAAGCCCCTCCGGTGCCCGACACCAGCGAGGGGGCCGGGAAGGAGGAGGACCCCGGCATCGGGGACTACGAGTACGTGCCCAGCGAGGACTACTACACCCCACCCCCTTACGAGGACTTCAGCTACGGCGAAGGCATCGAGAGCCCCGACGAGAGCCCCGACCGGTCCCCCGACCAGGGCGCCCGGGCCGAAGTTCCCACCAGCACGGTCCTCACCTCCAATGCCTCTAACGTAATTGCCTTCCCAGCGAGTGGGCTTGGTCCAGGGGAGGGGGCTGGACCCCGGGCTCTTCCTTCTCTACTCCTCACTTCGCTGTCCTGGGGCAGCTGCCCTCCCCCTGCCCACCACAACTGGCCCTGCAGCCCTTTGCAGCCAGGCCGTTCTAAGTGATGGCCGAGGATGCCCGGTGAGTTTGCCCTCACTGCCTTGCTGGTGCATCTCAGTGTTGTCAGTTTTTCATCAGCAAAATGGGTGGAATGAGCCCCGCCCTCCGGGTCTCTTGGGGTTCGGCGGTGACGGATGAGGACATGCGTGTTCACAGACAGTGTTCCTGTCTGGGGCCCGGGTGAGGGCAGGCCAGACAGGTACATGAGCTGGGGGTCTGGACAAGCAGACCAGACATGAGGCCCGGTAGGACCATGGGCTTTCCCATCAGGCCGACCTGACTTGAAGTCTCTGCCAGTGGCCTTGGAAAGTGATATCCCCTCTCTCAAAATCAGTGATCTCATTTACAACCTGGCACCAGTGTTCCCTGCCTCTTGGGGCTGTTGCCACGTCTTCAGACTGGAGAGGAGTTGAGCTCAGCCCATGGTCCATAGGGAGTGCTTAAACACAACCATCATGTGATGCTGAATTCTTGATGGCCACAGAGCAGACACACGGGGTTCTGATGGGTCCAGACCCCTCTGGCAGCGGGCATGGGATTAGGAGCTTGTTACCCCGAGACCCTGGGCCTTGGGTGGAGCCCCTGGCGGCCCCAGGTTCCCCAAGTACACCGTGCAGCCTGGGGCCACGTGCCCGTCCTTCTGCAGCCCTGATTTGCCACGGGGTCTCGGGGGCTTTGGGGTGAGTCTCCCCGTCGTGAGAGGGAGACGATGACTCCCAACAAGTGAAACCCCAGGCTACCTGTGTTCTGTGACCTCGGAATGCCACGGTGCTTGGAGTCCGGGGGCTGGGGGCCTGTGCGTGTCCGTTCCTCTGGGTGACCCTGCCGCCTTCCCTCTCAGCCGGATCCGCCTCCGGAGGAGGGGATGGACGACTTGGAGGGAGAGTTCACAGAAGAAACCATCAGGAACCTGGACGAGAACTACTACGACCCTTACTATGACCCCACCATCTCCCCGTCGGAGATCGGGCCGGGCATGCCCGCCAACCAGGACACCATCTACGAAGGGGTGAGTGGCTAGGGAGGGTGCCTCCCCGGGCCCTTGCGGGGGACCCCCTGCTTCACCAGCCGTATGGATTTGGTGTAATCTGTACCTTCTTTCTGTTCTCCCTCTCCTCTCTCTGCATCTTACAAACCTCAGATCGGACCACGGGGCGAGAAAGGTCAAAAGGGAGAACCTGCCATCGTCGAGCCAGTAAGACGCTTTCTTATTGTCGCCCCGAAACGGCGGGGTGGTGGGTCGAAGCTGGGGGCACGTGGTGGGTTAAGTAGGATGTGGCTGGACCTGTGGGACCCCTGCGCCTCTATGCCTGGGGCTACCACGAGGAGCTGCGTGACCTCGTGGATGCCACACGCTGCTTGGAAAAGCGCCTGGGCGGGGGTAAGGTTCTGGACCTCGAATGAGGTGGCGGCCGCCTGGGATTCGAATGGGTCAGGACCCTTTGTGCCGCACGTTTAGGATCTGGGCACACCACTGTGTGTCGATTTCTCCTTGTTAAAAGACTCGGCTTCTGGGAAGGAGGGAGCTCCCCTGGAAGGCAGAGGGGGTTAGCAGGCTGAGTGTGGCGGCCGGTCTGGAGCAGGGAGAGTTAGCCATGGACCCAGCTCTCCACGCGGGCTGTGCAGCCATGTGGCTGCAGCTGGTGGAACAGGGAAGCCTGGCTGTCAGCCACGCCGAGGGGATTTAATAAAACAGCTCTGCCCTGAAACTCCCACTGAGTGAAACTTCACTGTGCTGGGCTGGGGGCGAGTTAAACAAAATGACTGTTGAGAACGTCTTAACCTTGGGATCAGAGGGAAGAGGGTCCCACGTGCACCTCGTGGGGCGGTGGGTGTCGGCAGGGGCCCCACTCTGCGTTGGCATGTCCTCTGCCCTCAGGGAGCCGTGCCTGGCCGGGGAGCACCAGGGTCCACCCTGTGGCCTTTGGGCTGCCGAGGTCCAGGCGCTGAGTCGGGGCGGGCGAGGTGCCAGGTGATCAGCCGGATGGGGGAGGGGTGCCCTGCAGCTGCACGTGGTGGGTGTGGCATCATGGGCTGGGAAGCAGCTCTAAGAGTGGGGAGGGGCTGGCTGCCAAGGTCCACCCCTGCCACGTCCTCCAAGAGCCAGAGGGAGGAGGCCAGCGTCCTGCACTCGACGGCTCACGAGGCTGGGGCCAGGCTCCAGCTTCCTCTACTGCCAGGACTCGGTTGCCCCACGTGGAGGCTCCAGGACGCTTCTGATCTTGGGACTTCCGGGATGGAGGACTGAGGGACCCCCATCCTCCCGTGGGACTTCCGGGACGGAGGACTGAGGTGACCCCCATCCTCCCGTGGGACTTCCGGGACGGAGGACTGAGGTGACCCCCATCCTCCCGTGGGACTTCCGGGACGGAGGACTGAGGGACCCCCATCCTCCCGTGGGACTTCCGGGACGGAGGACTGAGGGACCCCCATCCTCCCGTGGGACTGGGAAGGTTCTTTTGGAACCTCATCCCCCTTAGAGGCACCTGAAGCCCGTGGCTGGGGCATCAGGACGGGGGGGGACTAGATGACTGTCCTGCTCTGTGCCTCCTGCCCTGCCCCCCAGGGCATGTCCCAGGGATGGGCGCCTCCGCTCCCACTGGGCTGTGGCCGCTGGGCACACACACCCTGTTCTCGGGCTGAGAACATTCCTTTCCCCGTGCTCCCCAAGGGTCCAAGGGAGTCAGGGCTTGTCTGGGGCCGGAAGATGGGGATGCAGAGGAAGTGGGCAGAGGGGCCGAAGGGGGACACCAGCACCAGGCGGCTCCTTGCTCGGCGACATGTAAACCCCTCACACCAAGTCCAGACTCGGAGGAAGGCGACCCTCAGGGAAGAGCAGCGCGGCCAGTGGTGCCGCCTCGAGACACGGGGCTGCCGGGGACCCGCGCCAGCCCTTGAGGGGCTGTGCCAGAAGGTGGACCACACCCAGTGTGACTTCCCTGTGGCCCAGCTGTGTGCAGACCACGGTCCAGATGGCTTTGGTCCCCGGTGGACTTGCGCCGACTCGGGTGCCTTCCGTGGTGTCCCCATCGCTTTGGGGAAAGGGGCATCTTGCCTGGGAAGAGGAGAACCCTCGGGCAGGCGGGGGCCAGGCTCCGTGGAGTCCTGGGTTTGGTCCTGGCTCTGGGAAGGCCTGGCCGGCACGTCGGTCAGGACGAGCTTCCTTTTCACATGTCCCTCAGACCGGGCTGCCCCTGTGTGAGAGCCGTAGCGTCCCAGGTCCAGGTGGAGGCGGGTGAGAGTGGATGAGGCGTCCAGTGGCCAGGCTCCACCAGGCTCCACCGGCGAGGGTGGGCCGGGGGAACAGGCTGAGCAAATAGAAGCGGCCCAACACGAATGGCATGTCTCCAGAAAATGCATTTCATCTTTGTTCGGGGAGAAATGAGTCATCTGGATAAAGTTAGGGAAGGATGCCCTCCCCTCTGGCCCCAGCGTTTGCTCCCGCCCAGCCCCCAGCCTGTTCGGAGTGTCCGAGGGGCCGAGGCCGGTCTCCCTGGAGACATCATGGAAACTGTTGGAATTTCTCAACCTGGAGCATCACCAGATGTCCTCAAAGTCTTAGCTCCCTATAAACAGATGGCCGAGTCCCAGACCACGGCCGACGTGGTCTTGCCTCGGCCGCGCAGGCGTCACGGCCCGTGAAGGTTGGGTGGCCGTTTCCTCTCCCCAGCCTGCCCCAGCGACCTCCTTCTGGGGAGCGTGGCTGACTGTCCGTGGGGCTCTGGGAACCAGCTCCTTCTCTTTGCATCCGTCCATCCTGGGGACACAGGGGCAGACCTGGTACCCTGTGTCGTGGGTCAGCGACACCAGCGGCTCCTCGACAGGACAGGAGTCCCTCAGGCGAGCGGATTCAGGCCAGTCAGCTCTGGTGCTCCTGGCTGCCCTGGGACCTCAGGGAGCCAGGCGTCTCCAGATTCAACGTCCTGTATCATCTGGCGAAGGCCCGTAACGGGCATGTCTGCCTACCACTGGGGCTGAAGGGAGGTTTTCTCGGTCTGTGCTACGTAGCAGATGAATGGACCCCCGTGAAGGATGGTTTCGAGTTCTCAGCTGAGGCTGAGACCTTCCACCCCGGTAGGGTGTGGAGCGGGGCCGTTGAAGGAAGGCCATGGCTTCCCGTGTCTTGGGAGCACTTCTCTTTGGGGTGGTGGTCAGGGGTCCATCCCTTCACTGTACCTGGGAGAGCGCCGGCACCCCTCTTCTGGGCTTATCCATCCAGCGGCCTCCGGCCCTTGCCGGGCCGACCTGCAATGATCCTCCCGTGAGAGCCCACCCACCGTGGCCCCCACTCCCTGAGAACAGCGGTTGTGTGTCCGGGAAGACAGCTGCGGTCCTGCAGGGTCCGTGGCAGCCAGGGATTTCTCTCTTAAGCCTAGCTCAGTTCTGAGCTTCCTCAGCTGCCTTTGTCAGAGGAGGAGACAGGAAAGTGGGACTGATGAGGCCGTTTGGATGAACTCTCTGTGTACGTCTCGTGTACAAACATTTCTCTGAGTGCACATCTGTGTAAACACCGGGTGCATCCTCCCAGCGACTGGGGAGCCCTGGTCGGGAGGATGAGGGGCTTGGAGGGGACCTGCAGCCCCTGGCCTGGGTGCCCCCCACTGGGGGGTGTCCGACACCTTTGCTGACCTGGTGCCTGTCCTGGGCACACCCTCTTACTCCTAGGAGGCAATTCTAGGTGTCACAAGAGAACTGTTCACTTTCAAAGAAAAGCCCAGAGCACAATAGCATTGATCAGCCCCAGAGAGAAGCGACCCGAGCCTGCTTTGTTCCGGGGAAACAGGAGGCAGGTCTGCCACCGGGGGCCAAGTATGTCCAGCCCTCTCACCGCTGTCTCAGCCGTCACAGGAATTCATTGGGAGGAGGGGTCCACAGCAGCCAGGCGCCCCGCGTGAGGCTGCAGCCTGCCCAGCCGGGCCGGACGGAACCCACCGGGTCCCAGGACCCCCAGAAACGATCCACCACGGTGTTCTCAGCATGCAGACCCTCGCAGGGGCCAGAGGTCCTTCCCTCCCTGGAAGGCCATGCGTTGCCTCTGACTCCTGAAGTGGGCATGGAACACAGAGGACGCTGGGGCGGTGGGCATGGAACACAGAGGACGCTGACCTTGGTGTTGACCGGACAGGGGTAGAGAGGAGGCCCGCGCTGGGAAGGTAGCTGAAGCCGAGGCCCGGGAGCAGGAGACCCCGGGCCGGGAGCTGTGTCCGCAGAGACCTGAAGCCTGCTCTCCCCTCCGCTGCCCGTGCCGACTCTAGGGCCCAGGCTGACGGGGGCAGGAGGCCTTGTCCCCATTTGGGGGGAAAGACAGTGAGGCCCGGGGGCCTGAGGCGGCATGAACCTCGGCTCAGCCGGGTGAGGGGCTAGAGGAGGAGGGCAGCTGAGTGCCCAGGTGGAGGGAGGAGGGGGCTGGAGACCCCAGCATGGCCGCTCTAGCAGTTGGGCCTAACGGTTCTCTAGGCGGGGACCTCAGCCTGTGGTGCCCTTTCCTCCTGTCCTCCCGGAAGCCACCGGCTGGTCGTCTCTCCACCCTCCCTGGGCCCTGGCCCTGGGGTCCACTGCTCCCTCAGGCCGCCGTCACCGGGGCCTGCCTGGGCACGGCCCCCTGGGCACAGGAAGGCCAGAGGTGTGGCCGGGGCGTCCTGGTTCCTCCTCCCTTCTCTGGAAGCGGTTCTTGAGGGAAACCTGTTGATTGCTGTCTGGCTTGCGGCTGCCTTGGAAACGCTCAGAGGACGGTCGCCGTGGCCCCCCTTCCAGAGGCTGCTGCTTGGGACCCCTCCCAGGACGGAGGGTGCAGACCCAGGGGCCCGAGACGGTGGCCCTCTGGCCCACCCAGCGTGGAGGGCTTCCTCAGGACCGGGGTCTGCTAGGGGCCGGGCGCACTCGGGGTCTGGGGATGGAGGGAAGGGGTCCTGGGGTCTCAGGCGCTCCCCCTGTCTCTTCCAGGGCATGCTCCTGGAGGGGCCACCCGGCCCCGAAGGCCCCGCGGTGAGTGTCCCATTTTATTTCCCGCGACTTGTGGGAGGCGCTCAGGGGTGGAGGGAGACCCCTTAAAGCTCCCAGATGGAAAAGAGGGGTAAACGCCCTGGGACCGGCACTTTCTCGAACCCTCTCCTGGCAAGGCGGGAACCGCCCTGTGGCTGCATCTTTAACTCTGCCTGATTTTACTTTTAATTCTAGGGTCTCCCAGGACCTCCAGGAACGATGGGTCCCACTGGCCAAGTGGGTGACCCTGGAGAAAGGGTAAGGGCGGCTCAGTCCCCTCGGATCACGGGCTCTGTGGCCTCGTCCAGGCGTCCTCCCTGCTCGGGGAGCAGCCTTGCCCTCACCTGTGTGGGTGACTGCCGTACACTGACGTCCTTCCCCAGATTGCCCCGTCCCCTCGCATCTCACGCCACCCCTTAGTGCGTCCACTCTCTTCAGATGTTTAGGGGGCCGACTGTTGCCTGGCCCTGAGCTGGAGGCAGGAGACCCCTGCAAGAGTGAGCCTCAGCTGGGCTGTGGGTCCCCCGGCGGGTTCCAGGGGCCAGCTCACAGTGGCGGCCCTGCATTAGGGTAGCAGTAACAACAGCTGCAGTGGCCAAAGAGCTCTGGTGCTGCCTGGGTATCCCACAGGGTCCGAATCATCCTCCCTCAGTACGCGGACTTCATTGGCCTTAAGACCCCCTCGCTCCAGCTTTCTTATTGGAAATCTAGCAACAGACACAGAAAACTTGCTCTGGGTCAGAGAGACCATCTTGGGGCCACCCTAGCCAAAGGGACCATCCTGGGGTCACCCTGACCAAAGGGACACATCCTGTGGTCTCCCTGGTCAAAGGTACCATCCCCGGGTCGCCCTGGGTGGCTGCCGGAGAGATGCAGGCTGAGCCCAGTTCGCGGCAATTTCGTTCCGCCTCCTAGTGGGCGTTTGGGGGTACTGCTGCCCTGTGGGTTCTCGACCAGCCTGACGTTTTTTTTCTTTTTGTTTTTCCTGCTGGTCTAATGAATATCGATGTGAGCACAGTCAGACTGAGAGCTATAATTGGGTGTAGTTGTAGATGAGGTCTACAGCTGGGTCTGGGGTCGTGTGTGCATCCTAACAGACCTTTATCCCCAGCGCCTGGCACACTGCCCAGAGCAAAGACCTCACGGTTTTGGGGTGGACGGTGCCTGGGTCTGGTCCTGAGGAAAGGCGGCTGGGGTCTGCTTCCGAGGGGGCGTTTGGCTGTCAGGTGCTGGGGGCTTTGGGGTGATGCTCAGGGTGACGTGAGGAAATGCCCGCAGACAAAGCAGGTGGCTGCATGACCTCTGAGGGCAGCCGGGTCAGACTGGGCACCAAACAGGATTCTCCACCATGTTGCTTCCCTGTGGCCAGTGGCTTTGGGGGCAGAGTAGGTGGGCCTTGCTCCGTGGCTGGCCTGTGACCTGCTTGGCCTTCCCATACTTCCCATGCCGCTCCTGCCTCTACCACAGTTGAAGTTCCAGACAAGCAGGTGAGGGGCCTGTCCTCTCCCCACCTCTGAACCCACGCCAGTCAGGTTCTGCCCCAGGGGCTGCAGTCTCTAACCCAGCTCACTCCAAAGGTCTGGGAGTGGATGGAGGGGTGACAGCCATGTCCCCCCACAGAGCCATCCTCAGATGGACCCAGGGGTGCGACTGAGTCCAGACGTCAGTGAGAGAGGACGGCCTGCCGTAGCAGACGTCTTCTCTCTTAGACGTAGGGAAGGTCGCCGTCCACAGGGGCCACAGATACTGACTGACATCTCCCGTCAGCCTCAGTGTTGCTCCAAGTGTCTGTCCGTCTGTCTGTCCAGCACAGATATTCACTGAGTGTCCACAGTGCTGGGCGCTGGTCTAGCACTGAGGATCTAAATGCTCACGAACCAGAGGGACACTCCTCCCCTCTTGGTCCCTGCCTCTGGACTGAACCTGGGTCAGGGCCAGAGGCAGCGACCCTGCCGGTGCTTTGTGTGCTGAGACCTGAGAGTTGGAAGAGCCACGGCACCTGCCGGTGGAATCCCGGTGCTTTTAGAGCTGGTCTCTCTTAAGTTCAAGTTAGGGTCCAGGAGAAAGGGACTGGGGTTAGGGAGGGAGGAATCACCCGCTCTAGAGCCCGCTGTCCCTGGAATTGGAGGGGAAACCTGCGGCCCATTGACCTTTCCAGGACTCTTCCCAGGGAGAGGGGCTGATTCCAGGAGCTGAGCACTGCTCACCCGCTGGGCCCTGCCTAACCAGCTTGTCCAGGAACTGTCCCTGCTCATGGCTCAGCGTCCTCGCAATGCCCAGATCTCCTGCTTGTCTGCTGATTAGCTGTGAAAGAACATTGGATGCAGAGTCAGGATCCTGCAGTGCCACTTGCTGGCAGCATGACCTCGAAATTCCCGTGTAGGAGAGGAAAGAACTTTACCGTCTTAGGTTTTGTCAGGGGGACCTGCAAATTAAGCTGATCAAAGACATTAACAGGAGAAAAGGCAAATGAGTTTATTCATATTTTTAATTTTACATGAGACTTCATGAAAAAGAAGAAGAAACCCAGAGAAGTGGTTAGACTTGGGAACTTATATACCATTTTAACAGAAAGCAATAAACTACAGAGAAGTGACTGCGAAATACATGGGGGAAACTAATGGAAGATAAGGCTTGTTTCAGTAAGGTCTGTTTATGCAGACTCGTCTGAGTGGCCCTTTCCTGCGGGGGGTGCCTCCCTCCCTGCAGAATCGGGATGCACTTGATAGCCTCGGGGCCAGGGAGCAGCAGGGCAATGACTCTATATCATGTCCACACAGCCTGGTAATGACGCTGCCACGGGCACAGCTTCTCCAGCCCCTTCTCCCTCCCACCTCTTTAGGTTTCAAGGGTTGGACATCCTTTTGGGATTTTGCTTGAGGGTCTTTTCTGTCCTTTAAAAGGCTTGTAAGAACCCCCGTTATTACACCCACGGAAAGCGTGATTCACAGGTGCCTGCATTAATCCCCAGGGCCCACTGGGACGATGCCCAGCTGTGTCACCGCCTCCCCCTGCGGCTGGCTGGATGTACACTCAGGGCCAGGGGGATGGTCACAGGCTGGGTCCCTGCAACTTAGCTGAGAGGCAGAGTCCACTGAGGCCCATAGGAAGCTTTTAGCTTCGCAAAGGCTGTGGTGAGTGACCGCTGATGCCCGCAAGGCAAGGTTGTCCGACCATCTCCTGCCTTCTGGGGGCAGGACAGGCGGCTCCGCCTTCCAGTGCCCCTGTGTGCCCAGGACATCTTTTGTGGGGCCATCCAACCTGGGACACCTGGTTACTCACCTGTTCCACACAGCCAGGTATCTCTGTGATGTCCTGGCCACAAGCCACAGTAACACGGGCCTTCCCTGGGTGTGTTGGGGCCACGTCCTCTCTGTGGCCTGGTCGTCCCCCCTCCGGTGCTGTCAATGAGGCATCACTAGGATCGAGCCAGGGCCACCTGAGTCGTCTTGTTAACCTCTTGAACCCCCTAGAAGCCAGAAAGACCCTTTTTCATATTAGGGAGCACGTTGGGTGGGGGTACCTTTTGAGCTGGGACAAGGCTGAAAGTATCGATAGGAACACCTCAGCGCCTCCCTCCAGGCCTGTCGGGCTTCCCGGGCTCAGAAGACCTCAGTGAGCTCCGCTGGGACTTCCCGGCCCCCTCCTGCTGCAGGGCCAGCTGAGGCTCCTGGTGGGGTGGGAGCGTGCATGGTGCCCCCTTCCCCCAGGGCTCTGGCCCCGGCCGCAGGTGGAGCCGGGTTTCAGATCTAGAGCAGGCGCTGACCCCCGAGAGCTTCTCTGGCCTCTCCCAAGCTGTAACTGCACAGGAGCCGACCTGAAAAAAAAGCAAACCACTGATACTGAGGCCCTGAGGATTGGTGCGTGTTCCTCTCCTTTTCTGGGTCTTTCTAAGAGCAAAAGCAAAAATATCTCAGCATAAAGACTCCCCTGGTCTTTGCAGCTCCTCCCCGACCCTGCTGCTTTTATTATGGGAAGCAGCTCGGCTTTGCAGCTGGTCCTGAGCCCCGGGCTCCTGCGTTCAGCCTGGGGCCTGGGCCTACAGCCACTTTCAGAGGGTCTGAGCTCTCTGTCCCCTCATCTCCGTGCCAGAGTGACGCCAGGACGGCCTCAGGAAAACCCTCTGTTAACCGTGGAAGGGGAGCCTTGTTTCTTTACCTGGTCTACGTGTGACCAGCCCTGCGGTGCCAGTGCTTTAAAACATTTCCGTTTGACCAACTTAGGCCACTGATCAGAGAACACACAAAGGCCAGGTGACTTTTCTTATTTCGCCTTGAGCCTGGTGGCTGGAGCATGTCCCGTGTCTGACAGGCCGTGGACAGAGTGGGCCCCGTCATTAGCCTGCGTTCAGTGTCCTGAAGGGTGGGAAGGCGGCTGTGATGCAGCCCCATCTTTTGGCTCAAAGTCTTTGAGTTACAGACCTCAGTGCTTGGCAAAGCTCGGCTGACGATTTTTTCAAGCTGCCCTCTGAGCAGCCAGCGCAGGTGTCCTTGGGCTGCCCCCCAGGTGGGACACCTGGCAGTGACGTTCCTGGCGTTACTCCTGTGGTCGTGGAAGCCCCGGCACCTCCCGCAGTGTGGCCTCTGCCCTCCACGCCCCGCCCCCACGGCAGGCTCCAGCCTTTGTGTCTCTCATTCCTCTGGATCCTGTCCTCAGTCCACAGCGAAGCCCCGTCCTCTGGGCTTGGGGTCTGCACATCCCTTTCCCGGGGTCCTGCGTTTCCTGACTCCGCCCGTCACCTCGTCCCAGCCCAGCTCCACGCTGTGTGCTGACCCACTCTCCTGGCCCTTCTGTCCACAGGGTCCCCCTGGACGCCCAGGCCTTCCTGGGGCTGACGGGCTGCCCGGCCCTCCTGGAACCATGCTCATGCTGCCTGTGAGTGTCCTTACTTGAGGGCTGGGGGGTGGCGGCCGTGTGGGTGGGCTCGGGGTCCCAGGTGCGACGGAGGAGTGGGGCCCTGGGCTGTTTCCGAGGGGGGTCGGTCACCGGGCCGAAGACTAGCTCCAACCTGGGCCGACTGTCTTGTAGATACAGACCCCTTGGGGCTGTTCTGCTGACACGGCAGGGTGGACACCAGGGTCAAGGGCTCCACCTCTGCCGGCGTCCAGGGCTGGCCCCTCCTAAGGGAACGGAGTTCCGCTCTGCGGGAAGCTGTGTGGTGTCTGCTTCCGTCACCACACACCTGCCTTCTCCACTCGGACCCCCGTGCCAGCCGGCCCCTCCTTGAACTTGGCCTGCTCGTGACTTTGCGGGTCCTCACGGGGAGCCCAGGCCGGGAGGGCGAGCATGATGGAGGGCTGGTCTGGGCCCATGTCAGTTTCTCCGTGAGCCCGTGTGCCCGGGAGACTGGGTGCAGCTCAAGAGACCCTGCGTGGACCTCTCGCCTCCCTGCTGGGCCTCAGTGCGGGGTTTGCACCGGGCCCTGGGCTCTTCCTTTAAATAAATCGGGGCCGTGGGGTCTCAGGTGAGATGCCGCAGGTGCCGGAAAGGGCTTCCCGCTGCAGGGAGGCTCTCCGGGCGGCCCCAGGGCTGAAATTGGCCGGCAGGGCTGGAGCAGCCCTGTGCTGGCAGTTGGGTGGCGTGACCGAGACGGGGACTGGGGCTGGAAGCTGCCCATCCGGACTCTCCAAGGCTCTGCTGTTGCCAGGGAGGCCGACGGGCACCGCCTCAGCCCTGGGGTCCAGAGTGGGCACCACGTCGGTGTGCCCCTGGTGACCCCAGTCTTACACCTACAGTTCCGGTTCGGAGGGGGCGGCGATGCGGGCTCCAAAGGACCCATGGTCTCGGCCCAGGAGTCCCAAGCTCAAGCCATCCTCCAGCAGGCCCGGGTGAGTGGGGCCTGGGGCCGGGGGGCTGGGGGGCAGAGCCTGGCCCCACGGGGCTCGGGGCCCAGCTTGGAGGGGAGGTGCCTCTGGCCAGCTTGGGTGTGCGTGTCCGAGTCAGGATCCTGCGGGGATCGCCATCCCTGTGCATTTGGGGGACCCGGGTGAGCACCAGGAAAGGTGGGGGAGGTTTCTTAGGGGTCCTCGCCCACACCGGGGGTCCAGGTTCCTGGATGAGGACGGCTGCTGAGCCCCTCTGGCACCTCCTGACCCCGTGCGCCCAGCTTCAGCCGTCCGCTGCCCTCCCCTGGGCTCTGGGGATGGAGAGACCCCCGCCATGTACTCCTGGCAGGGGCTCCCTGTGATGGGCTGGGCCGAGCCCGACGCCCCGGGGAGAGCCCGTGGGCCCCAGAGCTCCTGGCCCAGCCTGGGGGTCCCAAGGAGCACTTGCCCCATTACTGCTCTGCTCTTGGTAGACGAGCTGATGAGCGAATCGTGTTTCTAATTGACGAGGCTCCAGGTTGCTGACTGCCTGTGATAAGAGCAGATGCCCCCGGCGGGGTGGGTGACGGTGGAGTGCCCGTAATGGGGCACTGCAACAAGCTGCTAAGTAGTCCCTTGTTTGGCAACATTTATGGAGCTCTGGCGCAGCGGATAGATGCTAACGATCGGAACGTGTGGATAACGAATTACAGGGCGGCGGGTACTGAGTCGTTGCTGCGGAACACATTGTCGTGTGATATAATCAGCGGGTAGCAAACCCCATCACCTGCCACCGGCTTTACTGACGGGCCGGCCTGGCTGGCCTTCGAATATGTGTGTGTTTTGACTGAAGTCAAGTGGGCGATGGGCTCCCAAGAAGATTTTATAACACAAAATCTTCCAAAATTAAAATGGCATCATGCAGGGGAAACAGTCTCAGAGTGGCGTGGAGGAAGCCCTCTAAGAAAGCAGGCTGAGCTGTGTGGCGGCAGCTGGGAGGCGTGGAGCCACCTGGGCAGGTGTCTAGGTGGGGCCCTGGGTGGCTGAGGCTCCCTGGCTGCCTCTCCTGGGCATGACTTAGTTCACCCTACGAGGGCTCCCCGATACCTCCCCGGTCGCTGGAAGTGCCTCTCGTGGAACCCTAACCCAGCCCGGAAGCGGGGCTGCTTCTCATGCTTACTCTGCGGGGTGCAGGGCTGAGGGCAGGCCCTGCCTGTGCGAGGCCAGCTGGGGAGAAGGAGGCAGTCAGCAGGAGGCTCTGAGCAGCCAGGTGGGTGGAGTGCCCATCCCCAAAGCGGGGAGTGGGCACCCACCTGGCTCCCACCCCACCTCTGCCACTCTGTTTGTGGTTGTTGCCGGGAGCCCAGAGGATCGGAGAAAGTGGGTCTGGGGGTCCATGTGACCTCCGTCCCCAGAGGCTCCTGTCCTTGGCCTCTGATATCGGCCCCCCTTCCCACCTGGCACGTCTCACCTGTCGGTACAGGTAAACCAGCCATTTCTCAGCGTGTCCCGTTTTCCCTTTCAGCTGGCGTTGAGGGGGCCGGCTGGCCCGATGGGTCTTACTGGGAGACCCGGCCCCATGGTAAGTAGTCATGGGGGAGCCTGGGGGAGCCCAAGGGATGGGGTGCCTTCCCTTCCCGCTGCCCCCCAGCCCATCAGGCTCCCAGCTTATCCAGGTCAGAGCACACTTTACGTCACTGGGACCTTGGGGCAGGAGGGGCCTGGGCGGGCGGGGCCTGTGGTGCCCTGGGGGCTGGGAAGCCCTCACACTTGCACTGGCTACGACTTTACCTCGTGACCCCAGGGGCTCCAAGCCTCTTTCTTTTGAGGCTGCCATCCCTCTTTGTAGTCGAGACCACCTCAGTGTGGGGCAGACCCCGATTCTAGCCCCCTGCCTGGCCCCTGCTGCACGAGCCTCGGGCAGCCAGACACACTCGGGGCAGTGAAGGGGGCCCCTGGGGGTGTGCACGGCCCTTGAAGCTTGCAAGGAGCCGGAGGATTGAAGCGCACAGTGCCCCCACCCCATTCCCTGTGTGGGGTAGGCTTGGCCCCTGGCCCCAGGTCTGCGTCGGTGCCCTCCCAGCATCTGGGGGTCTTGCCCTGCAGTGGGCGAGGATGTCCACACACGGCCCTGGGCTACGGGCTGTGACAGACCGTGGTCAGATCCATCCTGGAGAGAAGCGAGCGTGTTCTGAGCTCGTGGCCCTCGTGCGCGCCACTGGCCAGGATTTCCCTCAAACTTGGGAAGAGATGCACACGAGGAAAAGTGACTGCTTGTCCCTCGGGTTCTGTCCAAGGCAGCCGGCCGGGCTCTGTGGGAGCCCTGCCCACGGGCCAGTCCTGTGTCCCTTCTGCTTCCCGACCCTTCCCCAGTCACCCCTACAGCCTGTACCTGCCGGGCATCCCCTAACCAGACGTGTCTCCCCAGGGCCCTCCCGGGAGCGGAGGTCTGAAGGGCGAGCCGGGAGACATGGGGCCTCAGGTATGTACCCCCCTCACCTTCCTCTGTCTGAAGGGGCGCCCCCTGGAAGGCGGTGCCCCCAATGCCGCATTTCGTCAAGGAAGTAGCGGGAGTTGCCATCACCTGATGCAAAGCTGGATGCAGGACAGCAGTGGTGTCAGCAGCAGGGGACCGAGCTGGCTGTTTTCGGTCCCCGCCCTCAGGGCAGTGGGTCCCGCACCCTGTCCTGCTGTTGCCCACGTGCTGGCAGCTGGGACAGTAGCCACGGGCCAGGTGGACGAGCACGGGGACCAGGCTTTGCTTTTTCCCTCTGAAAAACAGACACGCTACTGACCTTTGTCCTCTGATTTGTGACAGGGTCCCCGGGGTTTGCAGGGCCCACCTGGCCCGTCGGGAAAGCCTGGAAGAAGGGTGAGTAGTTCTCAGTGACAGCGGCTGGGCCATGGATGGGGCGGGAGCCTGCGGTGCGTTTGCCCCGGTCACGCTGCATCTTACCGGCTAGGCTTGGCCCAGCTGCTCCCCTCCCTTCAGAGGGCGTGTCTGTGTCCAAGGCTGGGTGGGTCCCGTTCCACGGGGGCAGCGAGCTGCCCCGCCCCTGCCCCCAGCCTCTGTCCCGAGCATGTGAACGTAGTTTAACAAACATGTTTAATTAAAGCAATTTCCCAGGCTCTTGGGGAGCAAGAATGGAAAAGACAAAATGATCAGTGGTCCTTTCTTCGGGGGCAGCCTCATTTCTCCAGAAATGGCTTTGGTTTGGGGGAAATGGCCGGCCGGCTGCTCGGGCCCCCGCACCTTACCTGTGCTCCTGGACTCCTGGGTTCTCTGTTTGGGTTGTAATTTTAGTGGACGAAACTGCTTTGCTTCCATAAGACCGTGGCTACTGACAGAGAGTGCGCGTTTATAACCTAATGTAAATTGATGAACACCATCCAGTTGAGCTCGGGAAATCCTCATTAACCCACATGAGGCTCTAACTAGTGGATCTTTTCATCGAGTGAATCTTTCTACCGAATGAAAAAATTACACGTTCTTGTGTTGTATTTATACCTAGATGAAGCCCTGCAAGGAATGGTGGGTCGCCACTGAGCTGCAAAGTATTGCTTTAGCTGCAAAGTATACAAGGCAAAAATGCATAATTCCTTAGTGGTTACAGGGCCTCTGTCCTGGGAGTTAATTGTAGTTGCAAGGCAAGGGATGGAGTGAGCAGCATTCAGGCACGGCTGTCTCAGGCTGGCCCCTCAAGGCTGCAGCTTCACGGATCGTGGAGGGGACCCAGGCACGAGGCAGAGGGGTGCACGGATGATTCTAAAAGGACCACTGATGCCGGAATTCAGGGGTTCTTGGTAGACAGTGAGGCGGCTTATCTTGGATCTGGTTCTGAAAGGCATTTTATTTCTTTGAGGGTCTTTTGTATCTCTGTAAACACTTACTGTCAAGTTTCAGTGGACACAGTTTCTCGGTCAGGGAGAGGTGAAAACTGGAAAGGGGAGGATGCCAGCGATGGTTCGTAGGGTGACTCGTGGCAGAGACCACCGGCATCAGGGCCGTGGATACGCATGTGCTGGAGGAATGAGGCTGGAGAGGAGGGGACGGTGGGAGGGGCTCAAGGCCGCATGGCGGGCTGTCCCTTTAGTTCTTTGTGCAGTGCGGAGCCCGTCAGCGTGAGAGAAGTGTCCGGCCGTTTGCCCGCAATGTCCTGCAGTGAAATCCTGTCAGCTCTTCTGACAGATTTCTCTCGATTCCTGAAAGCGTTTGGAAATTTGAGGAGAGGCTCCCGGTCGGGCCCTCTGTTCACGGGGTCACGTCCGCGTTCCGCCTGGGGCTGCGTTGCTCGGGTGCATGTTCCGAGATGACTTTTCCTCCCTGGCGGTTCCTTGTAACCTTTCACCTGGGGTGCGCAGGCCGCCTCCTGGTGGTCCCCCCAGACCCTCGCCGCTTTCGTGCTGCCCTCCCCGTCCTGGTCGTGCCGTGAGGCCTTTCTGCCCGTCAGCGCAGCCCCGGTGGCCCTGGCGAGGCCTCTTGGGTCAGGCACGTGTGGCCTGGAGAGGACGTGGTGTTGATCTGGGCCAGGGATGTATGCTCAGCTGCCTGACGTTCCTTATCAGCGAGTGGACATCTGCCATGGTCCCCGCCCCCATCTAGGTGGCCTCACGCCTGGCAGGCTCTCCTGGGGGACTGCGGCCTTTATCGGGCACCCTGGTAGGTCGGGGCCCTGTCCTCCAGCCCCAGGTGGGGACCATGGGCCTGCTGCCCCGGCTGGAAGGAATGGCCGTGGGAGTGGCCCCCGGGCATGGAGGGTCGAGCTCACCGTCCAGACCCTGCCTGGGGGCGGCTGCATGGCCTTCGAGAGCCAGCCCACCCCTCTGGGCCTCACTTTCCTCCCCCTCCATCGCACTAACCAGATGCTTTCTCTCGCCCTGTGGCTCTCTGGGCTTTCCCTTGATGTCAGCTGGTGGACAGGACATGTGCTGATGTCAGGGGCGGGCTCTCTCCCGGGTTGTGAAGCGGGTCCCACGGACCCACACGGCCCCTGGGTCGCCCCCCATCACACCGTCTCGTGCATACCACGTCCTCACCAACACAGGGGGGCAAGCACGTTAGCCCCGCTCCAAGGTTCAGGATGGCGAGGCTCGGGAGGGCCAGAACCTGCGTACGGCAGCCGGGACTCCGGACTGGGGTCCCCTGGGCCAGCCGGGCCCCCCGGGGCTGTGGAAACCTCCGCTTGGTGTCACAGGGAGCCTCCGCTCAGAGCTCTCGGTAAGCCGGCCACTGCTGTGTACTGACAGTTTGCCCCGCTCCGTTCCAGGGGCGAGCGGGCAGCGACGGAGCAAGAGGCATGCCTGGACAGACTGGCCCCAAGGTAGGTGCCGCCCGCCGCCTCCTGGTGCCCGTTCCTCGGTCAGCGTCACCACGGCATCAGCACGTGCTCGTGTGACGGGTATGGTTGTGCTGACACGTGATGACTCAGACATTTGCGCTCATCTGGGGGTAGGACCTCGGGGGTTGGAAGGTTCAGTTTGGGTCAGCTCCTCTGGCACGCTGGCACAAAGACGGGGGCTGGTGGGGAGAATTTCATGGGTCTCTCACAAGTCCACGGGGCAGGAGGTCCTCTTGCCGAGATTTGGGGTGTCTGAGCTCTTCGGAGTTGCAGGGAGCGAGTAGACTGCGCGTGGGTGACCGTGGAGCTGAGGCGTGTGCGTGTGCCCCGGGGGCAGCCGCGGGAGCCCGGGGAAGCCCCACCCCTCCCGGGTTCGGAGGTTCGGTGTGCCCATCCCTCTGTCCCCGAATCTGGGATGAAACTCCCGCTGTTCCTGGTCGACCCTTCCTTCTCGGCCCTGGAAGCGTTCGTCTAAAGCCCGTACAAGGTGCTGGAGGAAGTGCTGACTTTCTCCAGCGAGGAGCCCGCAGTGGGGACAGCAGCTGTTCTCAGGGGTCCCCAAACCCCCCACGGGGCACTGCACCTGCTCCCCCGGTAACTGGCGTGGATTGGCCCTCGGGTGCTCCTGCGAGCGCTGAGCGAACGAGCGGCCCTGGTTTTCAGGGACGTGCGGTGACGGAGGAGGAGAAGGTTCCTGAATCTGTCCCAGTAGCTTACGGCCTTCTTTCACCAACAAAAGTATTCAAGCCTGAACTAGTCTTCTCCTGACTTCAATCCCACATGGCTTGCAACACCCATGAGGCGGGGAGCTGGACTCCAGGAGGCCACCTGGGTGGCAGAAGGAGGGCTGGCCGGGGAGCTGGGGTGCCCGAGGGTGGGCGGAGCTGGGCCATCCGCCAGATGGGTAGGCGCACCTGCTGTGTGCGGGCGGCACTCTGAGCCCCGAGGGTGTCGAGATAAGAGGCACAGGCAGACAGCAGGTGCACGTGCGCGCACACACACACACCCCGACTTCGCAGCCATCACCCCAAACGCTGAGGTCTCAGGACCCTCTGGGCCGCTGTCTGTGGCTCTGGGACAGAGGTCATCTTTCTGTTTGCAGCCTTTGTTGGTGTTTTGGGGAAAAGCATTGGGATGATGGACCCAAGGCTGTGGAATGTGTGATGGGGCGGCAGCCAGGGGCCCCTCCGCGGGGTCCTGGGGCCCCGGGTGCACAGGTGCTGCATAGACTGTGGCCCGAGGCAGGTGGAGCGGCCGTGTGGCACGGGCTGAGCTGCCCTCTGTCCTCCTCGCAGGGTGACCGCGGCTTCGATGGCCTGGCTGGGCTGCCGGGAGAGAAGGGCCACCGGGTGAGTGTTTCCTCTCTGGGAGCTGCTGGGGGAGGTGCTGTCGGGAGGCTCTTCTGGGCAGCCTTAGGCTTCCTGGGGGGTTGGGCACTCGATTCCAAAGTGGTCGTTGGTGAGCCTCATGAGGCTGGGGCAGTGGACTTAGACGCGGGCATGACATCCTTGGGGATGGAAGGTCAGCCCAAGGAGAGCCGATTTCGCACCCGCAGCTGATGGCGAAAGAGCCAGTGGCCCCCTCGAGTGGGTGAGGCAGGGAATGTGGAGCTCCCGTGGGAAACCCACTCTGTTAAGGGGCCCTCCACACCTTCAGGAAACCCAGGGGCTGCCCTTTTGGCACCCGAGGACCCTTCTCACCGTTAAGGGGTGGCTCCAGGAGGCGGGCTGGTCCCACGTGACCGCCCCGTGGATGGGGGTCGGGGTGCAGGCTGCAGCCGGGGGCCCGCCTGTTATCTTGCCCGGTCCCACGTGTCCCCATGAGATGCTCTTTGCAGCCCTTAACCTGTTTTCTCTGATGTAGATGATGCCTCTTTCATGTTTTGGCATGTCCTGGGCATGCAGGCACACGCACGTGTGCACGTGAACACACACACACACGCACACACACGCACGCACGCTGTTGATTCTGTCGTAAGGGTCACCGTCATGTCTGCCGCCCTGAGAAGTGGCTCGTGTGCCTTAGCCAGAGCTTCTTCACCCATGTTCTCCGACACTCATGGGGAGACCGGGGGGAAGGGCCAGTCCGTGGGACTGACAGAGGAGCACGTACTGAGCACCGATGGTGTGCAAGGCCTGAAGCTGCAGGGGTGTCAGGTGGACCAGCGCTGACCTTCACAGTGCAGAGTGCTGGCCCTTTCAGGGGGCGTGCAGGGCTGGGGTGTGCCCCTGCTTCACACGGAGAGGTCAGCAGGGTGCAGCTCAGACCCAGGTGTCCTGGGGTGCCCGCCGGTCCCTGGGTGCCGGTCCAGCCGACCCTCCTCCAGGACACCGAGTCCCGGGTTGAGAGTCCTGCCAGCCAGCTTTGCAGCCCGTCACGCCAGGAGGCCCTGTCTCCAAAGGGGTCCTCTGTGACTCTGGGAAAGTCTTGGGAGGCGGTGGGGATTTTCAGTCTCAGAAGCAGAGAAAGACGACATGGGGGGCTTGAGACAGCCGTGCGTGTCTGCCCGCGGGCCTAACGCTGACCCTGCTTGGCTTCCCAGGGCGACCCTGGTCCTTCTGGCCCTCCAGGACCTCCAGGGGAAGATGGAGAAAGGGTACGTATCCTGCTCTGTGTGGGCCACACCTGCTGCCCGTCTCCTCGGTGAAAACTGCACAAGATGCTGGCAGCAGTGATCGGCACCTGCATCGGCGGGAGGGGAGTTGATGGGAGTGGACAGTCGGCCACACAGGACTTCTTTCCTGTAGAAGCAGATCTCAGACCTTGATGTTGGGGGAGCCGACAAGCTCCGTGTCTGAGTGAGGGGCGGACAGAGGCAGCGAGTGGCAGAGCTTGGGATTTGGGGTGAGGAGTGAGGTGCAGAGAGTCCAGAAAATGACCTTCCTTGGCCCTGGAGGTGGGGACAAGGTGAGGGAAGCGTGTGGACAGAGCGAGGGGCGGTGATGCCATCCAAGGTCAGGGCCTGGGCTAGGTCGGGCGCTCAGGTGGGCTCTGCCCCGCGTCCTGGTTCTGTCAGGTGCGTCTTGGTGGGGCTGCAGACCAAGCGATGTCCCTAGATGGAAGCACAGCCCTCCTGTGGCAGAGAAGCCTGCGGCCCCTCTCCCTCCGTGCGCCCCAGTCACTTAGACAGTTTCTTCGGGCGTTAGGGGTATTTGGGGGACAGGTTTAGAAGCCCCAGTACCTGGGAAAGAGGGGCATGCCTGTCCTGACAGCTCCTGGGCTGTGGCATCATCAGGGCACTGTCTCCTGTTGGGGCCTCAGCCTGCACGGTCCACTGTAAGATGAGAGAGGGGAGAGGGGTCCCCAGATGTCTGTGCTTCTGGAATGAGGAGGTGCATGCAGGTGCACGCGCGTGCACGCGTGTGTGTGTGTGCATGCGTGTGCAGGGCTGTGTGTGTGCATGTGCACTGTGAGTGGGTATGTGTGCGTGCATTTGCAGTGTGTCTGTGTGCATGTGGGTGTGTGTGTGCGTGCACGTGCCTGCACAGGGTGTGTGCATGTGTGCGCTGAAGGAAGGAGGAGGGGGCAGTGCCTTGATGGAGAGAAGCGGGGTGTGAACAAGCATCTCCTGGTCGTGAACCAGGCAAGCTAAGGCAGCTTTCCTTGTAGAGCCAGAAGGAAAGACTCATCCTGGTTTGCTCCCCGTCTGTGTTTAAGACGTTAGGGCCCCTTGGGGTTGGCCCAGGGCATCTGGTGATTCTCTCAGGATCCTGCCCTACACCAGTTTCTATCATTCATGTCTCTACCTTTCATCTGTCTATCTATTATCTATCTATATGTATTTATTTCTATCATCTATCTATGATCTACCTATTATCTATTCATCAAGCTACCTACCTACTATTTATCGATCCTCTACCTATTTATCTGTTATCTATACATCATCTCTCTCTATTTTGCTGTCTTTCTACCTATCTGCCATCTATCTCTGCCTAGTTTCTGCCATTCTAGTTTTCATCCGTGTCTTTACCTGTCAGGTAACCATTGATTTTTCCTGCCCAGCTTTCCCCTCACTGGGGCTGTGAGCCCCAAACCCCGCCTTTTACCTGCAGCCTTTGGGAGTGGGGACACTCGGCGCTTTGCCTGCTGGCGCAGGGACTAGTAACTGGCATATGCTGAAGCAGCCCCAGGCCAAAGAATCCTGCACGGATGAAGGAAAAATTGTCTCTCTCGTGTCCAGGTTTTATGGCTTATCCCTAAAATCCTGCCTCTTTTCTCCCCCGTAGGGTGACGATGGAGAAGTCGGGCCCAGAGGGCTGCCCGGGGAGCCTGTAAGTCCACTGACTGGGTGGGCTTCTGTGTCTCCTCCTTGATGCTCTAGCCAGAATCAGGGATCGACTCAGAGCATAGATTCGAGAGGGGCTCAGCCTTGAGACACACAGATCTGGGGATCTCCCGGGAAAGGAACGGGTGAGGTGGGCGGACAGTGCTAAGGAGTCAGCCTGAGCCTTTGCCGGGGAGGAAGCCCCGGCCCCCGAGGGTCGTGGTTGGCACTCCAGGTACAGACGTGGTGGGTGTCCTGGGTCCATGATCGTGGGTGTCCAGGGCCCATGATGGTGGGTGTCCAGTGTCTATGATGGTGGGTGCCCAGGGTCCACCATGTTGGGTGTCCAGGGCCCATGATGGTGGGTGTCCAGTGTCTATGATGATGGGTGCCCAGGGTCCACCATGTTGGGTGTCCAGGGTCCATGATGGTGAGTGTCCAGTGTCTATGATGGTGGGTGCCCAGGGTCCACCATGTTGGGTGTCCAGGGTCCATCAGGGTAGGTGTCCAGGGGCAGTCCCTTGACCTGCCACACTTTCTGATGGCTACATTTTCCAAATAAAGAGTCCTCCAGGAGGGCGCCCCTACCCGGGCCTCCAGAAGCTCTTTACCTAAGCTGACTTCTGTTTAAGACCAGAGCGATTTCCTCAGTGACAAAGGGACATTAATTCCTTTTCACTTACTGTTACTTTTCAAACATCTCATTTTTGTTACCCACGTCAACGTGGCCATACACATCCGGGGACGTTAACTGAGGAGGAATATTGCAGGCGCTGCGTGGAAGAGAGCCCGCCCGGGGTCGGCGTTTGCACCTCCGCTTGGGACTAAATTACACCCTAGGTGTCTGGTTAGCCACAATGGGCGTTCATCAACACAGCTCCCCCCTTAACACGGGTCTAGGCGATGCCTTCTGGGTTATCAACTTCTGAAAAACATTTACGTGACTAGGTATTAAAAGAAGGAAGGGAACATTTAAGTGGCAATGAACGTGGGAAGCGTTTCTCTTCTAGTGCATCTGAGAAGGTCCTATCAAAATTAAAGGCACTCGAAATCGCGGTGCCTTGAAAGCCTCTAGCTCTCCAGCTGACAGGGAGGGAGGGAGCCATCCGGACGTGGGTCCTTCCCTGGCAGGTAGTGGCCGCTCTGTGGCCCCTGCCCCTGTGCGTGGGGCGGTTCCCACACACATATGCCCCTCCCGGCCAGGGAGCGGGTACTGAGCCCCTATCAGTTCTAGCCAGCCCTGCCTCTGGTTCCGAGAGCCCGGGTGGAGAGCTGGGGTGCGGTGAGGAGTTGAAGCAGAGGAGAAGGGGGAGTTGAGTTGGCCACACTCCCTGGGAGACCCGCCTCCGCAGCAGAGGCTCTGGGAAGAGGGGTGGCTGAGGGAGGCTGGGGACGGGGCAGGGGGCTGGGATTCCTGGCCAAGTCTGAACCTTCCTTGCTCTTTCCTCTCGCAGGGGCCTCGTGGTCTGCTGGGGCCGAAGGGGCCCCCAGGCCCTCCTGGACCTCCTGTAAGTCCTTCGCGTGTCTGTCCCATCCCTGCCCTCGAGATCCCGCCCCCAGCTTGTGGTCCACTCGGGCCTGCCGGCAGCTGCCCGCACTGACGGCTGTGCACGCTGCCCAGTGTTCGCGTTGGGTGTCCGTGGGGCCCTGATGCTCACCTGTGGGGGGCAGCCCCGGCAGGTGTGGGCTTGCAGGTGAAGGTGCAGGGTTCGCTCTGTCACCGGGACGCCCATTTCCCGCCCTTGAAAACACTTCCAGTAGCATCTTGGCAGCTCCTGGAGGGAGACAGAAGCCCGTGGTTCTGGCGGGGCTCATCCAGGGGGTGGCTTCCCCAGGGCTGGCCCCCCTGCCCAGCTGTCCGAGAACTCAGGGCTGCCCCACGTGATGCTGGGGCCTGGCAGCCCCGCTAAACCCTAGCCAATCTCGGGGTTTATTCGGGATCAAGCCTTTCCCCTCCCTCAGAGGGTGTGGCGTCCTCTGACATTGCGGGCGGGGACCAAGCTGTGTTGAGTGGACTTTTCCTGGGGAGCCTTGTTAATTTTCAGTCTCTTTTGTTTCAATGTCATTCATCCAGGGTGTGACGGGAATGGATGGCCAACCGGGCCCGAAAGGCAATGTGGTAAGTCTGGGGGTCCCGTGCCCCGGTCTCATGGAGATGACCCCTGGGCTCACTCCCAACTGCTCGGGGCAGGGGAGGGGGATCCGTGCCACCAAAACCAGATGGGGATGTGAGGGGGAGGGCGCAGACTCTGAGCCCCGGCCCCGTGAGGTGCAGGCCCCCAGCAGGAGAGCACGTTGTGAGATCCCGGAGTCGGTGCTTTGCTCCATCCAGAGCCCGACCGCGTCAGCACAGGTGTGGAGGGAAGCCTCTTTCTCGCTGTGCATGGCAAGCTGGTGGTGGCCAGGTGCTGTGACAGCGCCCACTGAGAGAGAGAGGGGTCTCATGCGTCTCTTTTAAGGGCCCGGGAGAATTTAGCTGGCGTGAGGATTTGGGAATTTTCAGCCGGGTGGGATATTTTCTGGTAGGTCCTGTCTCTTGCCCCTCCTGGCCAGCCGTCTGCCGTGCCTGCACAGACACAGGCATGTGCTTCCGGCCCGGGGGGGCCTGGATCTGGCCCCCTGCCTTCCCGTCTGGGCACGACAGCAGATTGCACCCCCTGCTCGCCCTCCAGAGCCCCCTTCAGTGCCTCACTTGTGTTTCCTGTAGGGTCCCCAGGGAGAGCCCGGCCCCCCGGGACAGCAGGGTAATCCAGGCGCCCAGGTGAGTGAGCCGGGTGGGCTTGTGGGCAGCGGGAGGTGCAGGTCTGCAGTGCCCGGGGCGTGAGCGGCCGCTGAGTGCAGCCCCGAGGGCCCCGCAGCCTGGAGGTGACCCAGGATGGGGTCGGCACCCAGATGAGGGAGCGGGTCGGGGGAAGATGGACAGATGGCAGGGAGGGGTTCTGAGTCAGTCGAAAAGTTCCCTGACCTTTCCTGCTCACTCTTTCCCCTCCCAGGGTCTTCCAGGCCCCCAGGGTGCAATTGGACCTCCAGGAGAAAAGGTAGGTGGGCTGAGCTGGGCATAGGGGTGCTTGCCTGTGGGGTGCATTAGGAGCACTGGTCACCAGCTTGTGGTGTGGACCTTTGTCCTTCCGTCCTTCCTTCCCTCCCTCCCTCTCTCCCCCCTCCCCCCTCTCTCCCCCCCCTCCTCCTCCCCACTTTCCTTCCTTCCCCCCCTCCCTTCTTTCCTTCCTTCCTTCCTTCCCTCCCTCCCTCTCTCCCCCCTCCCCCTCCCTTCTTTCCTGCCTTCCTTCCTCCCTCCCTTCCCTCCTTCCTTCCCTCCCTCCCTCCCTCCCTCCTTTCTCTAGCTATGTATAAGGTTGCTAGATTTGAGAAGAAGAACAGATACGGGACACTCAGTTAAATTTGAACTGTGTTGTCTGAAATTCCAGATTTAACTGGGCATCTCGTTTTGTTGTTTGTTTTGTTTTGTTTCTTCTTGCTAAATTTGGCAACCCTAAATATATCCTCGGCACCCCGAGTCCACATGCTGGGGACAGAACCGGAACCGGAGTCCTTGCACACCTTGTGGCTCAGCCCCAGGTGCCCAGTGAACTCAGCACCTGGGGCGGCACCGGCAGAGTGACCTCCAAGGGGCGGTTCTCAGTGCCTCATAGCCCCCGGCCGCCCCTGTTGGGGAACTCCTGACTTCACTTGGCGGGTGATTTTTTTCCGGTAGCAAAACTGAAGGCTCTGGAAACAGCAAAGGGTCCACTACCTTTGGGTGCTGCCCGCAGCTGGAAGCTTTGTAGCCAGCGGGAGCGGGTGCCTGTGAGCAACCTTTTTAAACAAATGCTCTTTGAGCAGAAATGTTGAAAAGTAACTTTGGGGGCTTGTAGAGAGGCTGGGCAGCTGAGGGGATCCCTGGGGCATCTGCTCATGGAGTCTGTGGTTTGTTCTAGGGGCCCCTGGGTAAACCAGGCCTCCCAGGAATGCCCGGTGCTGATGGACCCCCGGTGAGTACCACTGCCCACCTCACCCTTTACACCCCACCTGCCCATGTCCACCCAGGGGTGGGCACTGGGAATCTGGGCAAACGGCCCCTCCCCTCGCTCTCGAGACAGCCATGCACACGTGGCCCCCGTCTCCTCTTCCAGCTCCTTCGATGAAGACCTCTCCGATGGCGAGCCTGATCGCTCAGCAATTACTTACTGGGTTTTGGACACACTTTCCATAATGTGGTTCCATCAGAGGGTGGTGATTGCATGAGTAGGAACGTCCGTTATCGATTGGGGTTTGACGCTCGTGATCAGAGCCCAGCCTCGTACTTTTAAATCTGCGGAGGGCTGGGCTGGGCTCCGAGCAGTCGCGTGTGTCACCAGGGCTGGCTATATTTTTAGCCATCACGCACGGAGAAGAGGGGTGTGAACACGCAGCTGTGGAGCTAAGTAGATGCTGCCTAGAAATAGGGAGTGAGGGACAAACCCATCTGTGGCCAAGCTGTGAGGGGGAGGGGCGGGGAAGTGACAAACGCTGGGTGTGGGCCCATCTGCGTGAGCTTATCTGCACCCACCCCCCTTGTGTGAGTTGCCGGTGGGTTTTTTGTTTTTCGGTTATTTTTAGCATATCCAGTTGATGCTGAATAGGGAGCCTATTTCAGAAAATGAGATGAGCGCAATTAGTTATTTCGGACACGGTTATTTTGTTGCGTTAATAATAACGCCATTAAAAGCGAAGCAAGGAAGTTCAGTCTGTCAGCCGTTCATTGGTGATGGGTGACTGGCATAGGACGACGGTGTCTTTCCGTTTTCACCGCTGAGAATCCTTTGGTCCCGTGAATCACAGGTCACCCATCGTCCCGCCTTTGTCTGAACCAGCAGATTACAATCCCGTTCCTGCTGGGACTGCTCTGGGGGACTCAGTCTCCTGGACTGAGTTTGGATATGAAGAGATGAATATTTTGCAATATGTCTTTTATGTGTTTTCACTTACATTGACACCTAATTGCATTTTCTAACGATAAGATATTTTCTTCTGGAAAATTAGGAAAATAAATAAAATCACAAAATGGAAACTACCTCTGGTCCCATTCCTATGGGCTAAACCCTGATAGCAGGTGAATGTACATCCTTCCAGTCATTTTTTCTATTCATCTTCTGCAGTATTGGGTGTCAATGGGGCATTTCCCTCAGTGCATCATGTCAGGAAGGGGGTGGTGCCTACGCGGCCCCTGCCTCCCTGACCTTCCTGGTCACACCCTGGAATCCGTCTCTCTGAATTGAAACGCCAGTCACTAGGGTCCCTAAAGGGTCACCCGTTTCCTTTCAGATTCTGTGGGGAAAGAGGGACCTTTAAGAGGGTTAGGGAGCCAGGAGGCTGCGTCTCCATTTCTCTTCCCCAAACAACCATCACACTTTAAAACATGAGTGTGTGAAGGACCCGAGGGAGTGTGGTTGTGCTGGGTCAACACTGAAGATGCTCAAAGCAAAAGATAAAAAGGGAAAACGTCAGCACTGCAGGCTGAGGGGAGCGGAGTCCTTGTCTTGGGTGAATTGGGAGGCGGGAAAAGATTTCAAAATCTCTCCTTAACAGAGGCATCCCACGGTTGATCAAGCTGAAAGAGAGGGTTTGTTCCTGTTCCCCTTTGTGTTGCTTTGGTGTGGCTTGGGCTGAAGAAAGAAAGGAAGAGCGATTTCAGAGCCTTTGAGAAGCGTGAGGGCTTTCGGGGCAGACTCGATGCTCTGGAATACATCGTGAGGTTGTTCTGGGCAGCACACAGAAAGGATGCGGGCTCATGGGAATATTACAGAGCCAGGAAAAAATTGAATTCCAATGACTATTCAGTGACATGAGGAAATGCTCGTGATATAACAGTAAATGAAAAATACGTCTTCTGATGCCGATTTTGCATGCAAATGTGCAGAGAAAATAGATTAGCTGTGCTATATCACACCCTTGGCCACCGTTGCTATGCGTGATGAGGTTATGAAGGGTTTTAATTTTCTTTTCCACTTGCCTAATTGTCCACAATGAACGTATATTACTTTAGTCATCAGAAATATATCAATTACAAATAATGTAAGCTTTATTATTTTTCCATTTGTCTACAATGAACATATATTGCTTTTTTAATCAGAAAAGTATCAAATGCACATCATTTAAGTTTTATTACTTTTCCATTACAGAGTCTTGCTGGTTATAGAATACTGGGGCAAGGCCAGCAAAGGAGGCCAGAAAGGAGGGTGGAAACGGCCTGGCCTCTCACGGCGGGAAAGCGGCTGCTCTGACTCTGATGTATCTCCTCTCCATCTTTTTCTGTTCAAACATTTAAAATAAATGAGCCTTGTGCTCCCCCACAGAAAGTTACTCTCATGCCCAGAAAGTTACACCTTAGAAGGCATTTAAGAAGCTTGGCCTTGATTCAAACAACAGTAATCATGGCAGGGACTCCCCTGGCGGTCCAGTGGTTAAGACTCCACGCTTCCACTGCAGGGCGCACAGGTTCAATCCCTGGTTAGGAAACCAAGATCCCGCAGGCCGCCTGGCACGGCCGAAAACAAACAAACAGTAATCGTGGTGACGATCAGTCCCTCTCTTTATCTCTCCCAAAACGCTGTGATCAGGTCTATTCTTACCGCCACCATGTAAGTGAGGTCTTTGCCACGTGAAGGGGTCAGCCCTCTTCCCCACGTGAGTGAGATGTGGGGTCTGCCCCCGTGTGTGTCTCGGGCCTGGCTTTCTCCACAGCTGTCCATCACCTCAGCTCCTTCACAGAAAAATTCTGGGTTTGATGGAAACTGTAAAAAAGGCCCATGAAGAGCCCACATGGCAAAGGGAGCAGGACCCTCCTCCCTCCCAGCCCTCCCAGGGCAGGATCTTCTCCTGGGCACCGTTTGGGTGCAGCCCTGCCGGCCTGGGTTGCTGGTGCCGTGAGCCTCGTCTTGGGAAGGGGGATGGCGGGCGGTGTGTCCCTTCCAGGCCCGGGCAGCTGGCGTGGTCCGACCGGTGCCTAACTGTCCTCAAGGGCTCCCTGGGGTACCCCACCCTGCAAAGGAACTTCTGCATCCTTCCCGTCGCGTGGCCACCATGATAGGCTATTCGCTGTGGCATCAGATCCAGTTCATGACTAATACACATTGAAAAGAACACACACATATCATTTGCTTGAGTGGATGAGCTCTGGGTCTCCGCAGTGCTGCTGTGTTCTACAAGTAGCGTCCTAGAACTTGAGAACAATCAGGCTGGATGAGCAGCCAACCCACCCTCTCATTTTACACACACGAAAGTGGAGGCCGAGAGAGGGCAAGTGACTTACCTAAGGTCACACAGCGGGTTGGGTGTTACCAGGAGTAGAACCAGACCGCCCTACGCGGCCCTGCCAGCATTCTCACCACACCACATGGCCTCTCTTTACTGGAATCCTTGGGGGTAGAACTGTATTTCCAGATAATGAATGCTTCTGTTTCTGTTTTTATCATCTGTGTTTGGCTCGTGGACTCAGAGGCATTGAACCTAGTCACCAGCTTGGGTCAGAAAGTCAGAGAAGGTCAAGTTCCTGAGAATAGAATTGATGGGCGCCAGGGTGGAGGGGGCAGTGACCCAGGAGCCATGAGCAGTTCCGCGGGGCCTCAGCTCCGCGTCTGTGGGGTAGAATGTATATTCTCCCCTGCGCTCAGCTTCTGTGTCACCTGGGGGGGGCTTTGAAGGCCTGGGGTGCGTTGGGACCCGGGAGGTCTGGTCCCACTTCACTGTCCTGGTTTGGCCCCCGATTAGGTTTTGCTGGGCGGCCTTGAACTAACACCCTTGTGTCACTGTCCCCTCCCACTGCACTTGGGGGCAGCTGGGCTCTGGCTGAGTCAGGGGACACGGGTGCACAGTGGGGCCTGGAGCCCACCTGTGGGTTTTGAAGCACATTCCCCTCTGCTGTTGCCGGGGCCCCGGCATTATTCCCATTTCACAGATGAAGCAGCTGAGGTTGGGGCTAAAGGACTGGGGGTGACCAAGCCGCTGTGGGGAGGGGCGGGGAGGAAATGGGAGGGACCTGGGCTCTGACCCTCAGTTTGGGAAGCTGGAGCATGGCCAGGCCTGCTTTCCCAGAGGCCACTGACTAACGCCAGCCTTCTCTTTCCTGACAGGGGCACCCTGGCAAAGAAGGCCCTCCGGGAGAGAAGGGAGGCCAGGTGGGTACCGGCTGTGCCCTCGGCCCCTCCAGCATCTCCTGTGGGATGGGCAGGGCTGCCCCCCCGCCCAGTCCAGAAGGGGCTTCCAGCCCTGTCCTCACCCATCCTGACACACCCCTGCGGACGCGCCTTCCCCGTGGGGCTGGGCAGTGCCCGCATGCCTACCCCCGCGGGTCCGACCTGGCACGTCCATCCGTTCTGCCCGGAGTGAGAGGGCAGTGTGCTAGGGGCAGGCAAGCTCTCTGGCTTGTTCTGGAAGGATGCAGGGGGTGGCCCAGAGTGAGCCCTGCGCCCTCCACCTGAGATAGGCCTAACGCGCTTTCCCCTCTGGTTCCAGGGTCCGCCCGGCCCCCAGGGCCCCATCGGCTACCCAGGCCCTCGTGGAGTCAAGGTGAGGGTCTCACAGCCTCAGGTCTTCCTGGAGGTCAAGGTCGGGACTGCGGGGCACGGCTGGGCTGGTTTTAGAGATTCCCCTGTGCTTTAACCTCCCTCCTGCCCCAAAACTGGGGTGGCCCTGGTCTGGGAGGTTGGGTCCCAGAATGTGGGCCGGAGCAGGTGAGGGAGGGGCCCGCGGGGCCAGGAGGGGCTGCAGGGGAACAGGGCACGCTCCCCGGGGCATCTGGGACAGCACGAGCAACGCGGTGGTGGCCGTCTGCCGGGACGGGGAGGCACCCTTCTGCCCCACGATCCTTTTACTGTCACCACCTGCCAAGTGACCCGCTGCTCTGGAGCCCCTCAGAGGCAGAGGATCTCAGCCCAGGTGACGAGCTGGGCGCCCTTTCCTGGGATGCTTGGAGCTGTTTCTTCCAGGCCGATCACATCTGGGCAGACCTTGTTGTTGGGGGACGCGTTCGTGGGAGACGTCCATTTATTCACAGCGTGTTGAAAGGCTCCTGGCACCGTGTCAAATGGGCGCAGAGGTCCAGAGCAGTACTCCGAACACAGGGCCCTGTCTGTTTGCCCTGAGCTAACTGGGTTTGCTTTGAGCTGTGCAATTCAGTCTCAGTGATGCTGCTTCTGGATGTATACACGCAGAGGGATGTGCCCCCAGGGGTGTGTGTGGGGAGAACCCTTCTTTCTCGGGGTGGAGATGCTGCCGTGTCTTCAATCTCAGGCTTCCCACCCACAGGAAAGCTAAGGGTGGGTCTTTCTTTCAAAGTGACTGTAATTTGATGCGAAGTATCATATATACGAACGTGTATAAAACATCTAGTTTATCTTGTGAGATCTGCAGGAACACACCCGTATGCTCCGGAGTCCCCTCCCCGTGTCGTTCACGGTCCTTTATACTTTCAAGCATTTTTCCACATCAGGGTTCTGTGTGGAGGACACAGAACCCGAGACTTCAGTTTTTAGTTAACTTACCCCAGATTACCCGTAAATCCATGCAGAAGCCAGAACTCAACCCTGGACTTGCTTATTCCTAACCAGGTACCCCATCCTGACCCCAAGGGGCTCCAACTTCCATTTCCCAGAATTGGGATGTTCCAAGGCCAAGGGCAGAGAGATGCCCCAGGTCAGGACCCTTAGATGGGCAGCTTCTCTCTGAAGCAGGCTTTCGCCCCACATGCTGCCTAGTGAGTTTATAAGGGCGGTGACTTAGCAGCTGTGCTGGTTGTTTTACAAATTCCCATTGCACAAGGAGCCTGTGCCACATGCTGATTCCGTGAGCCGGGAAGGTGTCTACCCTGAGATGTTTGTGGAGAATGCTCTTATCTTGTCGGTCTGATTAAATTCATCCGTGATATGAGCAATCCCACTAGACGGGCAAGCGGAGGGTGGAAGGAGAAGCAGGACTGAACGCTCTTCTCATTGGAGAAATAGATTGCAGAGCCCGTGGCGTGATGAGCCCCGGAGGGCGCTGATAGCGGAGGTGGGGTGGGAAGTCCGGGTGTCACCGTCAGAGACCAAGGTCCTTAGCTTTCCTCCACTGCAGCCCTGCCCTCCTCCTGGGAAAGGGGCCCCTCCAAGCTCTTAGATCTCACTGACCTTTAAGCATCCCCCGGGCCGTCCTCTGACTTGCCCCTTCCTCAGGGCTCTGTTTGGGCTTGACTGCCGGCCAATCAAATCAGTTGCCCCCTGAGCCTACGGGAGCTGGGTGGGCTGGCGGAAGTCCCCCCGCACGTGCTCACTGGAGGCCTTGGGAAGGCCCTGTCCCCCGCTGTGCCCTCACAGCCGCTGGCCCAGCAACTCCTTCCACTGGGCTGTTCTGTGACCTCTGACCTCGCTCCCTGAGCGCTGGACCACCAGGGCCATGACGGGTGCTCTAGCCCCAGGACAGAGTCTTCCCCCAGGGACGCCCGGAGACACTTCTGACCGTCTCAGCTTGGAGGGGCAGGGCAGAGGTCAGGGAGGCCATCCAACCCCCTCCACTGCCCGGGGCAGCCTCGCGACAACAAACTATCCAGACCCTGAAGGCGATGGCGCGAGACTGGGAAACCCTGGTCTGCTCGTCTCCTTGGCCCCGTTGCCCTGGCCTCGGGCGGGTCACGAGACAGTAGAACTTTAGGTCTGGGAGGGATCTGAGCAATGCCGTCTTACCCTCTTCTTTCTGGAAGTGCGTGGGCAGGGGAAGCCCAGCTGGCCTGCCCGGCAAGGGGGAGGGGACCTGGTGCCAGAGCCCACCTCCCCCCGCCCCCGACATCAGGGTTTCGGGGTAACCGGCCTCCCCTCTGTCCTGAAGCCGATGTAGCCATGGGCACAGGCCAAGCCCAGCTCTCTGCGTCTGTCCGGCCCCGTCCCTCTGTCCCTCCACAGCTTTTCTCAGCTCTCCTGGGCCTCAGAGAAAAGATTCTGTGCAAGGTTCTTGCTACAAGAGGGCAGCTGGCAGCCCGAGGGACCCGGCTGCAGCCTCAGCTGGACCCGAACGGGAGGCCCGGCGTCTCTGGGGCCCCGCGGGCTGGTGGCCTGAGGAAGCTTCTGGCAGTCGGTCGGGGGCAGGCTCTGCACCCTGCTGGCAGGTGGGGGGCACGGCTGTCAAGTCCATTCCGGGGATGGAGTGGTTTTACCTGGGAGACAGGGAGGGGGCTGGTCCTGCCCCGACAGTCGTATTCGTCACGGGGATGAGAACGTCCTGAGCCGATGTGATGAGGGCAGTGGGAGTGGCTGGTGTCGTTAAGTGGTAATTATCATTGCTACCATCGTAACCTACGATTCTACGTTAATAATAATGGAGAACGAAAATCGCCGGGTGGCACACAGCTCTCCTCACTGAGCACCTGCCGTTTGCCGGGCCCCGTCCCAGGGCTTCCTGCGCCCTCCCCTCCCCCCAGCAGCGATGGGGCGAGGGTTGTCATCACCCCCTCTTCCCAAGCGAGCAGAAGTCTGGGGCCTCGTCAGAGGCCACACGTGGGGGGCCTGACCCCGTCTGCCTGATTCCAGAGCCCGAGCTCAGGCCTCACGCCCCCTCTGCTCCCCAAGCAGAGACCGAGAGAGAGACCGAGATGTTTCTAGAAGACGCCCCGCACACCCACAGAGCTCTCTCTCCCTAGACTGGGGGCAGTGGGAGGGGACTGGTCCATGCGGGACGCTCAGCTCCCCTGGTGTTGGGGGTCAGGCCGTTTTTTGGGGTCCGTAGGGGCTCGGGCTTGTGGCTGCTGACTTTTCTTCTCTGTTTACGCAGGGGGCAGACGGCATCCGAGGTCTGAAGGGCACCAAGGGCGAGAAGGTGAGTGTCCCCTCCTTTCCTCAGGGGCTTGGCCAAGAGCCAGGAAGGTCCACCCTGGGAACTCGAGTGACCGTAGGCCACTGGCATTTTGAATCCCCCAGTTCACGAATAGCACGGATGTGTACAGCTCCCCCGTGGAATGCGGGACTAGGTAACTGAGAGATGCCGGCCACCTGCTCGTCCTTGGCCCAGCCTGCAGGCAGGACAGCGCACGCCCCCAGACCCTTCCAGGCGATGCCTGTCCCTTCCAGAGAGCTCTTCCCGCCCCCACCCGTAAGGCCATCAGCAGTAGTCCCATTCCCTTTGGGGGCTCTTCCGGCTGGCTCCCCGTACTCAAACGTCTGCCCGTCCGCCGCTACTGGGCCTATAGTGATGCTTGGACGAGACAAAGGTGCTCCGAGAAACGGGTGCTGACAGATTGGGTGCTGGGCTGCCCACCACCCAGCCGTGCAGAGCTTTTAAACTCAAACAGGGTGACCAGGGCTGCAGCGCTCCCACTGCAGGCTGCAAAGCCAGCCAGAACCGCAGAATGCAAAGGGTTGACAGGAACGCATCTCGCGAGGGACAGGGGGCCGGGCACTGACAGTCCTCTGCCCAGCATGTCTGGCGCTGGTGTTGGGGCCCAGAGGGTCTGGGTGGGGGGACCTGGGCGGTGGGGTTTCTCATACAGACCGAGGCTCTCTCTGGTCCCCCGTGCAGGGTGAAGACGGCTTTCCGGGCTTCAAAGGAGACATGGGCATCAAGGGAGATCGGGTGAGTGTTCGGGGGCGGGGAAAGGTGGGCTGGATGGGAGGCCCCGCTGGGGCCACAGGGCAGCTTCTCAGGACAGAGGTGATGCCTCCGTGGAGGCTCCTGGGCCGCCGGCAGTTCCAGCTCCTCCCCAGCTTCCAGATCGGAGCCATGGCAGTTGGCACCTGGTCCTAAACCCCTGCTTACAGGGTCACCTGGCCCCTCTGCCCTGTGTCCTTGCCCTGCATTAGTGGGTCAGGGGGAACTTGTTTTTTTTCTGGCTGATACCCTGGTTTGCAGAGCAATTCTTTTGGGTCAAGAAGGGTGACAGGCGTCTGGGAGAGAAGAAGGGGTCGCAGAAACGACCCAGCTCACCAGGGAGGGTAGCAGCCTGACCAAGGCCACCGGCCGGTCACTGGCAGGGCCACACCCTGACCAGCGCTCTGAGTGACTTGGCCCCCAAACACCTCTTCAGCTGCTCTTCGGATCCCCAGGCGACCCCTGTGTTCCGGGACCTCCTGCTGGGCTGTCAGACGTTGCAACAACCTAGTTGGTTCTTAATGATTAGCCTCGGCTCCAGGGAAGCTGGTGGGTGCTGGGGCGGGATGGCGCGTGCCACGCGGCTGGCGCCCCACAGGAAGCCACTGGCGGTGTTTTCGTGCAGATGAGCAGGTGATGCAGGTGGTGCTTCAGGAAGTGGGGTTAGGAGGCCAGCTGCCTGCTTCCGTGGGGACACTTGGAAGTTTCCCCGACAAGTTCGGAATGCGCGGAGGCCAGGCAGAAGGGAGGGGATGCCCACACCCCCCGGTGGGCCCGCTGTGGCAGCAGCGGCACACGTGCCTGGACGGACGCTGTCGTGGAAACAGGGCTGTCATACAGGCCGCCCTCCTTGTGCTCCACAAAACAGATGCCTTACAGGCACCTGCCAGGACCAGAGAGCCCACACACTGGGCGCTTTGTCCCACGCTGAAAAGGCAGACGTGATCCGGGGCTCTGTCAGAAGGGAGGGGAATAAAAGAGAGGGGTTCATTTCATAGTCCTGTCCCAGTTATATCGCTGCTGAAGACAGCTTTTCTAGAACTTTCTCTGCGGTGACGACTCCCCACTTCTGATGGCCTCTCTCTGTCTGGCTGGTGAAAGTCCCTTTTATCTTCCTTCCCAATGACTTGATGCACACATTTGGGTCCATCCGAGGAGAGTACATTTTCAAAAGACGTTCTGCAGTTGCACGCCGTACCCTGAGTGGACCTCTGGCTGGAATTGGATGAGGATGGACGGGGGTGGGGTGGGCGGGGACACTTCCTCAGCTGGGCAGTGAGGCTCCTCAGTCTTGATTTCTCCCAGAGAGGAATTTCTGCCCAGTGCTTGGCATTTCCTAATATTCTGAGTGCTCAGAAAACATGGGAAGGATTCTTCTGTTGAACGAGAAGAGCATCTCTTAGGGACAGAGAGTCCTCGACCTGCAGACACCCTGGGGCTGGGGAATAAGGAGTCATTAGCTTTCTTTATGCGTACAGCGCACATTTCTGTTGGGGGTTTGCACAGCTGTCCTGCAGCTGCTCCCGGAAACCAGTGATCGGAGGGGAACACGTCGATAGAGAGGGCCCGGGTGGGCACTCCGAGGCCGGGCCACGCCCCTGCTGCTGCACTTGGCCACGCCCCAAGGCCCTCTTCCTTATATGGGCTCAGGCCTCCCCACCTGTTACTTGGGGAAGTTGGATGAGGTGACGTTTCGTTTTTTCCATCTCTGGATACACCCTGTGGGTCTCCCGTGTGCCGTGACGCCCAGGCGTGGCCCAGCCAGGCCTGTGGTCCATTTTGATACCTCCTGGGGCTTCAGGAGAAGAAGGCGGCTGCCCCAGTGCAAGGCACTTCTGCTCTTTGGGGAAGTAGCAGTTCAGGGCTGCCGTGGCCACCGACGTGATTTTAGCCGAGAGGGGCTTGATTTGGAGAAGGCCATTGGGAATAGGGGAGCGAGGGCTTAAGTGTGGGTCCCGAGGGGCGTCGGTCGCTCAGCAGAGCCCCGGTCTCCTCGGTGCGAGGACAAGGGTCCATCTGCTTGAGGGGGCCCAGCGGCTCTTACCGCCCTGGCCTGGGATCCGGCCCCTCACTCCCAGACGGTGGGCGGGGGGGGACTTTGGGGGGCTAGAGACTCTGGGGGTCTCCTTCACCTTCTCTTTCTGAATTGCAGGGGGAGATCGGCCCACCTGGTCCCAGAGGGGAGGACGGTCCTGAAGGTCCCAAGGGTCGTGGAGGTCCGAATGGCGACCCGGGTCCTCTGGGACCCCCTGGGGAGAAGGTACGTGACACAGGAGGTTGACCGCTTCCCAGGGACAGTCTCTTCCCGATGGCCTTGGGCGTCCAGGCAGTGGCTTGGTCGGGCTGAGCCCCAGGTGGGAGCTGGCGCGAGTCCTGACGTGGTTCCTGTCCCCTTGACTCCACCCAGCACCCTTGTCCCCAAATCCACTCCTGGAAGAGTTCCTTCCTCCCGCTGGTCACAAAGCTTGGGGTCTGAGCTTGGCACCCACGTGCACCATCTTCTGTGGCGGGGTTAGGGCTCCCGACAGCTGCTCCTACACCTGCAGGAGGCCGCCCACCCCCGTCCTGCTCCCCTACCCCCTACCTTCACCCCCTAACAGGAGCCAGCTCTGCTTGGCCCAGTCATCCCGCCCTGTCCTGCCCCAAGGCTGGAACTCTTTTACAAAAAGATTGACCAAAACATCGTAGATAAAGAACTCTTTCCCTTTATTTGGAGCGATTGCCTCCACCCACTGTTGCTTCAGCGGTGGCGTCCATCCCTGCTTGAGGGCCCTTTGCTTTAAACCAGGCAGGGCGCGTTCCGTGATGACCGTGTCCTCGGCCTTAGGAGACTCCAGCCTGCTCCAGTCCCCTGCCAAGCCACGCTGGCTTTCTCTCTGCTCAGAGAAGTACAGAGCTGGCCGTGGATTCACCTCCTTTATTTCCCCAGGGAAAACTCGGAGTCCCAGGATTGCCCGGCTACCCAGGAAGACAAGGGCCAAAGGTAACGTACTAACCCCCGTGTTAGATTTGACAATTGGCGTCTCCCTGCCCCGCACACGATCACCCATTCGCCCTCCCTGGCGTAGCTGCTACGACAAAGCAGAAGGTCACGGTAGCTGCGTCTCGGTTCTGCCCCGTTCACCACCGTCTGTGGTAGTGCGGCTAAGTCAGAAGGCAGGGGCCTGGACAGTTAGGTGAGCCTTTTCACAGAAGGGGACCCCCCAGCTGAGCGTGGGCTGCACCTCGGGGTCCTCAGTGCCCCTGGCCTCGTGGGGACCGCCGTGCACTGGTTTCTCCACACCCAGAACTCGTGTTCCTCTCTCAGATTTAACTCACCCTGGAGATCCAAAAGTTATTTGCTCATAACTGAGTATAAAAGAAAGATGAAACCTTTCTTATAGGAAATCATGCTTTATTTTACGTGTAACAGCTCCTTGAGGCTTTGCAAATCATTTAAAACATGATTTTTTTTTAATCTCACCTTTTATTATTCATGGTTCTTCCTTAAAAAATAACCAGCTGCCTTCACTAGAGACATAATTAACAGCAAAAGAGAACTCGTGGGTCTCTGGGGTTTGCGTCCGTGCATCCTGCCCTCCTTGGGCTTCAGACCTCTGGACACCCCGCTTGCTAGCAGAGGAAGGACCCCGTGGGCTGGGCTGCAGCTCTAGGTATTTCCTTGTTGCTGATGGCAATGCTTACGTCAGTCCTTCCCGTGGAACGCGAAGGCCCCCACTCAGCAGCCGACAGCCACCACGCAGGGGAGATCGTTTGCTGTGAACCAGGAGTTTTGTGTGGTGTCTGCCGCGACGTCGTTGCTGACTGCAGTGCTGTCCACTGTATTTGGAGGAAGAGAGGCTGATGGACCCATTTGCTCTCCTGAAACGCGTGTCCTTTTGGGAGAGGAGAGGAGAGAGAGGAGGAGTTTGGGAGAGACGGGAGTCGGGGGAGAATATAGATCAAGTTCAGGCAGCTTTTTGGGAAGATGAGGGCAGGACCTTGAAGCTGCTCAGGTGGTTTGGACAGTCCTTGGGCGGTGACCCAGCTCCTGCGCCGAGCTCTGTGAAGCCTGCGTCCCAGGTGTTCCCGCCCTGAAGCTCGGTACAGTCTCCTGTTCGGAGCAGGGAGGCGGGCACATGGGTGGCTTGGCAAAGCTCAGCGCCCTGGGAGAAGTTCAGGGTTTGAACGTCGGTCAGCTTTTCCTGGTCTAAGCACACGTTCGGGTCAGGATTTTAAGTCACGCAGAGAGTAGAGACGTGCTGAAGAAATGCTTTAGACAGTGTCACTGGGAGCTCACGTGGGAAGTGTTTGGATATTCGGCCAATCAAAGCCCTTAAGTGCCTCCCTGCCTGTGTGCACCTTGTAAAGTTCTAGAATTAAAGAGCTGTGCGAGGCCACAGTCGGTGCATAAATTTGCATTCACTTCTGACTTTATAAGCTGCCGTGCTTTGTTTAGAGGTGTTCTGGGAAGATAATGAAACATGGCAACAAGGTACAGAAGACAAATGTCATAAATGTGACATTCACACATCATCTCCAGTTAATCTGAGTGGCACGTGTTCCATTTTCTCCCAAAACACCAGTGTTTTGCAGAGATGGGTGTGTGAGAGGAGAGTGTGGAGAGAGGGAGAAAGGGGAAGCCTGGTTAGGATTCAGTTCTGGATTTTAAATTTGGAGTCTGTGAGACGCTCAGGAAATACTGAGTAGGCGGGTGGGTGGATGAGTGGTTTGGTGGATGGATAGACGGATGGTGGGTGGATGTTGGGTGGTGGGTGGGTAGATGGGTGGATGGTGGGTGGATGGGTAGACGGATGGTGGATGGATGGATGGATGGATGGGTGGGTGGGTATATAGTTGGATAGTGGGTGGGTGGGTGGGTATATAGTTGGATAGTGGGTGGGGAGACAGGTGGATGGATGGTGGGTAGATAGGTGGGTGGTGGGTGGGTAGACAGGTGGATGGATGGTGGGTGGATGGGTGGTGGGTAGTGGGTGAGTTTGGTCCGAGACCATGAACTCTAACGGACTCTTCCTGCTGCACAGGCAGCATCGCTCGTCCTCCTGACCAGGCTCTCAAACCTCTTCCCTGATTAACTCTCTTTCAGGGTTCTATCGGATTTCCCGGATTTCCTGGTGCCAACGGAGAGAAGGGTGGCCGGGTAAGGACGGTCTGGCCTCTGCTCAGGTGGCTTCTTCTGCTGCCTTGGTATTTCGCGGGTATATTCTCCAATACATCCTGTTGATTCTCGGGTATATTCTCGGGTATATATATATTTTTATATATATATATATTATTATATACGTGTATTATGTATATATTATAATATATATTATATATATATAAAAAACATATATATTTTATATATATATATTATTCTCGGGTATATATATATTTCGCGGGTATATTCTCCAATACATCTCACCCACTTTGCTGCCAAAACTGCTTTCTGGAACAGCTGACCTTAAGCCTGTCCACTGAGCGCTGGTGACTCTTGGCCCCCCGGGCGGGGCAGTGCCGCAGTAGAAAGGGCAGCAGGCCTGAGGGGAAGGCACGCTGAGAAAACAGTGCTTTCTCATGCACAGCCGCCATCCTGCCATCTCTTTTGGGTCACTGGCGAAACCCAGATTCTCCTCTTTCAGCCCAAGTGACTTTCCCTCCAGGCTAAGTTTAAAAGGAAGGAAAGGAGTTCTGCCTTGTATCTCACGGACTCTGCTCTCCCAGGGTCAAGTCGCCTCCTTCCTCTTCTTCCCACGCTGCCGCTGTCACGGGACCCCGCCAGGTGCCACGCGCTTTGCTTCCCTCTGTTGTCCCCCTGAGGGAAGGTGATCCGAGGGCTCAGGCTGGGGGAGCCGCCCTCCCGGCCCCCTGCCGGCCCAGGCCATCCTGCAGGAGCTGCCCTGAACACTGCTTAGGGAAATCATGGGACAGGAAGGGTCCGCCTGGGCCTTTGGACTCGGAGCGACCTTGTCCACAGGCGTGTGGGGTGTGTGCAGAGCAGGCCTGGAGAAGACGCTGGGCCCAGCCCGGTCCCCTCCACCCCCGGCTGGTCCTCCCCACGCAGACGGATGGGCTGCCTCTCCTCAGCGTGCTCGCTACAAACTAATGTTACTGCGTTTGAGCGGAGACAGTGAGATGTCTTGAAAGCAGGGAGGAAGACTTCAGCCATCCAAAATCCGCGTGCACGAACGTGTCTGCCAGGCTCACAAAAGAGAAAGACGGGGACTTTTCTGAGTGCAAGTCAATGGCATAACCACAGGGAGACCTTTATCTGTTTGTCTGTATCGGTGTCTAGATGTATCTATACCTATGTCTGTATCTGCAATGTTTAGATGTATGTCACGTCTACATCATGTCTGTGTCTGTGTCTGTAACTGTGTGTCCATCATCTACCTGCCTACCCGTCTGTCTAGTTCTTCCTGGTAGGGACAGTCTGACTAGTGTCTTCAGGGAAAGACTGTCATTTGAGAAAAGTGGTCCAGGGTCTGGTAAAAGCGTGGGAAGCGCGGGGTGACGGGGTGGGCAGCCCCTGAGCTTGTGGAGGGCACAGGGCTTTCCGCGCCACGTTGCCGTGAGAGTCCCCAAGAGGGGTCATGACGGTTAACGGGGTCATGTGATGTGACACAGGCCCTTCCGTGGAGGAGCTGCACTGCAGGTCCAGGCCCCGTGGGGTCACGTCGAGCAGCAGAGGCCTGGCCGTGGCTCTGGGGGCCGTGGCGCTCTGGTCCAAGCTCTGCTGCCCTCTTCTGCCCCTCGTGCTTCTCGGCCTCCCCAGTCCCGAGCCGAGAAGTTTGGGCAGATGCCTGGATGCCCCCCGGCCCTCACGGGCCATTGTTCCAGTGCGTCAGCACGTGATCACCAGGGTCACCGCTGAAAACGGGTTGTTGGAAAGCAGGGGGTCTGGGACCGGGACACTTCCTCCTGTTCTGAGGTTCGGACGTGGTTCCTGGGGTCTGAAACCTGGACACCCCGAGGAAACGATCTACTTCGGGATTGACAGGGATTGTCGGGTTGCATGTGGCTGTATCGTGGCCACATGGGTGGGTGTGGCCGCCAGCATTTAGAGAGAGCTGGGATGGCAAAGATGCCAGCTTTTCCCGAAGGGAGAGGTTGGGCCGTGGTCAGGCATGACTGGAGCACACGTCTGTTCATTGTGGGAGAGGTGTGTCCAGGCACATTTTCCAGGGGAAAATGGCCACGTCTGTCCCCAGGAACCGTCTGAGATCAGCCGGCTCGCGGCGAACAAGTTAGCGCCGCCGTTTTAGTGCACGTCCTGGCAGGCGGACAAGCCCCCGGGTCTGAGACCCCGAGCGTTCATTGTTTAGCCGTGGGCTCCGCATGTCCCTGCACCCGGGAGAGGACCCTGGAGTCGCGAGACTCAGCACTTACGGCACGTCTGCCCATCCTCCCCTCCGGAGAGACAGACACCTTTATTCTGGAACCTTCCCCACGGAAGGAAGGAGGAATCCACCCAGGCTTTCATCGGGGGAGCAACATGGGAGGTTTTTAGCGTAGCTCTGGTCCCCGCTCTGGTGTGGAGAGCGGGTGGGAAGGGAGCCGGCGGGCTGTGCTTCTGTGCAGAGGTCGTTTTACTCTCCTTTTGGACATTCTGGTCCGATGGAGGCTTCTAAGTGCTAGGATGCTCCGCGTGACGGGTGGCGTGTGTGCTGATACGCGTGTGCCTCCCGTCTGACAGCTGCTTGTGAGCCGGCAGGTGCCCTTCTGTCCGCCTCATCCTGGCCTCTGCAGAGGGGCTGGCTGGGTTGGGGGACTGCTGGCTGTGGATTCCACGTACAGCCGGCTGTCATATGAGCAGTCGACAGTCTGTCCCTGTCACTGGCCCGCACCCCGGGCCGAGGCGGGGTCCCAGCCGGCCCTGCCTGGGAAGAGCCAACCCCTTAGGAACACCACCAGCGACCGGAGGCTTCTGCTGCCTGCGTCGGGCGTCTTGGCTAGAGCAAGGCTAGTTCTGGGAAGGCCCGTGCCTCCCCCGCAAGGGCACAAGGACAGGCGCTCACGGGAGATTCTGTTAAGGAAGCCGTGGACGGGGCACCTTCTGTTCAGTGACGTAAGTCACCGGGATGCAAAGCCCTGGGTTCGTTTACAAGGAAAGCTGGAGAGCGTTGGCACCACCTGGGAGGCCTGACGGAATCCGTGGCTGGGACTCTGTTTTGCTCCCAGTGCCCGGGGCACAGTTAGTTTAGGTCGGAACCCAGAGCCTTTCAGGTGACGAGATCAGAACTGCGATCTGGGTCGTGGTGTGGGGTGGAGGCTGGGCGTGAGATGACGTGCCAGCTGGACTCACCCGCAAATGCCAGGGAGGCACCTGGGTGGGTCGCAGTGTCTCTGCTGGTGGAAGTCCATCATTTGAAGAAAGCAGATGTTTCATTCGTTTTTGTAGGCAAATGTTTATTTGAAGCCGAAAGATCGCGTCATCTAATGAAAGCAGCGAGAGCAGAGTGCATCGTTAAAAAGCATCATCATCACCTCATTATCGTAAAAGGTTTTATTAAGCTCACTTCAAAACGGGAGGCTCTAGAAAGCAGTTTTGATGCTGGCAGTGAATGAAAGATGGTGAGAGGAAATGTATCAGGTGGCCTTTGGCAATACAGATCCATCTTGGGCTTTAGAAACCAGAAAAAAAAAAAAAAAATTCCCGGAAAATGCATGGAGAAGTGGTGGAGATATAGGAGCCGTGATCCATCCGTTACTTCCATGTGCTGTAGGTAAACTGCACTTACCGGCTGTTATATATTTGCTTTAGGAAAAAACAAACGCCGTGCATTTGTTTTCCTTGGTTTGGAAAATGCAAAACCACAGAGAGAGGAGGAGTCTCGATTCTATTAGATGAGAAGCACATGACTCTTGGATGCATGATTCATGTATTAAATTGCAAGTTTGTTCATTTGCAGCGCCCGTTGAAAATTTAATGGCTAATATCCTTAACTGTAGCAGAAGTAAATCATGTAGGAAAGGGGTTGGCTTCCTTCTCTTTTCTTGTAATAATGATTCCCCCCACCCCTGCTGAGAGAGAGAGAGAGGGGGGAGAGAGAGTTGAAGGGGGAGGAGGGGGGAGAAGGGAGGGCTAGATGCTTTGAGGGAAGGAAACCAGATAAGCGTGGTTAACATCCATCAGGCAGCAGGAAGAAAATTGGATTTCAGCAGGCCTTGTACAGAAATATAAAGCTGTGTGTATTGGATGTGCAGTGGATCCTGTCACCCTGAAAAGTCTTCCTTTAAAACAAAGATGAGGAGGAAGGTCTTTCCTAGCTTCTGACTCCGCGGGGTCTCTCCATCTCCCAGGAGGGGGGCCACCGCCCAGACAGTGACAGGTGTGTCAAGTGACTGACCGACACCCTTTTTCTCTGATTCCAGGGCACACCTGGGAAGCCGGGACCACGGGGGCAGCGAGGCCCAACGGTAACCCTGGGCGTGAGGGCCGTCTTCCAGATTGGGAGCGGGTTGTGGGAGCATGCCCGGTGGGGGCTGGGGGGAAGGAGGCCTCAAGGGTGCCGAGGATTGGCGCTGACCTGTCTTGTTTCCTGTTTGTCCAGGGTCCACGGGGTGAAAGAGGCCCCCGAGGCATCACTGGGAAGCCTGGCCCCAAGGTATGTGTTCAGCATCCTCTGTGGCCCCGGGATGGATCAAAGTTTTGTTTTGTTTTGTTTTGTTGCGGTACGCGGGCCTCTCATTGTTGTGGCCTCTCCCGTTGCGGAGCGCAGGCTCCGGACGCGCAGGCCCAGCGGCCATGGCTCACAGCCCCAGCCGCTCCGCGGCATGTGGGATCTTCCCGGACCGGGGCATGAATCCGTGTCCCCTGCATCGGCAGGCGGACTCCCAACCACTGCGCCACCAGGGAAGCCCTGGACCGAAGTGTTTGATGCACCAGAATGTCAAGCCCCTGAGGGTGCCCCATGGCCCTTCTCACTTGAAAAAATAAAAGAAAGAAAGACGTTTTCTTGGGGGTATTTCAGACGGAGCTGGTCTCCTCCACCAGCCCTCGGATGGGTTAGGTCAGGTTGAGTCACGTGGCAGAGGCTGCCCGGGGCCATCCCCCCGTGGAACTCTCCAGCCAGAAGCCCCGCAGCTCCAGGAGGCGAGGCCCAGCCAGGCTTTGGACAGATTCCCCCTCTCCCCGCCGCCCTAGTTCTGATGGGGAGGTCTCATTTCTTCTCTTGAGAAGGGGCTTGGAAGCTGCAGAGACATCTCTGCTGGGATTCTAGAGCAAGTTCTTCCTGCCCTGGGGAAAGATCCTCCGGATCCCCTCCTCCTGCCCTGGGGCCTTGAAGCCAATTCCGCCCCGTCCCCCCCCCCCCCCCCCGCCACCGTCAGTGCGGAAACAAACCTCGGCCAGGCGGGCTGGTCCTGTCCCGTCCTGTCCAGGATGTGATTTGCAAAGTGCGTTCCTGCGAAGGAGATGGGCCCGCTGCTGGCCGAGGTGCAGAGCCGGGCAGATGTGACGGCCCGGGGGCTACACACATCCTTCCCTGACGAGCTCTGAGCCACGATCACGCTCCCCGGAGGCTGACTTAACGCGCAGCTGTTGCCCGGTGCCGGGTGGGCCCTGGGACAGGGCCTGTGTCCGTCTTCTCATGAGTTTGGGCTGCACCCCTGGTGGAAGCGTGGCCTCTGTCCCACAGCGGGAGAGTGTTCTGGAATGTCACAGCCGCGGGGACGCCGGCCGAGTGTCAGGTGTGCCTGTAGAGGCAAGGGGACAGGCGGCCTTTGGGAGCCATGGCCTGGCTCTTTACTGAGAATCCGGTGGGGTGAGCCTCCAGGAGGGCACACGTGCAGTATGTGACCCTGAACTTTTGATGATGTTACAGGCCAGAGTCTTTGCTCAAAACTAGTAAGAGTAGCAATAATAATAAGCTTTTCTTGACCTTTCCCTCCCTTCCCAGGGCAACTCTGGAGGCGATGGCCCGGCCGGCCCTCCGGGTGAACGGGTGAGCATCTGGACACATCCCGGAAACATCTCTAGGAACATGTGCAGGAAAGCAGCCTGCCTTAAATAGCCCCCCTGCATTTCTTCCCCAGTGGGCGGGGGAGAGGGAGGCTAGCCTTTGACTCTGCCGAAGGAGAGGGTTTTCCTAAAATGGAAAGGGGGTCAGAGTAGCCTTCCCTGGGAGTAAAGTCTTCTGTCGGTTGGAGATGGAGAGCCCATCCACTTGGCCCTTGCCTTGGGGTTTGGGGGGACAGTGGCTGAGATGTCAGGAAACTGGGTCCTGGGCCCGTGCTGCCCCGAGGGACCTTGCTCTGTGACCTGGCCTCCTCGGCCCCTGACTGGACTTCTTTTCACATTGGTGAGGGCAAGGGCCGGGAAAAATAGAGAAAAGGTCATGGGGAGCAGTGATAAATCGATCCTGGTGCCTGTGCTCAGAGCGCCGACGGTGAGGGCTGCTGGGCCCCCCAGATGCTGGGGAGAAGATGTCTGTCCTCATACTGGCCATTCTCTGTCCTCAGGGACCCAACGGACCCCAAGGACCCACAGGGTTCCCTGGACCAAAGGGTCCCCCGGTGAGTACTGCGTTTTCCCTGTGGGGCTGGCCCAGGATTTCCCAGAGATGTTGGATCTTCCCCGAGGCTCCAGTGGCCTCCTGGCAGCTGGCGGGTGGGGAGGGAGACCTGCCCGGAAGCTCTGGCTGGAGAGAGCTGCTTTTGGGGAGCACGGACCCCTCTTTCATTTAGACCATCACGATTCTCTAGTTGGTACTGTCTTAGGGTGCTAGGGCTGCCATAACAAATGACCACACAGCCGGTCACTTAAAACCACAGAAATGTGTTCTCTCACAGTCTGGAGGACAAAGTCCAAGATTCAGGTGTGGGCTGGCCTGGCTCCTCCTCTGAGGGCTCTCGGGGAGAATCCGTCCCAGGCCTCTCCCAGCTTCCGGCGCCTGCCGGCCGCCCTTGGGTTGCAAGTGCTCACCCGGATCTCTGCCTGTGTCTTCGCCTGGCCTCCCTGTTGTTCTGTGTCTTCAAATTCTCTATCTCTATCCACTGGTCGCTGGATCAGGCCCCACCCTAACCCATTCAGACCTCACTTTGACCTAATCCCATCTGCAAAGACCCTATTTCCAAATGAGGCCACGGTCACGGCTTCCAGGGGTTAGGACCTCAGCCTATTTTGGGGGAGACACAGTTCAACTCACAACAGACACAGTATGTTTCCTCTGAGAAAGAAAAACCCCTCGTGGTTGGAGTTCGTGCCTAACGGCGCTTGCTTGGGGGCAGGGGTTAGGGAGGAGTTTGGCCTCTGAACCAGACACACTTGATCCTCCTTCACCTCCCACTGGCTGGACCTCAGGGAGCTGCTGACCTCTCGCTGCCTTGGTTTCTCCCCGTGGGAGACGACGGTGACCCTCAGGGTGGTTGTGAGCGTTCAAGGGGACGGTGCCCAGACCCTGGGTCCCACGTGGTACTTGTCACCGTAACTTTGCCGTCGTTGCCTTGGAAATGAAGTGGCAGCTTTTGTTGCCTGGTGTGGCACGAAACCCCGAAGGTGTGCGCGTCTCAGAACAAAATGCAACTTCCTTCCTTTGCTTTCTTCAGGGGCCCCCGGGCAAGGATGGGCTCCCGGGACACCCTGGACAGAGAGGAGAGACGGTGAGTATGGGCAGGGCTGGGGGACCTGGCCTTCGCTGCCCATCAGCTTATGGGAGGCGGTCAGCCTTGGGAAAGCCCCTGAGGGCCGGGCCATCTTCTGTGGCCTCGGGGAGAGCCCAGCGCAGGCAGCGACCCTGTGACACTCTGTGTGCAAAGGCAGGCGCTGGCTGCAAAGTCATCCTGGCCAGTTTGGTCCAAGGTCACACGTGAAACCATCATGACACAAACAAAAACCTAGCGCAGCCGCCTTTCCTTCCTCCCGCAGCAGTCTGAGTGTGGCCGGTTTGTTCTGTGTGCATCTGACCTGGAAAAGTCGTTGGGAAGATTCTCCGTTTGTCGTTTGGTTATTTTATGCCGCCCCCAGCCCTGTCTGTCCAGGCCCTTCCGGCCTCGGGGTTGACGGCAGGGGGCCTGGAGGGCTCCTTCCGAGTCCCCTTTTATAGGAAGGAGGACAGGTGACCGGTCAGGGTGGAGTTTGGGCCCTTGGCTGTGCTCAGGGCCAGCATCTCTGCTGTCACAGGCTCTCCTTGACCTGGCCCTGACTTGTAGCAATGCCCGTTCCAGCCTTTGTCAGCTGGACTTAAAGGACATCCGCATTTCTTAGTTCTAGGAAAAGCATTTATCGGAAATGTGATGACGTTCTGGTCCCGGGAGCCACTGGGGATTCGTCCCAGCTTCACGTTGTGTCCCCTCCAGGCCTGTGCCCCAGAAGGGCGTAGGCAAACCTGTGACCTTGGGGCTCCAGGCTTTGGACAGTTGGGGACTCACAGCGCCTGGTGACATCCTTGTCACCAGATTGGTGGAGAGTGGCCGAGAGGCCCCCTTGTCTCTGCACCCAGTGTCCTTGTGGCCAGAGGTCTCTGGCAGGCGCTCCCAGGAAGAGCAATCCCCGTGAAAGGGCATTTTGCGGGCACGTTTAATATGTTTAATATGTTCTTGGTGACTCTGCTTAAAAGAATCCCTTTGTCCCTCTTCGGCTCGTTCCAATGAAACGTCTTCTAATTGTACCATCCCGGGTTCCGCACGGCGCTCCGTGGCTGATAAATGGAGGTTACTTTGCTCTTTTGTTGATAGAGAAAAATGAAAACGTTCCTAGCTTTGCATCTTTTTCTCTAATGCTTCTCTGAGGAGACAAGATGGAAGGTTTCACGTCGTGTGTGCTTTTCCCCGTCTGCCTCGTTCTGGGAGGAGGCTGGCAAAGTGATGAAGTTGCTTATTTTTGCTGGGAAAGTAGGACAGGTTCTTCCCGGCTCCACCTGCCACGCCCAGCTGCCCCCGTAGACTCAGGGGCACCCCCATCCAGACCCTCCTGGGGTGGCATGTCCTCCACGGGCCAGTCCAGACGCCTCCAGAAAGGTCTTCCCTGGGGTGTTGCCTTGTGCTTTTTGTAGAGGCTGGAAACACGAGAGGTCATGGCATCTCCTAAGTGCAACCGCAAAGCCCGTTTCTCGGGAGGGGCTGGAGACGGATCCCGGCATCAGCAGCCGTGGACGGTCCCCGCAGTGGACCACGCGGGGGGCCTTTCATGCCTTACACCCAGGCTCCTGCCTCCACTTGGGCACTGCTGCCCGGCCCGCCGAGCGGGAGGTGCTCTCGACCTGTCCACCGTTCCTTGTTTCTGACCCTGTAAAGGCTGCCTACGGGGAACGCTGCATCGACCATGGCCGTATTAGTCCATTGCATGCAACTCAGCTGGGCCTAAGGAAGGGGTCCCTCCTGGGATCTGCCGAGGGGCCGAGTCCACTGTGGGTTTGTGAGGTCCAGCGGCTGAGTGTGAAGCCTCCGTCGCCGGCACGCTGGCCGTCGTGCAGTGAATTAGAGGCGCTCGCTCGTCAGCCCCGCGGGCAGCTCACCCTGCAGCTCTCGCTGTGGCTTTCAACGAGGCACCTCCCTCTGCAGACTCTAAAGAGTTTCCGCTAAGATCCTCCCGGGCGTAGCATCTGCCGTCTTCCCCAGCATCGCGTGACCCCTGCAGATGGCATCTTGTCGGCACGCGCCATGCTCTGTAGACGTGCCGGAAATTAAAGTCGCGTTGCTTGGCCGTCAGCCCTCTCCTCTGGAGGAGAGAGTGTGCAGTGCAGCCAGATGGGTGTCTCCATGCCGCTGTGAAGAGCAGAAGCAAGAGATTCCTGTGCAACCGAGCTAAGGATATCTCCCAGCCGCTGCGCTGCAAGTCCCCACCGCGTCCCGGTTTCAGCCGGTGCAGAGGGACGCGGCAGTGAAACCACCTGCCCTGCCCCGGGAGCCTTGGTGACAGCAGCAGGGCAGTCTCCACAAAGTCACTGACGAGATGCAGCCCAGAGGTGGCTCCTGACAGGGGACACCAAGTCTGCTCAGAAAATGAACGCTTAGTGACATCAGAAAGATGAACGGTTTTAAAACATATTTCTCAGCATTAACCAGGGCAACGGGAAGCAGCTGGTGAAACTGATCTGTCTGGCTTCACGACCTTCCTGAAATTCACGCAAAATGAAACAAGAGAAATGGCCCTTTGAAATGAGGGCTGGGACGTCCACTGTTCGGGGGTGGGGTGAGGGCTGGCGGGGGCGAGCCTTCTGTTGGGTCGCTCTGGACATCTCAGTGTGCCAACTCTCTCTTCGCAGGGTTTCCAAGGCAAGACCGGCCCTCCAGGCCCCCCGGGTGTGGTCGGCCCTCAGGTGAGATACAGCATCCCCTGGTGTCACTGGTCGTCCTGGGTCCCCACCCACACAGGAAAGAGAGTCACGCTCGGGACGGAAGTTCCCCACCGTTCTCAAGGTCTGGGTGCCGCCAAGAGGGCATCACAAGGCCCGTAGTGCTTGTTTAGAGACGTGCTCCGTGCAGGGGACCAGGTGTAGAGAGCAGGGCAGTGATCTGTTGACATGGATGTAAACGGAGCAGGCAGAACCATGGGGGCTGCCAGGCCCGTGGGCAGCCACCCCTTGGTGTCCACGCAGCCTGATTCCCCGCCCTGGATCCAGTACCCAGGGCTGCTGTTCTAACCGCCCGTGGATAAGTGTGAGGACGGGCTTGCAGGCTCAGAGCCACACAACAGGGTGCAGTCACCTTGCTTCTCAGAAAGTTCCCACCTAACGTGGCAGTGGATAAGGTACTGCCCCAGGAAATGCGGGTGCGCTCCCCGCTCCCTCTCTCTGCTGGTTTCCCTGTGACACCCTGGGAAATGCAGGCCCTGCCCCACTTCACTGGGGAGGAGACACAGAACCACAGGGCCAGGCAGTGGCTGTTGAAAACCACCCACCTGGTTCGCTTTGACCTTTCTGGATCTTTACCGGAGGGAGATGACTTTCAAAGGAATGTGGAGGTCGAGTGGGCTTGCAATGGCCCTTTGCCTCTGTGGCCAGGCTGTCCTTAGATGTAGAAAGAGAAGGTTACTCCCTTGCGTGTCCCTCGAACACGGTTTATGGCTGACACACTTTTCCCAACAGGGTCCCACGGGAGAAACTGGTCCCATGGGTGAGCGTGGCCACCCTGGGCCCCCAGGCCCCCCTGGTGAACAAGGGCTCCCGGGCCTGGCCGGAAAAGAAGGGACGAAGGTGAGTGTCCAGGACGTCCGTGCCAGGTAGACTTTCCCAAGGAACCATTTCGGCCTTTGGTCTGCTTTTTTCTAAAGAGTGGGTAATTCTCAAGCAGATGCTCCTCGTGCCAATCAATCCCCCAAACCAGGCACTTAGTTCAGCTTCTGCTCGCTTTGAAGGGGAGCTGAGCATACCTGCCGCCCGGATGCATGTGACGGGGGCTGGGGACCACCTTTTCCCCGGGCTGCCCACGCCCATTCCCAGAAATGGATACAACCCTGACAATTCATGTGTCTAAGAGGGATTTAGCAGAAAGCGACCCTTTAAAACACTGCCCACTGTAAGAGGTGAAAGAATAAATATTAAAAATACCTATCCCCACCCTGGGTACCCCAAGCTGGTGGTTATAACTTTCTGTGTTTTAGCATAAAAATGAACAGCCTTCCCGTTTTCAGCTTTTCAGTGAGGGACACAGGAAGGATAAGCTCTCCAGCCCCTTGTGTGAACACGTACCAGAAATTAAACTTGAGAAGTAATCAAATAGTGAAAAAATTACACACACGTATGTAGGCATGCGTGCATATATGCTTGAGTACACGTGTAAGTGCTTGAAAAACGACACGCGTATGTGTGTGTATAATACAGGGCCAGGTGTCTGGCCACAAAGGGAGCTCTCTGAGTTTGGAAAGGGAGCCAAGGGCATGCTGGTTTGAAGACCGAGATGCTGCCATGTTGGACCCCAGAGAAGTTCTGGAAGATGTCAGAGCTTTAGTGAACTTCAGGGAAGGTACATGCCCAGGTGGAGAATCTTCAGAACATGTGGTTTCAGGCTCGAGACAAGTGTCTCGGGCGGCAAGTCCTCTTCAGGCAACGCTTCCCGTGCTTCGGCCACGGACTCCTTCCCCTGAGCCCAGTCTTCGAGGATCCCCAGATACATGAGAAGGGCAGACGTGGGGCCCTCAGCCCCGGCTCAGCCGTCGTGGCCCCGAAGGACAGGGTGGGGGCCTGGGCCTCCGTGGAGACGACTGGAGTCCCGGTCGGAATCCGTCCCCACCCACACGCAGAGCCAGCCCGCCGCACAGGCCCCCGGCTGTGAGCTTGGGCTGCGCTCCAGCGCGTGGACCTGCCAACCAATGATTCAAGTCAAGACGCGGAGGTTCCTTTTAAAGCCAAGTGCCCGGGGAAGCCCCACCTCCAACCCAGGTCCCGAGCGGATCTGGAAGACCAGGCCCCACCCAGCTCCCTGTCCACCCTGGTCTTGGGCATCGCTCGGAAACTCACCTATGGCTCTGATTTCAGGGTGACCCAGGCCCCGCCGGCCTTCCTGGAAAAGATGGCCCCCCAGGGCTACGTGGCTTCCCCGGGGACCGAGGGCTTCCTGGTCCTGTGGTGAGTGAGGGGCCAGCCGGGGGGATGGAGCCGGAGGCTGCCCAGCCCGGGGGGCGTCTCCCCTCGGTGCCCTGCCCACATGTTGTTGCTTTGCAGGGGGCGCTTGGACTGAAAGGCAGTGAAGGCCCCCCAGGCCCGCCAGGCCCCGCGGTGAGTGTGCTGGCTCAGCACAGAGCCTCTTTCCCACCCTCTGCTCTGCAGGCAAGACGGGCGTCCTGAGGCCCGGGGAGCACGCACACCTGCCCTGGCCCCGCGTGGGTCCTGGGAAAGCTGTGGTGGCGGAGCTGGGCTTGGGAGGGACGTGGACCGTGTGCCCGAGCTGGCAGCCGGTGACGAAGGGCCAGAGGCGGGGGCGTGTTGTATGAGGACAGCTGGAGAGCCGGGCGGTTTGGAGGAGCGCTGCATGGGCCCCCCAGCCTGTGGAGGAGGCTTCGCGTGGGTCTGGTCCCGGAGCAGCCGGGACGGGCACGGACACACAGCTCCACGGCCTCGAGAGCGGGGCTGTCCGCACGCCTGGGGCTGCCCAAGGCAGAGGTGACCCAGCACAGGCGGGAGGCCTGTCCCCCAGAGCTGTGCTGTCTGTTAACCTAGGTGGTCCCCCCCCCAACTTTGAGTCTAGCTACAAGAGGCTTGGAGATCCAGAGTTTCCAGACCCTGGGCTGTGGTCTGGGGGAATTGGGGGCCGCGAGAGGCTGTGCCCACGCTCCAGAGACACGCCCACGGGCCCCCTGTTCTTGCCTTTTTATGGAAATGCGACATCTGTGTTACTTCCCCCTGCCCTTCAAATGAGCCCATCTGACAGCCCCCTCTCTCACCTACAGAGTGGGGCTTCAGGAGCTGCCCCTGGCCCCTGGCTAGGTTTGAGGGTGGACCATGAAATGACCCCCCCCTCCCCTGAGTTATGGGCCATTTGAGAGAGACAGTGACGGGGAAGTCAAATACTGCCTTTCCTTGTGATAAGGGCCAGGAACAGGATGACACCCCAGGCAACAGTGGTTTCGCGATACTGAACCCCTAGAATTAGTCCAGGTGTCCACCTGTCAGCCCCGCTCCTGGGCCAGAGCCTCGCCTTAAAACGTACAGCGTGGAGGAGCAGGGCAGCAGGTGGACGATCTGTGGCAGGCAGACCCCAAAGGGCAGAGTGGCTGCCAGCGTCCCAGAGGAGGTCATTCAAAGCCAGGACTCATGGAAGGAGGATGTGTTCTCAGACACTGCAGAGTGACTTGGAATTACGGGTTGGGGAGCGAAGAGGGCGTCAGAAACACAGCCCCAAATGCTAGACCAGATAGTTTGTGTTTGCAAAGGGCCCTGGGGAGCTACTGTGGGCTCTAGAGTGAGAGGGTGAGTGGTATGACCAGGCGGTGCTTTAGGAAGTTGTATCCATGCATTTGGAGAGCTTTTGAAATAAACCACTTTCTTGCCTCGCCCCAGGGATCTCCAGGGGAGAGAGGTCCGGCTGGTGCTGCTGGGCCCATCGGAATTCCAGGGAGACCTGGGCCCCAGGGACCTCCCGGGCCGGCTGGGGAGAAAGGAGCTCCTGTAAGTACTGCCTCGAAGGAGCTCTGTCCCTGCCCCCGTGTTGTCCCCTCCCCAGGCATTTCCCTGGGGGTTCGCGGGATCGGGGACATGGGGGCAGTGTGTGGTGTGTGCCCAGCTGTCTTGACTGAGGTCCAAGGGCCGATCACAGTGGCAGCCAGGTTCTTTCCCGGAGTTGCCTGAGCCGGAGGGGTGTTCGGGGAGCGTCCGGGCCAGGCTCGGCCGGTCACACCCACGCATCTGGGCCCCAGCATGTGCAGGCACGGGGAGGGGTGGAGACAGTGTGTCCAAACGTGGCGTTGGCCCCGGTCCAGGCTCTGGGTGCCCTGTGTGCACAGCCCCCTGCCCCCTGGCCCGGGCCCACAGCTGGTCAGTGTATGGGAAAGGTGGGTATTTGGGGTGGTGCTTGCGTTGTTGGTCTGGGGGTAGGCGTGGAGAAAGGAAGGGACGGGAGACGTGACCGGCAGATAAGCAGCTTCCTCCCAGACCCCTGACAGCCGACCTCCCAGTGAACCCCAAGTGTGATCGCCCCAACCTGGAGGCTTTGTGAAAGCTCAGGGGCAGGGGGTCTGGAGTCTTGCTTTCCATGAAGGGGGTTAGAGAGACCCTCCCTGTCTAGACACCTCCTGGGAAGCCAACCACCAGCCCCTTCCCCAAACGACTCCCCAGAGCGCCCCCGTCCTGCCTGGACGTACCCTCACCCCGGCCACGTTTCACGTCTGCCACGTGATTTTGGAAATGCTCGCCTGCCCCTGCATTCAATCAGCCATGGAGACAAATTCCAGCTCAAACCTCCCTTTCGAATTCTGAATGTCATAGGAGCCCGAGTTCCGGGGTGACGGGCTACGAGGATGGTGTCCCGTTGAGTTAAGACACCTGCGTGGATTGATTTCTGTTAGAAGGGGTGGTTTTCCTTATGTGTTTCCCTGTCCATGGCGCATGGGTAGAAAGAGGGCCCTGGTTGCCTTCCTGGCCGAGGACTCCCCGTGGGAACCACGCTGGACACGTGGGCACCAGGAGAATCCGATCAGTGTGTCATCGGCAGTTCTGATGGCATCTGCTCCTTCCTGTGAGGCTCCCAGGACACAGATCCCGCTGAATTCTGCCCCAGAACCCTGACTCTCGTCGGGCACTGGATGCGTGTAGAGCACACACAGATGCGGTTGGAAACGGTTGAGTTCATTGTTTCAAGAGAGTAAATACCTGAGCAGAAACCTCTCAGGGTTGTATCATCCAGTGAAAAGCTTGTCATGCTTCCAGAGTAGCTGCAGGAGAAGAAAAGGTCAAACAAAGGTCAGGTGTCATGTCGGGCAGGAAGGTTCCCTGTGAGCCACAGTCAGCCTGGGCATCTTCTGGCTTCACTGGGGAAGAACTTTTATCGGGACGACCTACATCGAGGAGCAGGAAGTGAACTGTGCAGAAGGAGAGGGGAAGCGGGGGCAGGAGAGGATGCCGGCCCAAGTCGGTGACCGTGTGACTGTGCACTTCCCCACCCGTGTCCCCTGCCCGACGTCCACGCCTCGTTCTGTGCCTCTGCTGGGAGAAGGGAATCCCGGCTTGGGTGAGAAAGTTCCAGCCACTCGCAGCGTGGAACGTGGCTGGTGAAGTTAAGCAAGAACTCAGTGAGGATCGTTTGAGATGACCAAGGGGGCAAATAGGAAAGTGAACCAAAACCACCAGGAAGGGAAGATCGGAGCGTGTGTGTGTGTGTGCATGTGTGCGCACGTATGTGCAGGTCCGTGTGCTCTCGCAGGGAGGGTGTTTGCAGGGAATCGGGAGAGTAATAAGCAAGTTGGCCGAGGCCGGAGCTCAGGCCCTCCTGGCCACTGGCTTGGACGGACCCAGGAATCTGGTTGGCGAGGTTTGAATCCCGGCTCTACTGCTTATGAACGAGCCTCAGTTTCCCCATCTGTAAAAGAGTAGCCCTTCCTAGGATGGGCGAGGATTAAGTGCAGAGATGCAGGGGAAGGGGTGATACAAGGCCGGACTCGGAGCCACCCTCGGTGTATCCGAGGGAAATCCATTAGGACCGTGGTGATGGTCCCTGCCCAGGACCTGCCCACTTCCTGCCTGTGGGCCTCTCTGTGGGGGATGAGCTGGTGGCAGGATGTTCCCACGATGGAGCTGCCTTTGAACAAGGATCTCCTCTCCTCTTTAGGGCGAGAAAGGTCCACAAGGCCCAGCTGGCCGAGACGGTCTACAGGGTCCCGTGGGGCTCCCTGGTCCAGCTGGCCCTGTGGGTCCCCCTGGAGAAGATGGAGATAAGGTAAGAAGAATTCGGTGAGGTTCCCCAACCTGGACCACGCACAGCCAAGCTTGGCCAGTGCCGGCAGGTCAGAGCTGGCGGGGGGGTTCCTCCTTTTTTTCTTTTTTTTTTTGCGGTGCGCGGGCCTCTCACTGCTGTGGCCTCTCCCGCCACGGAGCACAGGCTCCGGACGCGCAGGCTCAGCGGCCATGGCTCATGGGCCCAGCCGCTCCGTGGCACGTGGGATCTTCCCGGACCGGGGCACGAACCCATGTCCCCTGCATCGGCAGGTGGACCCTCAACCACTGTGCCACCAGGGAAGCCCGGCGGGGGGGGTTCCTTTTCAACCAAGGGATGCAGGCGACGTAGGGGCTCTGGCGACAGAGGGACCCCATACTGCCATCCGACATTCTTGGCGTTAGTGGATGATTTCGGAATAGCTCACAAATAATGGTAATAAATGAGATCTCTGACGTGCTTGAGGGGACTTAGACGCTGCTTTTCTCTTGGGTAGTTTTGGTGTTGCCGGAGACGTTTGCTGAAGCAGGCAGAGCACGGGAGAACGCTCTCAGTCATTTCAGATTCTAAATCTGTGGAGCCTGATTTAATGAGGTTTTACTCAACGTCTATTTTCAAATGTCTCCACTTCAGTGATCAAGACCCCCTTCCATTAAGAACGTGCTTTATAATCCTGACGCTGTTACTGCCATAGCTTGTATTTTATCCTCCGTCTAATGAAGACAGTGACATTTATCTCTTCGGTTTAACTTTCTGTTTATGAGAACTTTCCGGTGACATTTCCGACTTCGTCACCTCTGCAGCGATGATGCCTTGCCTCTCAGGGTGGGAGACAACCCTGCACGGCAGAAACACTGGAGAGATTTTAATAACTTTGGAAGCGTAGTAATTGAGTTGTCTTTATCATACTGTCATGTCATCCAACTTGACAAAGTAAACATTTCCATTGTGATTTTTTATCACACTTTCAAATCTGGTACAGTCCTGCAAAGCGTAAGATCAAGGCCTCATCCCTTTTAGTTCTCTTATTAAAAAAGAAATCAAATTAATATATGGAAACGTTTCTTCTTAGGACAGTTATAGGGCCCCCTGGAGAGATTAATCTTGCTCTCCAAGAAAAATTAATTAAGGGGAGCAGATAACGTGCAAATGATCATTGGACCGTCTGATGGGCCTTTCACATGTTCCCACAGGGGGAGATCGGGGAACCGGGACAGAAGGGGAGCAAGGGAGACAAAGGCGAACAGGTAAGGGGCCACACGAGCCACGTGCAGGGCCACCAGTGGAGCCACGGCACAGGGCTGTGTGCTCGGTGTGGCCCACACTCATCATTGACGTGAACAACCATTATAATATAACAACATTCACACCGGTAACTGATGGGACAGAGCTGGGCTTTGGGCTTTCCTTCCCTGTTGAAATCTTGTATGTGTGCGTGTGCCTACATGCGTGTGTGCACGCACAGGTGTGTGTTAGGTGCACACGTATGCATGTAACATGTATCTGTAAGAGAATCCCTTGTTGACAGATGAGCAGAAAGCACTCACAGGTTTTGTGAAGTAAAGCAGATTCAGCGTTTTTGTCCTTGAGGTTTTCGGTCCCACAGACATAATCACCGCCCTCCGATGCTGAGGGCTGCAGGATGTTCCAACAGAGGCAGCACCCTGACCAAATGCCTCTTAATTTTCCCTTAAAAAAAAGATTCTGCTTTAGAAATACTGGTGCGTTCTTGCAAACGGCCTGTCACTTGGCTGGCAGCTCCGCCCGGTGGCCGTGGAAGGAGGTCTGCACGGCGGACCTTTTCGCCAGGCGTGTCTGTTCCCAGGCAGACAGTGACCACGTCCCTGTTGACCTGGGGCCAGTCAGGCTTCCCAGGACAGCGACAGCATGCTGGCCTCTCTCGTGCTCTCCCTGTGCCAACAGTGAAATGTGCTTGGGGGCAGGCATTGTGCTGCCAGGTGTGGACTTTGGAATCAGTCCCTCGCGCGGCCACGGATGAGCCGCGTGATCCCGGTCCTCGTTTTAAAATGGGGCCTCCGGGGCCTGTGTCATGGGTGTGTGGTGGGGGCCGAGAGGATGCACGGTGGCCTCTGGCGGGACGTCAGTGTGGCTGTCCCCCCGCCCCTGACAGCACATGCTCAGGGTTGAACAGAGAGCATCACGCGTTCCAGAGCCGGCAGCCTGGCCCAGGACGGCCAAGCGTGGGTGCAGCCCCGATGACCTTGCCTGCAGAGCCCCTGCGGCGCTGGCCTTTCTCCCTCGGCCTGAGCTGTGCCTCAGGAAACAACTCTCTCTGTCTCTTCCCCACAGGGTCCACCTGGGCCCACAGGACCTCAAGGCCCCATTGGACAGCCAGGCCCCTCTGTGAGTATCAGAGAGTCCCCATCCCTCGAGCTGATGTGGCCCCGTACCTGGCCCTCACCATGCTCAACGATCTCCCTGTAGGGAGCTGACGGCGAGCCGGGTCCTCGTGGCCAGCAGGGCCTTTTTGGGCAGAAAGGTGATGAAGGTCCAAGAGGTTTTCCCGGTCCCCCGGGACCCGTGGGGCTGCAGGTAACAACAGAGTTTGCACTTCCGCTGATTCCTGCATCTTTGTGACGCCTTCCCCTCCCCTCCCCTGCCCTGCCCAGCCCTCCTGTCCCCTCCCTCCTGTCTTCTGAAAGCTAAGGCACGGCTTCAGGGGCGTCTCCATACATGACAGTGCTGTGAATTCTCAGAATTCCAGACACACCCACATTCACTTCTCTTAACCGGTGACATTTGTGAATTTGCTTGTTGTAGAAATGTTGGAAACTACAGATAAACTGTTAGCAAAGGAAACAAAAATGGCTTCTCAGCACGTGGTGGTGCCTTTCCACACCTCCTGAACGCCTGTGCTCACACACACACGCGCACATGCGTAATTCTGTTTGGTTTTTGCAAACTGCGACTCGTGCTGCATGTATAGAGAGTTTGGATCCAGCTCTTCCCACTTCCTTTTATATCACACGTCGCGTCAAATGTCATTAAACATTCTTGGAACACATCACTTTTTATTTATATTTGAAAACGTGACTCTCAGTCACTGCCTTGTGTCCCAGCATATGGTGGTGACGTAACTGATTCAAACATTTCCCTGCTGGCGGCTCATGAGGGTTCATTGTTTTATGGGACGCCTTCAGTAAGCACCTTATCAGGAAATCTTCGCATACTTCTCTAATTCTTTCCTTGCGCTAATTCTGAACCTTGGGATTTGGGGGACGTGCTCACATGTGGCTGTACGTTGTAAAGCACATTCCTGAGGCTTTTGAATGCCTGGCTTGGGGCCTTGCTGGGGAGGTAGCGCAAGCTGTGTGTTGGGGGGATAGAGCCACGCCCACGTGCCGAGTTTCTGATGAATTCCTGTTCTCAGGGTCTGCCGGGACCTCCAGGAGAGAAGGGCGAGACGGGAGATGTGGGTCAGATGGTGAGTGGCACTGGCTCGTGGAGACCCGGCCATGGTGGCTGGTTGCTGTTTTGGTAGATGTTTGTGTTTTCTCTGGGCTCAATGGCTCTTCTTCTCCCAGGGTCCCCCAGGTCCCCCCGGCCCCCGAGGACCCTCCGGAGCTCCAGGTGCTGACGGGCCGCAAGGCCCCCCAGGTGGAATAGGCAATCCTGGTGCAGTGGGAGAGAAGGTGATTCACGCCCCGTCACTGTCCCGGTGTATGACGTGTGAGCATGTGTGTGTGTGTGCACGCGTGTGTGCGTGTACACGTGCATGTACCCATGTGTATGTGTCCACCGCATACACGGAGATGTCCAGGTGCGCTGCTGGGCCATTCCTGTCAGATGCATTTTGAAACTTAGAAGATGTGTGCAATGGACCTGGGAGCCCTGCCCTTACCCAGGAGATTTTCCAAACGATAACAGCCACCAGGAAAGGCCCCGCCACCTCCTCCTCTGAGATTTGGCTCTGATAGACATAGTTATCTATTCCTTGAAGTGTGTCGTTGCTACCTTTTCAGCTCCCGTTTCTGTCAAATCCTGTTTTCTCATAGCCCCGGGTCCCCTTCATCTGATCTGGTTAATGTTAGGGCTTGGGCCCTGGAGATGACGCGAGCACATTGGACACATGCACGTGCACACGTGTGTACGTGCCTTACTTGCGTGCACGTGTGCAGCGGGCGAGACGGTGCCAGAGTCTGACTCCACCTGGGCCCAGGAGTTTGCACTACTTTTAAAGCACTTACCCCAGTTCCTTGGGGGTGAAAGGAAGGCGATGGCTGTGCTCCCGTGTTTGCACTCCTTTCACGCCGTTCCAGAACTTGCTTTCTGACATCAGGCCATTCAGCTGAAAGAAGTCTCCCATCGCGGCTCATTTCTTACGATAGGAAAGTCACAGAGAAACATACCTGCTGAGACCACCAGTGAATGGCGTGCGACCTCTGCTCAGAGCAGCACGCTCTCCCCGTGCCCTCCCCACCCGCCACAGGGCACGTCCCAGCTTCGGCCGCCACCACTCTCGCCCTTCCTGCTCTGTCCCACCTGCTGGCAAACGGATCTGCCTAGCTGTCCCCCTCCTCCTTTCACCTGGCTTCTCTCAATCGTCCTCCAAAACTCACCCGCAGCATCCCTTCCTGGGGAAAGCCATCTTTAATGCCCCCACGTACCCTCCGTGCCTGCTCTGTGTGTGTCACATGCCTGTGTATGTCACTGTCACCGCTTTATCCCTGGGTCCCTCACCTGTCTCTCCTCCAGTCCTGGGAACCGTCAGAGGACAGTGACCGCGTCTCACCCCCGGCCCCCTAACCTCCCCCACCCAGCCCAATGTCAGGGACGACTCGCTCAATGCCGGACGCTGGAGCCACTGTTCTCATTGCTGCTGTAATCACATCACGTTTCCTCCTTAGGGTGAGCCCGGCGAAGCTGGAGAGCCTGGCCTTCCCGGCGAAGGGGGCCCCCCGGTGAGTGGGTGGGCTTTGGGGGAGGAGGGGATGCGGTGTGGTTGGGTCCTGGGTGGGAGGCTCCTGCTCTGCCTCAGTTTCTCCATCCTGAAATGAGAGTCACGTCTCCTCTCGTGCCTACCTCACCGTCGTGCTGGAAAAGAGCGAGAGTGCCGTGGCGAGTGAGCGTGTGTGCGTGCATGTGTGTGTCCGCGTGTGTGCGTAGACG